>NC_135955.1:12809228-13118622 GCF_053455715.1 Rhinoraja longicauda
GCATACAACAAAAAAGCTTTTCACTGTACTAAACTAAACAATGCTTGCTGTGGAATTCACTGCCTGAATTGGCCATGGAAATCTTTATTTGAGACCCAAGTACTTGAACCATAAATTCTATGTATGAAAGTGCCAAGGAATGAGAATAATTGGAGTGTTAGCGCAAGCTGGCTAGATGTCTAGTGGGCTAAATAGTTACGTGTAAGAAGGAACTGCAGATGCTGGTTTAAACCGAAGATAGACACAAAAAGTTGGAGTAACTCAGTGGGACAGGAGCGAAGGAATGGGTGACTGAAGAGGGGACGAGACCCGAAACGTCACCCATTCCTTCTCTCCAGAGATGCTGCCTGTCCCGCTGAGTTACTCCAGCTTTATGTGGCTAAGTAGTTAGATGGCTAGATGAATAGATAGCCAGCTGGCTAGATAGCAAGGCAGCTATCTAGATATATAGCTAGATATCTAGACAGCGAAAGATAGAAAGCTAGATAACTAGCCCCTGATTCTCAATCCGAAGGATCTCAATCTGGAAGAGAGATGGTGGGTGACGGTGAGAAAGGGAAGGAAACGTGGAGTGCAAAGGTCCCTGGGTGTTGTTCCTCTTGAGAACAGGTTCACCCACGTGGAAGCTGTCGGGGAAGACGACGTTGCCAAACTGGGCGGCAGACTGGCTTGCGAAGCAAAATGTGCTGTTGAGCCAAAACCAAAGAGGCCGACGTCAGGCAACGCCGTGGTAGTAGGAGACTCCATTGTGAGAGGTACGGACAAGGGTTTCTGCAGCAACAGGCGGGATTCGAGGATGGTGTGCTGCCTCCCTGATGCCTGGATCCAGGATGTCACGGACAGAGTGCAGGAGTTCCTCAAGGGCAAAGGTGAACAGCCGGAAGTGGTAGCGCATGTTTGCACAAACGATGTCGGAAAGAAGGGGAGTAATATTCTGCAGCGTGACATTAGAGAGCTCAGAAAAATGCTGAAAAGCAGGCCCTTGAGGCTCAGTTAGAGGTTGGTAGATATGACATTGTGGGGATTACAGAGACGTGGCTGCAGGAGGATCGGGCCTGGGAACTTAATATTCAGGGCTATACATCCTATAGAAAGGACAGGCAGGTGGGCAGAGGCGGTGGGGTAGCTCTGCTGGTGAGGGATGAAATTCAGTCCCTTGCGAGGGAAGACATAGGGACTGATGAGGTAGAGTCACTGTGGATGAGTTGAGGAATTGTAAAGGCAAGAAGACACTAATTGGTGTTATCTACAGACCCACAAATAGTAGCCCGGATGTAGGGTGTAAGATGCAGCAGGAGTTAAAACTGGCATGTAAGAAAGGTAATGCCACTGTGGTGATGGGCGATTTCAATATGCAAGTAGACTAATCAGGTTGGCTCTGGACCCCCAAGAAAGAGAGTTTGTAGAGTGCCTCCGAGATGGATTCTTAGAGCAGCTTGTAATAGAGCCGACCAGAGAAAAGGCAATTCTGGATGTAGTGTTGTCCAATGAACCAGATTTGATAAAGAGAACTCGAGGTAAAGGAACCGCTTGGAGGTCGTGATCATAATATGATCAGTTTTAATCTACAATTTGAGAAGGAGAAGGTTAAATCGGAAGTGTCAGTGTTGCAGTTGAACAAAGGAGATTATGAAGGCATGAGAGAGGAGCTGACCAAGGTAGGCTGGAAAGGGATCCTAGCAGGATTGATGGTGTAACAGCAATGGCAGGAATTTCTGAACATAATCCGGAAGACGCAGGATCATTTCATTCCAAAAAGGAAGAAAGATTCTAAGGGGAGTAGGAGGCAACCGTGGCTGACAAGGGAAGTTAGGGATGGAATAAAACTAAAAGAAAAGATGTATAACACAGCAAAGAGTAGCCAGAAACCAGAGGATTGGGAAACTTTCATAGGACAACAGAAGTTAACAAAACGGGCAATACGGGCTGAAAAGATGAAGTACGAGGGGAAGCTGGCCAAGAATATAAAGAAGGACAGTAAAAGCTTCTTTAGATATGTTAAAAGAAAAAGAGTAGCAAAGTCAAATGTGGGTCCCTTGAAGGCAGACACGGGTGAAATTATTATGGGTAACAAGGAAATGGTAGAAGAGTTGAACAGGTACTTTGGATCTGTCTTCACTAAGGAAGACACAAACAATCTTCCAGATGTACTGGAGGACAGAGGTTCTAGGGGGGTAGAGGAACTGAAAGAAATTTTCATTAGGCAAGAAATAGTATTGGGTAGACTAATGGGACTGAAGGATGATAAATCCCCTGGGCCTGATGGTCTGCATCCCAAGGTCCTCAGGGAGGTGGCTCTAGAAATAGGAGACACATTGGTGGTCATTTTCCAATGTTCAATAGATTCAGGAGCAGTTCCTGTGGATTGGAGGATAGCTAATGTTATCCCACTTTTCAAGAAACGAGCGAGAGAGAGAAAACGGGGAATTACAGACCAGTTAGCCTGACTTCAGTGGGGGAAAAATGCTGGAATCAATTATTAAAGAGGTGATTAAGGTGCATTTGGATAGCAGTATAAGGATAAGTCCAAGTCAGCATGGATTTATGAAAGGGAAATCATGCTTGACTAATCTTCTGGAATTTTTTGAGGACGTGATAAGTAACATGGATGAAGGGGAGCAAGTGGATGTAGTGTATCTAGACTTCCAGAAAGCCTTTGATAAGGTCCCGCACGGGAGATTGGTGACCAAAATTAGAGCACATGGTATTGGGGGTAGGGTGTTGGCATGGATAGAAAATTGGTTGGCATGGATAGAAAATTGGTTGGCAGACAGGAAGCATAGAGTAGGAGTAAACGGGTCCTTTTCAGAATAGTAGACAGTGGCGAGTGGCGTGCCTCAAGGCTCGGTGTTGGGACCGCAACTATTTACCATATATATTAATGATTTGGAAGAGGGAATTAGAAGCAACACTAGCAAGTTTGCGGATGACACAAAGCTGGGTGCAGTGTAAACTGTGAAGAGGATATTAGGCGTTTGCAGGGTGACCTGGACAGATTGAGTGAGTGGGCAGATGCGTGGTAGATGCAGTATAATATCGATAAATGTGAGGTTATCCACTTCAGCGGCAGAAACAAGGAGGCAGATTATTATCTCAATGGAGTAATGTTAGGTAAGGGTGAGGTGCAGTGAGACCTGGGTGTCCTTGTACACCAGTCACTGAATGTTGGCGTGCCGGTACAGCAGGCAGTGAAGAAAGCTAATGGAATGTTGGCCTTCATAACAAGAGGATTTCAGTATAGGAGTAAAGAGGTTCTTCTGCATTTGTATAGAGCCCTGGTAAGACCACATCTGGAGTATTGTGTACAGTTTTGGCCTTCTAATTTGAGGAAGGACGTCCTGGTAATTGAGGCAGTGCAGCGAAGGTTCACGAGATTGATCCCTGGGATGGCGGGACTGACATATGAGGAAAGATTGAAAAGACTAGGCCTGTATTCACTGGAGTTTAGAAGGATGAGAGGGTATCTTATAGAAACATATAAAATTATAAAAGGACTGGACAAGCTAGATGCAGGAAAAATGTTCCCAATGTTGGGCGAGTCCAGAACCAGGGGCCACAGTCTTAGAATAAAGGGGAGGCCATTTAAAACTGAGGTGAGAAAAAGTTTTTTCACCAAGACAGTTGTGAATTTGTGGAATTCTCTGCCACAGAGGGCGGTAGAAGCCAAATCACTGGATGGATTTAAGAGAGATTTAGATTGAGCTCTGGGGGCTAGTGGAATCAAGGGATATGGGGAGAAGGCAGGCACGGGGTATTGATTGGGGACGATCAGCCATGATCACAATGAATGCCGGTGCTGATTCGAAGGGCCGAATGGCCTCCTCCTGCACCTATTTTCTATGTTTCTAACCAGCTGATTCTGGCTTTTGGTGTCTAACTAGCACACTCTCGCGAGCGAGAGAAACTCTTCCCCACAGGGAGCTGCCTATCTAGCTAACTAATAAGTCATCCGGCTATCTATCCTGCTGTCTAGCAATCTGGGTATCTAGCTCTGTAGCTATCAAGTATCAAGGAATGAGAATAATTGGAGTAGTAGTGCAAAAAGTGTACAATAGACAGGTTAGTCAGCATTTTCTGTCACTGTTCTAATTCAGCGGCGGAGTCGGATGTGAAGCTCTGGCCACCACCAGGGGGAGCAGCCACGCATTTTCACACATTCTACCACTGGTTCACACACCCGACACACTGCTGCTCAAACAGAAACAATACTACAACATGATGACAGACCGATAGTGAAAGGCTTGGATAGATTGTTTTGTTTAGAGATACAGCACGGAAACAGGCCTTTCGCCCCACCGGGTCCGTGCTGACCAGCGATCCCTGCATATTAAACTATCGTACACAGACTAGGGACAATTTTTACATTTACCAAGCCAACTAACCTGCAAACCTGTACGTCTTTGGAGTGGAGAGGATGTTTCCACTAGTGTGAGAGTCTAGGACTAGGTCATAGCCTCAGAATTAAAGGACGGTCCTTTAGGAAAGGGATGAGGAGGAATTTCTTTAGTCAGAGGTGGTAAATCTGTGGAATTCTTTCCCACAGAATGCTGTGGAGGCCAAGTCAATTAATATTTTTAAGGCAGAGATAGATAGATTTTTGATTAGTACAGGTGTCAGAGGTTATGCGGAAAAAGGCAGGAGAATGGGGTTCGGAAGAAGAGATGGATCAGCCATGATTGAATGGCGGTGTAGACTTGATGGGCTGAATGGCCTAATTCTTCTATCACTTATGACCCGGGTTCAATTCTGACCTCTGCTGTTTGTGTGGAGTTTGCATGTTCTCCCTGTGACTGTGGGTTCCTCCCATATCCCAAAGACGTGCGATTTGTAGCTTAGTTGCCCTAAATGGGTAAGGAGTGGATGTGAAAGTTGGATAAAATAGAACTAGTGTGAATGATTGATGTTAATTAATGGTCGAAGTGGGTTCAGTGTGCCGAAGGGCCAGATTCCATACTGCATCTCTAACCTAAACAAAACATTACATCATGCATTTTGACGCAGATGGAGGTCATTCAGCCCATCAGGTCCTTGCTAGCTCTCATCTGAGCAATCCCATCTGTCACATTCACCCTTCCTACTTCATTTTGAGAACCTTGCTTAAGCTTGTTTAACTCTCCACTTAGCCTTTCTGGTTCAAGGAGAACTGCGCAAAGTTTACAAGCTCTGTGCATCCCCAATAACCTCCACACAAGCCTCCTCTGTGCCTGAGTGTAAAGGTTTTGTACCTTTCCTGGACTATGGTGACCAGAATTGTCCACAATGGTCTTGCTGAGGCCTATCCAATAATTTTTTTAAAGTTCTAGCCCCCCCCCCCCTTCCAGAAATAATGGGTAATTGATGATTAATTGTCAGCATGGTTGTACCAGGTTCAACATTAAAAGCAAATGGTAACTGCTTGATAATGCACTTTCTTCAAATGTGCAAAATACTTTCTTTTAGATACATCAGTCTGATGAAGGGTCCCAACCCGAAACATCATCTGCCTGTTCCCGTTCATGATATAAGAAAGAGGAAGTTTGCAAGTAAATTGCGTGAAATGGAACTAAACATGATTGCCTGACCCACTGAGCTCCTCCAGCGCTTTGTTCTTTGTTCAAAATACTCCCTTTGGCATATTTTATTTAGTGATGTATTGCACAGATCAACTAAGAGTCAAGAGAATCAAGTCAAGAGTGTTTTATTGTCTTATGTCCCAAAATGGAACAATGATATTCAATGAACAATGCTCCCAAGTACCTAGTGCAATCAAGGCACTTTGTAGTTTGAAGTTGAATTGGAGTTCGTAGTGTTCAATAGCCTGATGGTTGTTGGGAAGAAGCCGATCCTGAACCTGGACGTTATAGTTTTCAGGCCCCTATATCTTTTTGTGGCAGCAGATTTTGTGGATCCCTTCAATGGTGGGGAGGTCAGTATCTGATAAACTGGGCAGTGTCCACCACTTTTTGCAATCCTTTGTGCCTGGGCGTTTGAGTAGCCGAAGTAGGCTGCGATGAAACCAGTCAACCTGTGTGGAGCGGATAGAAATTGGTGAACTTCCAATTCTATCAGGCAGCTTCAACACCAACTAACCTCAGGATGCGAAGTGGTAAAACACTGGTGATAATGTCTTGAGTGTACATAGGTTTGGTTAAAGACTTGCCCAGAAACGAAAAGCGATCGCAGTGCTAATGTAGCTCCCACAGATAGTGACGTCAATCCGCAAGTTGTGGCCCTGAGGCGCTTCCTGTGCTACAGTCAGATATTAGTCACTGTTTCTAGGAAGTGTAAGAAAATAACTGCTGATGCTGGTACAAATCAAAGGTATTTATTCACAAAATGCTGGAGTAACTCAGCAGGTCAGGCAGCATCTCAGGAGAGAAGGACCACCCCATCCCCGAGCACTTTCCCCTGCAACCGCAGGAGATGCAACATCTGTCCCTTTACCTCCCCCCTCAACTCCCAAAGGGCACAAACTGTCTCACCTGGAAAGACTGAGGTTCACCTGCATCTCCTCCAACCTCATCTATTGCATCCGCTGCTCTAGATGTCAACTTCTTTACATCAGCGAAACCAAACGCAGGCTTGGCAATTGCTTCGCTCAACACCTTCGCTCAGTCCGCCTTAACCAACCTGATCTCCCGGACCGGGTTGAGCACTTCAACTCCCCCTCCCACTCCCAGTATGACCTTGCTGTCATGGGCCTCTTCCAGTGCCATAGTGAGTGAGGCCAACCGGAAATTGGAGGAACAGCACCTCATATTTCGCCTGGGCAGCTTGCAGCCCAGTGGTATGAACATTGACTTCTCCAACTTTAGATAGTTCCTCTGTCCCTCTCTTCCCCTCCCCTTCCCAGATCTCCCACTGTCTTCCTGTCTCCACCTATATCCTTCCTTTGTCCCGCCCCCCTGACATCAGTCTGAAGAAGGGTCTCGACCCGAAACGTCACCCATTTCTTCTCTCCTGAGATGCTGCCTGACCTGCTGAGTTACTCCAGCATTTTGTGAATATATACCACTGTTTCTAGGAAGGTGAGAATGGCCTCTGGCCCAATGCAACCCAGCCAGCTGGGTCTCTGAAATGTGCTTTCATAAGCACCCACCAGAGGTAACTTAGGCAGCATCTGTGTGTGATGGATGTTGACAACTTTCAGATGGGGTGAGAGACTGTTTAGTGAAGGTCATCTCACAACTGGTCCTCCGGTCAGTCAGTGGCAAGAAAGATGAGGCCAACAGATTTGAAACAACATTGCGACATGCGACATAATCAAGTTTGTTGCCGCCAGTGCAGGTGGGGCACAGTAACATCGCAATTGAATTACTGGTCTGGCAACCCAGGAAGTTTGTTTATTATTGTTAAGTCTACCGAACTGCAGTTTGACTTTGCATTAGCATGCTATCCAATCAGATCCGACAGTGCTGCGCATGAATTCAATCAAGTCAAATTCAAGTACAATAGATAAAGCAAAGGGTTTCAATCTTCAGTATCTTCTGACGGCCAGCAGCAGGGAGAAGGAATGACTGTATCAACATAGAACCGTACGGCACAGGAACAGGCCCGTCGGCCACCATGTCCATGCCGATCATGATGCCGAGTTAAACTAATCTTAACTGCCTGCACGTGATCCATATCCCACCATTCACTGCATATCAATGTGCGTGTCTAAAAGCGACTAGTATATCTGTTGTCAAGATCACTCCTGGTAGCTCATTCCAGGCACCCACCACTCTACTAAAAAAACCTCCCCCTTGTATTATTTTTATCCCTTTTACCTTAAAGTTATGCCCTCTAGTCTGATATTTCCAGGCTGGCAGAAGACAGTTTACCCTATGTATGCCTCCCATACATTTTATATACTTCTATCTATACTTCTCTCAATCATTGATTTGGCCAACCTGTCTTTATAACTCATGTATCCTCTGATCCAGGCAACATCCTGGTAAATTTATTCTGCACCCTCTCCAAAGCCTCCACATCATTCCTCAAATGGGGAGATAAGAACAGTCCAATCAAAGACCTATAAAGCTGCAACATGACTTCCTGACTCATATGTTTATGCCTTCTCTCAGTGAAGGCAAGCATAGCATATGCCTTCTTTACTACTACATGTATTTACGTTGCCACTTTCGGGAAGCTGTGGATCTGGATCCTAAGATCTCGGTGCACATCAATGCTATTAAGGATCTTGCCATAGGAGTGTAGGAATGAACTGCAGATGCTGGTTTATACCGAAGATGGGCACAAGGTGCTGGAGAAACTCAGCGAATCAGGCAGCATCTCTGGAGAAAAGGGATAGGTGACATTTCGGGTTGGAACCCATCTTCAGACATCCATGCCATAGGAGCACTTGTACATCCTCTCCAAAGCCTCCATATCCTTTATGTAATGGGCCGAACAAAACTGCACGCAATTCCCCAAATGCAGCCTACGTGCTGTTTGGATTTTTACTGGAGCACGTTCAAATGCTGGTGGGATTTCGGATGAGTCATTAAATTCTAGAGCCAAAGGCCAGAATTGGCAATGGTGACCGTGAAATTATCAGACTGACACAGGAACCCTGCTGCTGCCTAAGTGAAGAGAGCTGTTGGTTTGACCCGTTTCTGACTAGAGTGAGAATTTCGGAAGAGATCTTAAGCCCATGTGATTTAAAGCAAAGGGTCTGGTGGGCGCAGGAGGGGAGTGCCGTCACCCTTGTTAAAGACAACGTTTAGCCTTCAGTTAACACTTTTTTATTAAAAATCAAGTTAGTCAGTATGCCCACTTGTCACGTTGCAAGTTCTGGGAACTCCCTGCATATATCCGCTGGCCCATTTCCTACTTTGCAACAGTGAGGATACTTCAAAACAAACTTTTGAGGCTTCCTGGGGTGCAAAAGATTTGCTTTAAATCTGCCAAAATGTGGCCTGGATGTCCCCTATTGGTCTGCTTATTCTTGGAAATGAATTGGCAGATAGAGGAGGGTCTGCTGTGGAGAATGGGAAATAAAAGCCTTTGCATAAGTTGCATGCTGTAATGGCCCCATGCCTATTTGTGTGGAGTATTGTGTTCACCTTTGGTCATCCTGTGACAGACAGGATGCCATTAAGCAGACATCAGAACACTAAAGAAAGGGCTACTCTTTTTTTTCCCTTTTTTTTTTTGGCTGCCCCTTCTTGTTTTGTTTTGGACATATGCAAAAGGTTTTGTGTCTCTTTCTTCCTCTGTGAAACATTGAGGTCTATCACTGAGCTACTTTGTGCACTTTGCCTAATTCTAGTCAGGTGCTCCTAACTAGTTCAAATCAGAAACTTTAAAAGCAAAAACTGATGCAGCAGGAACGTCTCCAGAGTAGATGATCTCTCCATCTCCCAAGTATGTAAAAATAAAAAAACCCATTTATTTAACATGGCAAAATCTGTCCAGCAAGCAAGGGAACGATTTACCGTTTTGTAATGACTTATGAAAGGATGCCATAAAGGTGTGGTGGCACAGTTAACTGACAAAATCATCCAGATGCCTGGATTAATAATAAACTTGAGTTCAAGTCTCACCACAACCACTGGTGAATTTAAATTGTTAATTGCATAGTGCTTAAAGCGGTGTTACGGGTAGATAGAATGGTCAAGGTTTTCGGTACATTGGCCACCTTCAGTCACGGTACATGATTTTATTCTGAGGCTATGGCCTAGTAGGAGTGGGAATAGCGTAGACAGAGCATCTTGGACGGCGTTGGCATGTTGGGACAATTGTTCCATTTCCATGCTGTTTAACTCTGACTCCAAGTAGGAGTCTTGAAATTTGGAAAGCGAGAGGGCTAACTCAGTCACTCAATGGTGCTGGGTGGCAGATGCACTCGCCAAATGGATGTTGGATCATGCCGTGCCTTGCCTTCTGATCTTGACTGGTGGCTCTGTGTTGTGATGCATCAGCCTTAACTAGGCTTCCACATGTTAAGAGTTGGTGCTGAACCTCTTTATTCCTTGGAGACGCAAGGAACTGCAGATGCTGGGTTGCAACAGAATAACAAAGTGCTGGAGTAACTCAGCGGGACAGGCAGTCTAAAGAAGGGTCGTGGTCCGCAACATCACCTAGTCATCTGCTCCACAGATGCTGAGTTATGCACGCACTTTGTGTTTTGCTTTCTCTCTTGATTCCTTGCCTGACCTCGTATGCATTAGAACCACACTTCCTTTGCATCACATGAGTCAGCTTTGGTGAACAATCTCTCTCAAGCAGTCTTGAGGCCATCGCACCACATGTTTCACAATGATACCAGCGAGCATTCAGGAATGTTGAGTTTATTGACAATCCCTTGGTGCAAATTACCCCAATTTATTTGTTCATCGTTGACTAGCAAAGTTGAGTAATCTAGTTAGAATTGAAACAAGATTCAACAGTGCCACTGCTGGTAGAGCTGCTAGCTCACAGCACCAGAAACCTGGGTTTGATCTTGACCTTAGCTGCCGTCTATGTGGAGTTTGCATGTTCTCCCTATGACCGCAGGGGTTTCCCCCCGGTGCTCTGGTTTCCTCGCATCCCAAAGACATGCAGGTTTGTAGGTTAAATAGCCTCTGTAAATTGGCTTTAGTCTGTAGAGACTAGTCCCATATCACCAGGGACTAATTTAATTTACTGTAATTTATTCTGTTTTGTAGTTTTAGCACAATCCGCAGGCATTACCACTTTCATTTCACTGCATATCTTGTATATGTATGTGACAAATAAAGTTGACTTGACTTGATTAGAGAGTGGATGAACAAGTGGGATAACATAGAACTAGTGTGAACGAGTGATTGAAGGTCGGTGTGGATTCGGTGGGCTGCAGGGCCCATTCCCATTCTTCCCCAAGATGGTTATCCTCAGTCCCTCATCGAACTGTTTGTGAATGACTAGATTTCAATAGGATCCTACAGTGTCAAAGGCCTTTAGCAGGTCAACAAATGTGACATGTAGAGGTGTGTAGGGAGGAACTGCAGATGCTGGTTCACACCGAAGATAGACACAAAATGTTGAAGTAACTCAGCGGGACGGCCAGCAACTCTGAAGGTGACGTATCAGGTCGAGACATTTCTTCAAACTGCTTCAGGTCTGAGGTGCTGCTTTACACTGGCTAAGGTGATACTGGCTAAGGGTGCTGTCTGTGTGGAGTTTGTATGTTCTCCCCGTGACCGCGTTGGCTTTCTCCAGCTGCTTTGGTTTCCTCCCACTCTCCAAAGATGTACAAGTATCCCTGGGGGGAAAGAAATTCCGAATCCCCTCTTGATTTTATGCACTTCTACAAGATGTCTTGTGCTCCAAGGCATATAATCCCAGTCTGCTAATGTCTGGCAACAGCCTCATTTCTCGGCACTTTCTCCAGCTTAATGGCATCTTTCAAGGTTGTTGAATGGTTGCACGCTCATCAATTTTATGTTTCAAACTTTGCTGTTTGTCTGTGCGTGTAATTGTTATTTCCTGTCCCATTACATTAAGTTTGCATGTCGCAGTTAAAAATCCAGCTACCCAATGATTTCACTTGGTCGCATTGATCGATATGATTTTTATGCAATTATATAGGCATTCAGTAAATTATGAATCACAAATTAAATATGTGAAAATCTTTCAAATGGTTAGCCTTAGTAAATTTTAATAAAATTCAGACTCCTGCTTAGTTTTAGAGATACAGTGTAGAAACTGGCCCTTCGGCCCACCGAGTCCGCACTGACCAACGATGACCCTGTGCATTAGTTCTATCCCACAAACTGGCGACAATTTACAGATGCCAATTAACCTGCAACCCTGCACGTCTTTGGCGTGTGGGTGGAACCTGGAGCATCTCGGAGAAAACCCACACGGTCATAGGGAGAACGTATGAACTCCGTCAGGCGGTAGCCGTAGTCAGGATCAAACCTGGGTCTCTGGTGCTGCCGCTGCACCACTGTGCCACCCAATCCTGTTGATTGCTTGCTTCTGCACTACTACCAATTATTTGCCAATTCATGGAAAATAGGTGCAGTAGGCCATCAGCCCTTCAAGCCAGCACTGCCATTCAACATGATCATGGTGATCATCCAAAATCAGTACTCCCATTCCTGCTTTCTCCCCATCCCTTGATTCCGTTAGTCCAAAGAGCGATGTCTAACTCTCTTGAAAACATCCAGTGAATTGGTCTCCAATGCCTTCTGTGGCAGAGAATTCCACAGATTCACAACTCTCTGGGTGAAAACTCCTTCCTTTGTCTTTCCTTCTCAACCGCCTGTCGTCTTGCATGCCCTATTGATGTCCCCGGTAGCTTCACACATCACAAAGCTGCTCAAATGCTGAAACCCTCACGTGATCATGAGTTACCTTTTGGAACCGACTAACTCAGTCTCTGCCACTCCAGTGAGAACAATCCGAGTTTGTCCAACTCTCCTTATAACAAATGCCCTCTAATTCAGGCAGCATCCCAGTAACCTCCTGCATCCTCTCCAAAGCCTTCAAATCATTCCTGTAAAGGGGCGAGAAGAAATGCACTCAATGCTCCAGGTGTAGACAAATAGCATCACTCCACTAGCATGCAAACACGTGCTTTTAGTGCATCTTAAACCAATGCCAATATGGAGATTGGATTAGCGGCAATCTGTAGCTTAAGGAGCTAAGCACTCTCATGTTTTAATTCGTCTATGTGTTCTCCACACCACAGTCAGCACATGTTTCTGTTTCAGTCCACAGATGATTCAGGCGCTTCTCTTTATACCCGTGGCATTCAGGGGGTCAGGCAGCAACAATGGTAAAGCACTTCATTGATTTATCTACTCTCAAGAGTTCCTGGGACCAAGTTGCCTCTGCATTTTGGCAACGATATCCAAATCCCTACAGGTAGGTTGCAAAGTGGCACGTTTAAAGTTAATTAAATTTTGGATCACCCATTTGTTGGGAAATGTTTTGTGGGGTCAGTGGATTCGATCAGCATTTTGGCTCCAAACTATACTAATGCAGAGTATTTAAACTTTAGAGATGCAACGTGGAGACAGGCTCTTCGGCCCACCAAGTCCATGCCGACCGGCGATCGCCCCGTATACTAGCACTATCCTACACACTAGGGACAATTTATAATTTTTTGCCTATGCCAATTAACCTACAAACCTGCACAACATTGGAGTGTGAGAGGAAACCGGAGCACCCGGAAAAAAACGGGTCAGAGGGAGAACGTGCAAACTCCGTACAGGTAGCGCCCCTAATCAGAATCGAACCCGGATCTCTAGTTCTGTAAGGCAGCAACTCTACAGCTGTGCCACTGTTCCTGCCCTTGAAGAATGTAGCACAGAAAGGGGTCCTTTAGCCCTTAAACAGTTTTAAAACTGTTTCTAATTTTGTTTCACTGGGTTGTATAAATTTATACTGATTAGCTAATTAATTTATTGCATCGTATGGAAGACGCATTCCCAATCTCGTTGTACCCCTGTACAATGACAATAAAGATGTATTGTATTGTATCTAGTTTATGTCAACCATAAAACACTATTTAAACTAATTCCACACCAAATACCATTTATTCTCACCACCTCATCAACATACCTCAAACGATTCCATTACACACTACTGGTAATTTGCAGCGGCCAATTAACTTACCAACATTCGTCTCTGGGGGAGGGGCAGTCAGAAGAAACCCATGTGGCTACAGGGAGAGTGGGCAAACTCCATGCAGACAGCACCAGAAAAGTGGATTAAACCCGGGTCACTGGAGCAACAAGACAGTGCCTTCTCTCCACCCCACACTCCATGTGTTTGAACCTGTCTGAAGAATGAGCCAAAAACAATTTCAATGGTGCATCAGCTATTGTGCATATTTTGAATGTTACAGTTGAACTTTTATTGTGTCTTTGCACGGTGGGGCACTGGTAGAGTTGCGCTGTAGACCCTCTCCAGGGCCAGCACATCCTTCCTCAGATATGATGCCCAAAATTGCTCACAATACTCCAAATGCAGACTGACCAGCACCTTAAAGAGCCTCAGCATTATATTCCTGCTTTTGTATTCAAGCCCTCTTGAAATAAATGCTAGCATCCAGTTTGCCTTCTTTACTACCAATTCGACTTGCTGATTAACCTTTTGGGAATCCTACATCAGCAAGTCGGTTTGAACCTCCGATTTCTGGATTCTCTCTCCATTTAGAAAGTAGTCTACACCTTTATTCCAACTACCAAAATGTATGACTCCACACTTTGCTATACTATATTCCATGTACAGGCTTGTAGATTTGGCTTCGGTAAGAATAAAATTGTAAATTGTCGCTGGTGTGTAGGATAGTGCAGTGTACGGGGATCGCTGGTCAGCAGGGACTCTGGCCGAAGGGTCTGTTTCCGCGCTGTATCTCTAAACTAAACTAAAACCAAATAAAAATCCAGCAAATATTGGAAATCAAAAATAAAGGCATATAAACCTGTATGCACTCAGCAGGTCAGGCGATATCTGTGAGTTGAGAAACAGCATAGCGGGCAGCATGGTAGTGCAACAGTTAGTGCTTTGCATGGCTCCTGCAACTTGGATTCGATCTTGTGCGGTTTACACGTTCACCTCTTGACAACACTGGTTTCTTCACATGTCCCAAAAGTGTGCTGTAGGTTAATTAGCTGTTGTAAATTAGCCCTTGGTCTCGGTGAGTGGTTGGAGAATTGGGCAGAGTTGATAGCAATAGGGAGACGGAATGGGTTGCAGGAAAATAAGTGGGACAATGGTATGGACAAACCATACAGCGTGGAGAGAGTCACTCCAGATGAAGTCGTCCATGCCGACCAAGATGCCCCATCGAAGCTAGTCCTAATTGCCTCAGTTTGACCTATATTCTACTCAACCTTTCTTATCCATGCTCCTGTCCAAATATCTATGAAATGTCATAATTGTCCCAACCTATCTGGCAGCTCGTTCCATGTGCTTGCCACCCCTTGTGTGGAAAAAGTTGTCCCTCAGATTTTTTTTCCCCGCTCGCTTTAAGCCTTAGCCCCCCCCTAGTTCCTGATTCCCCAACCCTGGGGGGGGGGGGGGGGGGAAAGGGTGTATGCATTTGCCCTATAGGTGGGATTGCTGAGAGCTAGCATAGCCTCAACGAGCTGAATGGACTCTTGCATCGTAAGAAATATAATTGATAAATGTGACATTTTGAGTTGGACAAACAAGTACTGGCAGATGCTGGTTTCCAAATAAAGACACAAATTACTGGAGCATTTCAGCGGGACAGGCAGCATCTCTGGAGAATGTGGATGGGTGGTATTTTGGGTTGGGACCCTTCAGTCTATGTGGGGGGGGGGGGGGGGGGGAAGAAAGCTGGGAGTAGTAGGACAGAGCCTGGCAAGTGATAGTAACACAAAATATTTTGAGTTGCTAGCCTCATCAGAACTAGGAAAATAAATAAAAAATGTTTTGGGTTGCAGAGAGGTAAGGTGGAGAAGGGGTGCAGGAGAGGACAAAGATGATGCCTGAGATGGTCTCTGGGCTGCAGAGACCATCTATGCTAACTGAATGATTGTATTTATAGTGTTAAATACAAATATTTTAAAACCCTGTTGGGATATACCCATCCACTCACTTACACACCGAGGTTAGCTCACAGCGGCCAATTAACCTATCAACCTGCACGTCTTTAGGACGTGGGAGGAAACCGGAACAACCATGAGGGACACCCGCACAGTCACAGTGGGAATGTGCAATACGGGGACAAACTCGGGCAAAAATCTTTGTTGTGGACATTTCCAACGGCAATCTCTTCTTCCCACTTCAGCAAACACGTGTTAACTGAAGATGTGATTTACCGTGAACTGACCTCAGACAACAAGCTGCTCTCCAGACGACTGCTGACAAAGACCAACCGCTTGCCTCGATGGGGGGAGATGGTCTTCCCAACAAACCTGGCGCGCTCCGTCTTTGTGGTCGAAGATTCCATCGTTGACTTCCAGAACCGAACGTTTACCACATTGACATGGAACATTAACCACACGCGTCTCATGGTAGGCACAACCTTTTCCTTCAACCGCGCGAGCCAGTGTCTGGGTTACGTTTCGTTTGTCATCTTCACTGTAATTTGCTGGCTTTTTGTAAAGCTTCGCATAATGATGGATATCTACCATCGTGTTGAAATTAAAATAAAGAGCTGCACTAGTTTAGTTTAGAGATACAACATGGAAACAGGCTATTTGACGGGCCGATTCCACGTGATAATCTGTGCACTATTTCTATCCTACACACCGAGCCAATTAACCTACAAATCTGCACGTCTCTAGAATATGGGAGGAAACCCACACAGTCACAGGGAGCGCATACAGACAACGCCTGTGGTCAGGATTGAACCCGGGTCTCTGGTGCTGTAAGGCAGCAGTTCTACCCTAAATTTCAGGTTTATATTGCAGGTTTATATTGCAGCTTTACAGGACTTTGGATAGGCTGCATTTGCAGCAAGTTCTGGTCGCCCCATTACAGGAAGGATATGGAGTCTTTAGAGAGGGTACAGAAAAGGTTTACCAGAATGCTGTCTGGGTTAGAGGGTATAAGGGGAGGTTGTACAAACTACGATTGTTTTCTCCGGACCACCAGAGGTTGAGGGAGGACCTGATAGAAGTATATGAAATGAAGAGAGGCATAGATAGGATAGACAGCCATAACCTTTTTTCCCCAGGGTGAAAATGTCAAAGACTGGAGGGGATAGCTTTAAGGTGAGAGGGGCAAAGATATGCAAGGTAAGTCGCTGCCAAGGATGACGATGGGAGTAAATATGATAGTGACGTTTAACAGGCTTTTAGATAGGCACATGGGCGTGCAGGGAATGGAGAGAGGTGGATCACGTGCAGGCAGAGTAGGTTAGTTTAACTTGTAATCATGTTCGACATGGATGTTGTGGGCCGAAGGATATGTTCCTATGCTGTACTTTTCAGCGTTCTCAAGCTGAAAGTGATAGTGGATGATGCAAATGCTGCACTCTCTCCCCTGTTAGTCAGAAGGTGTGTCTCTTTGACCAGTTTGAGGTGGCTAGCTGCTGTGCACAGCTTATTTTGAAAGTGCTGCCTTGTATGGGAATCATTAAGTGGAGGCATCAAGCAGCCGTTCAGCTGGAAGTCATTGGTTCCGTAGAACTTCCCCCATCTTAGCTTGTACTCGTCCATCAGTCAAAACCACTTAGCAGACCGTAGTAGTAAACTGAACTGCCAAATTGTGTACAACAAGGTCCCGCGAAGGTTAATGAGATAAATAGCTAATCTGCTTCAGCAGAGTTGGCTCATCTCCAACTGTGCTGGCCAGGCTGGCCTAGCCCAAATCCACTGAAAGAAAAACAAAATGTGCTTGCAGCCCACAGCAACTCGCTTCAGGTTTTGCCCGTGGGCCCAGGTCGTTTGCTGAGGACAGCTTTTTTAGGGAGTTTAGTTGAGAGATACAGTACAGAAACAGGCCCTTTGGCCGCCCGAGCCGACCAGCAATCCCCGTACACTAACACTATCCTGCACACACTATGGACAATTCAACCAAGCCAATTAACTTACAAACCTGTACGTCTTTGGAGTGTGGGAGGAAACCGGAGATCCTGGAGAAAATTCACGCAGGTCATGGCGAGAACCTACAAACTCCTTATCGTCAGCACCCAGAGTCACAGTCACACCCTGGTCTCTGAATCTGTAAGGCAGCAACTCTACCGCTATGCCACCATACCGCCCTTTGTAATTGCTGGATATTTCTTGTATGGCACCCATAGATGCCCCACCCAAAGCGCATAAATCCACCTGTGTTCATCATAACGGTTAACGTGTGTGTTGTGGAAATAACATCAAAATAAAATTTGCTCTTCCCTAGATTCAAAGTTAGGTTTTGGTTTATTATAGTCACATGCACAGAGGTACTGCAAAAAGCTTTGTATTGTATACTGTGCAAACAGATCAGATATTTGCATCAGATATCAAGTCAAATTCAATTACAATAGGTAGAGCAATGGGCAATGATGCAAGAGTGCAAAATATAGTTCTCAGCATTGTAGTGCATCGGTTCCACAGACAGAGTCCAATGTCCACAGAGGGATGTAAGTGAATCGGACAGTACCCTGGCTTATGGCAGGACTGTTCAGAAGCCTGATGACAGAGATGGATGATGCTGTTCCTGAGTCTGGTGGTGCGCACTTTCAAGCTTCTGTACCTTCTGCCAGACGGGAAGAAGAAGAAATCACTGTGGTGGGACAAGTCTTTGTTATGTTGGCTGCTTTTCCGAGGCAGCGTGGTATAGGGTTCGTATGAATTTGTAAATCCGTCACACAAACCAGATTCTCATCTACACTTCACCCTGCCTCAGGAAAGCAACCAACATGATAAAAGACCGCTCGCATTCATTCCCTCTTCTCCCCGCTCCTGTGGGCAGAAAGCTTGAAAACAAGTGCCCCAGATTCAGGAACAGCTTCTTTCCCACTGAACGGTCCTCCCATAAGGTGTAGTCCCAATCCTGAGTGGTGGTGCACACTTTCAACCTTCTGTGCCTTCTGCCGGACGGGAGCAGGGAGAAGTTCGAGTTTGTAGCTACTACAGATAACACAAAAAGCTGGAGTAACTCAGCGGGTCAGGCAGCATCTCTGGAGAAAAGGAATAGGTCGGGATCATTCTGTAATTACTACAGTTGTTTTGTGCCATGTGACCCGCACAGAATGCGTTTCAAAAATCAGATTTTCAATCTACTTTTGTTTCAGCTGGTGGAGGAAAAGTGTGTCTATCGTCCAAACCCGGAAAATCCGGCATGTACGCAGGTCCAGCGAGAGGCGTGGGTCACCTCCACTGTGTTTGGCTTCTCACGTGCAATTCAGGTACCAAACCCTTTCACTGACACGCATTTCTACCGCTAATTTCTACTCTGCATGGAGGTGTGTGAAACGTTATCGAACAATTTACCAGTGATTGGCAGAAGTGGATGTGTGGGACCAAGTTGCGTTTATTTTCACCAGTTATTTTTAGGGATTGTGTCAGAACCCGAGAGGTTGGAGTGACAACAGGTCACTTTGCAGTCTGTTTCACTGTCTCTGTGCCGTCACAAAGAATCTCTTGGGTCCACGCATCTTGGGAACTGGGCATTGTGGGTGTTAGTAACTAAGTGATGCGCTTGTCACATGTCACATGTCACTTCAGAATGAACTTTCAGAGTGAACACAGTCAACGTGAGACAGCTAACACCAGTGGGCCAGGCTGAGCAATAGTTTTGTGCATTTTCTTGTGGTTGTTCACTAGCTTCATCAAGTCAAGTTTATTGTCAGAGGCACAAGTACAGTGAGGTACAGGTACAATCGAAATCTTGTTTGCAGCTGCTTCACAGTCACATAGAAAATAGGTGCAGGAGTACGCAATTTGGCCCTTCAAGCCAGCATCGCCATTCAATATGATCATGACTGATCATCCAGAATCATGACCCTGTTCTTGCTTTCTCCCCATATCCGTTGATTCCGTTAGCCCCAAGAGCTTTATCTAACTCTCTTGAATACATCAAGTGAATTGGCCTCCGCTGCCTTCAGTAGACTCAGACAACACGCAAAAGCACACATCACGTACAGATTATGCACAAGTTATGCTTGCATTACACATGAATTGCACTAAGTATTGAAAAATTCTGCAAGACAGTAAACACAAAGACGGCAAAAAAGACATCGATGCAAAATACAATTAGAAGAACAAGTCCATAGTAGTGCACAAGGCTACCTACTGACACTAGATTTTAATTTCAATCTTTTAAACTGTAGTTGTACCGGGTCCTGGTGAGACCGCACCTGGAGTATTATGTGCAATTTTGTTCTCCTAATTTGAGGAAGGACATTATTGCTATTGAGGGAGTGCAGTGTAGATTCGCCAGGTTAATTTCCGGGGTGGCGGACTGACATATGATGAAAGAATGAGTCGGCTGGGCTTGTATTCACTGGAATTTAGAAGGATGAGAGGAAATCGTGTAGAAACATATAAAATTCTTAAAGGATTGGACAGGCTAGATGCAGGAAAAATGTTCCCGATGAGGAAAAACTTTTTGACCTAGAGAGTTGTGAATCTGTGGAATTCTCTGCCACAGAAGGCAGTGGAGGCCAATTTACTGGATGTTTTCAAGAGATCGTTAGATTTAGCTCTTTGGGCTAAAGGAATCAAGGGATATGATCAGCCATGATCATGTTGAATGGAGGTGTTGGCTCGAAGGGCCAAATGACCTACTCCGCGCCTATTTTTCTATGTTAAATGCTTTTAATTTTGCTCATTGCCAAGATGCAATTAAACTCGGGTTCCTGTCATTAGAAAGCTAAATGGTGTGTGTTTATGAGTAGGTAAATCTTCAGATGTAAATGTGACATCTTTGCTCAGGGCTAACGATAGAATAAATAACCTGCCCACAATACCCAGGTTGGAGCTGGAATTGCACTTGTGCACAACATTCTGGAGCTGCTTGCAAGGAGGGAAATTGATGGATATTGTAAAATAACAGAATATATATAGTGTTATATTCAAAAGTTGGAATTTTGTATTGCCATTTGTAAGCTGCAGTGAACATCCTGACCATAGAAAATAGGAATAGGCGGAGGCCATTCAGCTCTTCGAGCCAGCACCGCCATTCATTGTGATCATGGCTGATCATCCACAATCAGTAACCCGTGCCTGCCTTTTCCCCATACCCCTTGATTCCGTTAGCCTCAAGAGCGCTATCTAACTCTCTTTTAAATTCATCCAGTGAATTGGCCTCCACTGCCTTCAATGGCAGAGACTTCCACAAATTCAGAATAGACAATAGGTGCAGGAGTAGGCCATTCGGCCCTTTGAGCCTTTTCCCCATACATTCAATGTGATCATGGCTAATCATTCACATCAACTCTCTGGGTGAATAAGTTTTTTCTCATCTCAGTTTTAAATGGCCTCTCCTTTATTCTTAGACTGTGGCCCCTGGTATTGGACTCCCCCAACATTGGGAACATTTTTCCTGCATCTACCTTGTCCAGTCCTTTTATAATTTTATATGTTTCCATAAGATCCCCTCTCATCCTTCTAAATACAAGGTCAGTCTTTCCAATCTTTCCTCATATGACAGTCCCACCAACCCGAGGATTAATCTCGTGAACCTACGCTGCACTGCCACAATCGCAAGGATATCCTTCCTCAAATTAGGAGACCAAAACTGCATACAATACTCCAGATGTGGTCTCATCACGACCCTGTACTACTGCAGAAGGACCTCTTTGCTCCTGTACTCAAATCCTCTCGTTATGAAGGCCAACATGCCATTAGCTTTCTTCACTGCCTGCTGTACCTGCGTTTACTTTCAGTGACTGGTGTACAAGGACACCCAGGTCTCGTTGCACTTCCCTTTTTCCTAATCTGACACCATTGAGGTAATAATCTGCCTTCTTGTTCTTGCCACCAAAGTGGATAACCTTACATTTATCTACATTATTATAATGCATCTGTCCATTCACTCAACCTGTCCAAGTCACCCTGCAATCTCCTAGCATCCTCTTCGCAGTTCACACTGCCATCCAGCTTTGGGTCATCAGCAAATTTGCTAGTGTCACTTTTAATTCCATCATCTAAATCATTAATGTTTATTGTAAATAGTTGCGGACGCAGCACCGAGCCTTGCGACACTGCCTGCCATTCTGACAGGGACCCGTTTATTCCTACTCTTTGTTTCCTGTCTGCCTACCAATTCTCTATCCATGTCAATCCCCTACCCCCAATACCATGTGCTCTAATTTTGCCCACTAATCTGTGTGGGACCTAATCAAAGGCTTTCTGAAAGTCCAGATACACTACATCCACTGGCTCTCCTTCATCCATTTTACTTGTCACATCCTCAAAAAATTCCAGAAGATTAGTCAAGCAGGATTTCCCCTTCATAAATCCATGCTGACTTGGACTAATCCTTTTACTGCTATCCAAATGCGCCGTTATTACTTCTTCAATAATTGACTCCAGCAACTTCCCCACCACCGATGTCAGGCTAACTGGTCTATAATTTCCCGTTATCTCTCCTGCTCCTTTCTTGAAAAGTGGGATAACATTAGCTACCCTCCAATCCACAGGAACTGATCCTGAATCTATAGAACATTGGAAAATGATCACCAATGCGTCCACGATTTCTAGAGCCACCTCCTTGAGTACCCTGGGACGCAGACTATCAGGCCCTGGGGATTTATCAGCCTTCAGACCCATTAGTCTACCTAAGGCTCAGTTAGTCATGGGCAAGTATGATGATGTAGGGATCACTGAGACATGGCTACAAGAGGACCAGGGCTGGGAACTGAATATTCAGGGGTACACAACGTATAGAAAAGACAGACAGGTGGGCAGAGGGGGTGGGGTTGCTCTGCTGGTAAGGAATGATATTCATTCCCTTGCAAGGGGTGACATAGAATCAGGAGATGTTGAATCAGTATGGATAGAAATGAGGAATTGTAAGGGTAAAAAGACCCTAATGGGAGTTATCTATAGGCCCCCAAACAGTAGCCTCGACATAGGGTGCAAGTTGAATCAGGAGATAAAATTGGCGTGTCACAAATGTAATGCTACGGTGGTTATGGGAGATTTCAACATGCAGGTAGACTGGGAAAATCAGGTTGGAAATGGACCCCAGGAAAGAGAGTTTGTAGAGTGCCTTCGAGATGGATTCTTAGAACAGCTTGTACTGGAGCCTACCAGGGAGAAGGCAATTCTGGATTTAGTGTTGTGTAATGATCCTGATCTGATAAGGGGACTAGAGGTAAAAGAGCCATTGGGAGGCAGTGATCACAACATGATGAGTTTTACTCTGCAAATGGAAAGGCAGAAGGGAAAATCGGAAGTGTCAGTATTACAGTATAGCAAAGGGGATTACAGAGGCATGAGGCAGGAGCTGGCCAAAATTGACTGGAAGGAGGCCCTAGCAGGGAAGACGGTAGAACAGCAATGGCAGGTATTCCTGGGAATAATGCAGAGGTTGCAGGATCAATTTATCCCAAAGAGGTGGAAAGACTCTAAGGGGAGTAAGAGACACCTGTGGCTGACAAGGGAAGTCAAGGACAGCAAAAAATTAAGGAGAGGAAGTATAACATAGCAAAGAAGAGTGGGAAGACGGAGGATTGGGACTCTTTTAAAGAGCAACAAAAGTTAACTAAAAAGGCAATACGGGGAGAAAAGATGAGGTACGAGGGTAAACTAGCCAATAATATAAAGGAGGATAGCAAAAGTTTTTTTAGGTACGTGAAGAGGAAAAAAATAGTCAAGGCAAATGTGGGTCCCTTGAAGACAGAAGCAGGGGAATTTATTATGGGGAACAAAGAAATGGCAGACGAGTTAAACCGTTACTTTGGATCTGTCTTTACTGAGGAAGATACACACAATCTCCCAAATGTTCTAGGGGCCGGAGAACCTAGGGTGATGGAGGAACTGAAGGAAATCCACATTAGGCAGGAAATGGTTTTGGGTAGACTGATGGGACTGAAGGCTGATAAATCCCCAGGGCCTGATGGTCTGCATCCCAGGGTACTTAAGGAGGTGGCTCTAGAAATAGTGGAAGCATTGGAGATCATTTTTCAATGTTCTATAGATTCAGGATCAGTTCCTGTGGATTGGAGGATAGCAAATGTTATCCCACTTTTTAAGAAAGGAGGGAGAGAGAAAACGGGTAATTATAGACCAGTTAGTCTGACATCAGTGGTGGGGAAGATGCTGGAGTCAATTATAAAAGACAAAATTGCTGAGCATTTGGATAGCAGTAACAGGATCATTCCGAGTCAGCATGGACTTACGAAAGGGAAATCATGCTTGACAAATCTACTGGAATTTTTTGAGGATGTAACTAGGATAATTGACAGGGGAGAGTCAGTGGATGTGGTGTACCTCGACTTTCAGAAAGCCTTCGACAAGGTCCCACATAGGAGATTAGTGGGCAAAATTAAAGCACATGGTATTGGGGGTAGGGTACTGACATGGATAGAAAATTGGTTGACAGACAGAAAACAAAGAGTGGGGATAAATGGGTCCCTTTCGGAATGGCAGGCAGTGACCAGTGGGGTACCGCAAGGTTCGGTGCTGGGACCCCAGCTATTTACGATATACATTAATGACTTAGATGAAGGGATTAAAAGTACCATTAGCAAATTTGCAGATGATACTAAGCTGGGGGGTAGTGTGAATTGTGAGGAAGATGCAATAAGGCTGCAGGGTGACATAGACAGGTTGTGTGAGTGGGCGGATACATGGCAGATGCAGTTTAATGTAGATAAGTGTGAGGTTATTCACTTTGGAAGTAAGAATAGAAAGGCAGATTATTATCTGAATGGTGTCAAGTTAGGAAGAGGGGATGTTCAACGAGATCTGGGTGTCCTAGTGCATCAGTCACTGAAAGGAAGCATGCAGGTACAGCAGGCAGTGAAGAAAGCCAATGGAATGTTGGCCTTCATAACAAGAGGAGTTGAGTATAGGAGCAAAGAGGTCCTTCTACAGTTGTACCGGGCACTGGTGAGACCGCACCTGGAGTACTGTGTGCAGTTTTGGTCTCCAAATTTGAGGAAGGATATTCTTGCTATTGAGGGCGTGCAGCGTAGGTTCACTAGGTTAATTCCCGGAATGGCGGGACTGTCGTATGTTGAAAGGCTGGAGCAATTAGGCTTGTTTACACTGGAATATAGAAGGATGAGGGGGGATCTTATTGAAACATATAAGATAATTAGGGGATTGGACACATTAGAGGCAGGAAACATGTTCCCAATGTTGGGGAGTCCAGAACAAGGGGCCACAGTTTAAGAATAAGGGGTAGGACATTTAGAACGGAGATGAGGAAGAACTTTTTCAGTCAGAGAGTGGTGAAGGTGTGGAATTCTCTGCCTCAGAAGGCAGTGGAGGCCAGTTCGTTGGATGCTTTCAAGAGAGAGCTGGATAGAGCTCTTAAGGATAGCGGAGTGAGGGGGTATGGGGAGAAGGCAGGAACGGGGTACTGATTGAGAGTGATCAGCCATGATCGCATTGAATGGCGGTGCTGGCTCGAAGGGCTGAATGGCCTACTCCTGCACCTATTGTCTATTGTCTATAATACTATTTCTCGCCTATTGCAAATTTTCTTTCAGTTCCTCTGTCACCCTAGATCCTCTGTCCTCTGGGAGATTGTTTGTGTCTTCCTTAGTGAAGACAGAACCAAAGTACCTGTTCAACTCTTCTGCCATTTCCTTGTTCCCCATTATTATTTCACCTGTTTCTGCCTGCAAGGGACCCACATTTTCCTTTACTAATTTTTTCTCATTAACATACCTAAAGAAGCTTTTACTATCCTTCTTTATATTCTTGGCGAGCTTACCTTCATCTTTTCATCCTGTATTGCCCTTTTTGTTACCTTCTGACATCCTTTGAAAGTTGCCCAATCCTCTGGCTTCCCGCTACTCTTTGCTATGTTATATATCTTTTCTTTTAGTTTTATGCCATCTGTAACTTTCCTTGTCAGCTACGGTTGCCTCTTACTCCCCTTGGAATCTTTCTTCCTCTTTGGATTGAAATGATCCCGCATCGTCTGGATTATGCCCAGAAATCACTGCCATTGCAGTTCCACTGTCATTCCTGCTACGATCCTTTTCCAGTCAACCTTGGCCAGCTCCTCTCTCATGCCTTCATAGTCCCCTTTGTTCAACACTGACACTTGTGATTTAACCTTCTCCCTCTCAAATTGCAGATTAAAACTTATATTATGGTCACTACCTCCTTTACCTTGAGTTCCTTTATTAAAATTTGGTTCATTATACAACACTAAATCTAGAATTGCCTTCTCTCTGATAGGCTCCAATACATGCGGCTCTAAGAATCCATCTCGCAGGCACTCTACAAACTCCCTTTCTTGGGAGATTTTCCCAGTCTACCTGCATATTGAAATCATCTATAACCACAATGGCATTACCTTTGTTACATGCCAATTTTAACTCCTGCTGCAACTTGCACCCAATATCCAGGCTACTACTTGCGGGCCTGTAGATAACACCAATTAGTGTCTTCTTACCGTTACAATTCCTCAATTCTATCCACAGTGACTCTACATCGTCAGTCCTTATGTCACCTCTCTCAAGGGACTGAATTTCATCCCTCATCAACAGCTACCCCACCTCCTCTGCCCACCTGCATGTCCTTTCTGTAGGACATATAACCCTGAAAATTCGGTTCCCAGCCCCGATCCTCTTGCAGCCTCTGTCTCTGTAATCCCCACAATGTCATGTCTACCAGTCTCTAACTGAGCCTCAAGCTCATCCACTTTACTTCTTGTACTTTGCGCATTCATATATAATGCTTTTAATCCATTATTCACCTCACCTTTCATATCGATTCCAATTTCACTTGGTCATACTCTCCTATCCGTGAGCTTTCTGACCCGTTAATTCTGGTGTCTTAACTTTTCCTGTACTCTCTTTCCCTTTAACTCCATCCTTTTATTTCCAATTTGTCTCCCCCCCCCCCCCCCCCCAACACTAATTAGTTTAAACCCACCTGAGTAGCAGTAGCAAACCTGCCTGCCAGAATGCTGGTCCCCCCGTCTGTTAAGGTGAAACCTGTCCCATTTGTACAATTCGCCCTTACCCCAAAACAAATCCCATGAGTTTGCTTTGGTGTGATCAGCAGATTGCTTTGTACTGGTGTCTTTGCTCAGTTTGCCCAGTAATCCTTCATGTTTAGTTTAAAGATACGGTGGAAAGAGGCCCTTGGCCCACCGACTCCACACCAACCAGCAATCACCTGCACATTCCTTCTATCGCACACACTAGGGCCAATTTGCAGAAGCCAATTAACCTACAAACCTGCACGTCACTGGAATGTGGGAGGAAACTGGAGCACCCGGAGAAAACCCTATGCGGTCACAGGGAGAACGTACAAACTGTACGGACAACACCCAATGTCAGGACTGAACTCTGGTCTCTGGCACTCTAAGGCAACAATTCAACCGCTGCAGCGCTCTACCATCCTTTCAGAAGTAGACTCCTTTCTCACAAACATTACCCCTGCTGGAGTTCATCAGTAGAGTTGGAGTTGGGTCTGCTTACCCTCAGCTACGTTCTGCATGTTCTTAAAACCATAATTCTTTTTGTGCTCTAGGAATTCGGTCTTGCCAGATTTAGAAGAAATCAATTAAAAGCGACAGAAGGTTTTGAATATATACTGGCTAATTTGCAAGGTATGTAATTTTGTTTTTCCTTATTCTTCCCACCATCTTTGAGAATTTGTGTTCTTTTAGCACCAGAGGTGTTGAACATTGTGTCAGAATGTAAGAGGTTGGTGCTACAGCAGGCTATGACTTGCTCCACTCTTTTTTTTAGATTTAGATTTTTTTTTTTTAGATTTAGAGATACAGCGGCCCACCGAGTCCGCGCCGCCCAGCGATCCCCGCACATTAACACTATCCTACACCCACTAGGGACAATTTTTACATATTACCCAGTCAATTAACCTACATACCTGTACGTCTTTGGAGTGTGGGAGGAAACCGAAGATCTCGGAGAAAACCCACGCAGGTCACGGGGAGAACGTACAAACTCTGTATAGACGGCGCCCGTAGTCAGGATCGAACCCGAGTCTCCGGCGCTGCATTCGCTGTAAGGCAGCAACTCCTGACTCTTCAGTCAGAGCATGGCTGATCATGGATCTTCTACCCAAGCCCCATTATTCCCTCTGCCTAAAACGATCTAAATAGTCCCAAGTGAGCAGTTACATTCTATTGAGGCAGAGAATTAACATTTCAAGTCAATAAACTTCCAGTCAGAATTCGTGTTGAAGTGTGCTGGAGGTTCTCAACGTGCCAGGCAGCATCTGTGAAGGGAATGACCAGATGACACATTGGTCCAGGACTTTTCTTCAAACTTCTCCAGTCATCAAAGATAGACACAAAATGCTGGAGTAACTCAGCGGGTCAGACAGCGTCTCTGGAGAACATGGATAGGTGACATTTTGGATCAGGACCTTTCTTCAGACTTAATTGTGGGTGTGTTCGGGAGAGGTGTTGCATCTCCTGCTGTTGCAGCAGAAAGTACCTGGGGAGGAGGGGTTTGGGTGGGAAGGGATGAGTGAACCAGGGAGTTGCGGAGGGAACTGATTCTGCAGAAAGGGGTGGAGATGGGAAGATGTGACTGGTGGTGGGATCCTGTTGGAGGTAGCGAAAATACCAGAGGATTATGATGCTGTATGCGACGGCTGTTGGGGTGAAAGTTGATCAATGGTCGGCGTGGACTCAATGAAGTAATGTCTTGTAATCTTTGGCCATCTGGGAGAGAAGGCAGGGTGAATTTTCCATCACAAATACTGCCTTAAATGCATAATGACTACCTGTTCTGGCCCCAAAATGAAGTGAAGATTATCACATGACTAGCATGCAGCAAATTTTATTCTGTCATTTGAAACGATTAATATAATGGGATAATTAAGTGCTATTGATTCTATTGTAAATGTGTAATATGAAATTGTTGCAATTGTATTGCAAAGTACTTTTCTTAAACTTAAACTTTCTTTTAAATTCACTGTTTAAACTTCGCTCAGGACTGCTTATTACGTTAATGGATGAGTACCAATAAATTTGGAACATATGCAAATAGGAAAATATATTTTCGGTAGCTCTCTTTCACAGAAATTGACCCCCAACCCTGTAGCTTTTAATGGCAATCTGCCGCTCTAACAAATATACTGCTGTCCTGAAATCTGGCATTCTTTCAGAAAAAGGGAAATTATAATCTCATGTGATAGGAGCAGTATTTCATCAGGTTACAAGTGATTGGAGAAATATTAGGCCATTCGGCACATCAAGTCTACTCTGCCATTCTATCATGGCTAATCTATCTCTCCCTCCTAACCCCATTCTCCTGCCTTCTCCCCATAACCTCTGACACCCGTACGAATCAAGAATCTATCTGCCTTAAAAATATCCACTGACCTGGCCTCTACAACCTTCTTTCCCAGGAATATGAAAGGCTAGAGGGCACAGTTGTAAGGTGAGAGGGGCAACATTTAAAGGAGATGTGCGGGGTAGGGTTTTTTTTATACAGAGGGTAGTGAGCACCTGGAACGAGACAGATGCGATAGTTGCATTTAAGAGACTATTACATAGACACATGGATATACATGGAATGGAGGGATATGGATCACATGCACACAGAGAAAATTAATTGAGCTTGTGTTCAGTGTGGACCTTTTGGGCTGAAGGGCCTGGTCCTGTGCTGTGCAATCTATGTTGCATGATTATCAGTCATGGTAACTGGGGACTTGTACAGTAAGAATTTAGATCAATGATCCATTGATGTAAAATGTGTTATACCATTCAAAGATTAAAAATGAAGTCTTGTTAACTCTTAATGGGAATGCCATCATTGTTTATGCCTTCTTAACCCAAAAAGATTTTTCCTGCAATTATTTCCACTTGTTCAATTTATTTTATTTGTTATATTAACCTTCACATCTGTAAGCAACTCAAAGTCTCGCACGTGAGAGCATCTTGACTTCTTGTTAGATTAGGAGTTGGGGTGGGTAGTCAGAGTCTTTGTCAAAGAAGCTGGTTTAAGGACACTCTTACAATTGGGAAAAGCAGTTTATAGCTTGAATGCCTGAGCCTGTGTTTTGGGTACTGAAGATATGGCCATCAGCAGAGGTGTCGAATGTTGTGGGCAAGGCTACAGCTGGTGGGTGTGGAATCTACTGGTCTTTGCCTTGTATCTGCAATATCAAAAACTCCAAAACCAAACTGAAAATTCCAGGAATAATTCAGGATTCAAGAGTGCTTAAGTGTCATATGTACTGGCAATGGGGAAAATGAAATTCTTACTTGCTGCAGCTTACCAGGCTTGTTTCCTCAGTAGTGCATAAATATATAAGAATTAATAATAGTTAATAATCCAATAAATAACAATAAGACTGGGTCACCTTAACACTGCAAAATGGATGGTTACCTGGTATTGTTGTTATTAATTTATTGGATTATTAATGACATAGTTATGTGTTGTTGACAATTAAGCACCCTTGAATCTTGAAGTATTGGTTGGCTTTGTCCACACCTCTCTTCCAGTCTGCAGATGGGTCTTGTCCCATAACGTCACCACAGAGAAGCTGCCTAACCCACTGATTTACTCGGGCATTTTGTTTTTCCCAGCGTCTGCAGTTCTTGTGTCACCTACTATAACTGATAATTTTTTTAACACAAGGAACTGTATGTGCTAGTTTACAGAAAAGTCACAAAGTGCTGGAGTAACTCAACAGGCCAGACAGCATCTCTGGAAAACATGGATGGACGAGGTTTCAAGTCGGCACCCTTCTTTAGACTGCTAGTTTATTGTATGTTTGTTTGTGTTGCTGAGTTTAATGTGCCTATGAAGCAACAATAATAAGAGTTTTATTGTTCTGGTCCCTGTGCACATGACGACTAATAAGACACCCTTGGAATCGGCGAAGAAGGGGAAATAAAATTCCTCACTTGTCATAAATTCTCCTAGTCAGAGACAGTTTCAATGTTGTATCTCTAAACTAAAGTTTTTAGATAACGATGTCCACATCAGACAATAAAAGTTGTCAAAGTTAGGCACAAAGTGCTGGAGTAACTCAGTGGGTCAGGCAACATCTCGGGAAAAATAGGATGGGTGACCTTTCCGGTCAGGACCCTTGTCCAGACTGAAAGTACGGGGTGGGGCAGGGGAGGTGAAGAGCTGGAAGCAAGAAAAGACCAAGACCAATCAGGGCCAGCTACAAATTACCTCAGGCATGACGTTGCCTGGAAGGTCCATTGTTGGCTAGGGAAGATGTGATCCCAAGAGAAACAATGTGGAGAATTGTGGAACTGGTAAAAAGACTAGAGAGGAGGAAGGGGGCAAAGTGGGAGGAGAGAGGAGTATGAGATGAATTCAGCGTTCATACAGCTGTGTTGTAAGCTTCCCAAGCAATATGAGGTGCTGTTCCTCCAATTTGTGTGTGGCCATCAAGGATCTCCAATTTGCACGTGGTCCTGACCCGAAAGGTCACGCATCCTTTTTTTCCAGAGATGCTGCCTGGCCCGCAGAGTTACTCCAGCACTTTGTGTATCTGTGATATAAAACATCGTCTGCAGTTCTTTGTTTCTACTAATAAAAGTTGTCACACCTTTCATTTACCTGATCTTTAATTTTGCGGCGTTGGTTTCTCTGTCGTTCCTTCAGGTGAAGTACCGCCCAAGACATTAAAAGGAGCGACGGAGAAAGCAAAGGAGACCGCCCTGGCAGCCACTGAAAAGGCGAAGGATCTGGCCTCCAAAGCAGCACCTCAGAAGGCAAAGCAGTTCGTCTGAAAGCACCAGAGGATTCCCGATCGTAAAGGCATCCTCTGTTCTTTTGGGAGAAGTGTACTTTCAAAATGGTTATTGGTTCCAAGAATATAGTACCAAAATCTCTAGAAATAATCTTTTATTGATTGCACTGAATGTTTACATCGTTACCTTTTTGTGGTGTTTTGGTGCTGACTGTTATCTGAAAGTCTTATTGTTTCAATGGATTGAATGAATACATACACAGAAGAGTACAAATATTTTTTATTTAAAAAAGCAAATTCCCAGGAGTCTGTAACCTTTTTTCACTTGGCGCCTTTGTGAATTAGATGCATAAGAATCAATATTTTCAGAACTTTAAAAAAAATGTGTTTTTTAATCCAATGAATGAAGCAATTAAAGAGAGCTCAGTCCACAGCATTACAGCACTGGGCAAAAGCCACAGAGGTGGAGGAACTCGATGAATCAGACGTCATTGGACAGATGAAAGTTCTGGTCGGGACCCTTCTTCCGTCTGACTTGAAACATCATCTGTCCATAATGCTGCCTGACCAGCTCAGTTCCTCCAACGCTTTGATTTTAGCCCAGGATTCTGGCATCTGTAGTCTCTCGTGTCGATAGTGAAACAATGTGAGGCCAACAGCAATGATTAAGCATTGAAATTGACCCTGCAAGAAGAATCGTGTGGGTCCTTGGACCAGGTGGGAACTTTTTTTTCCTCTGAGTGTTCTGAATCAAACTGAGAAGCAGATTTAGAAAATGTAATCAAGGAAAGGCTTCTGTCTGATTTGGTACGAATTATTTATTAATAGTTGAGCAGAATTTTTAGCAATGTTCGGGAATTTGTTCTCGGATATTTATAAGTGACCCTCGGTTTTAATTCTTGCAGGAAAACCTCACGTTAATCTTTGTTTTGAATGTTTATTTTAATGAGAAAGTGAGTTACGCCGTTACTCAGGAGAATGGTGACAATGAACTGCATTTTGAGTTGGGTTTGAAATGTCACCTCATTTCAGATGAGAATAGATACTAACATTTGAATCCACATTGAATGAAGAGCCGAGGGAAGTGCTGGTGTGTTGATTTTCTGGTTGAATAATTCATCATTCCGAAAGATCAGTTTGAATCTGAGCAAACGATGGAGGCGCACAGCTGGTAGAGCTGCTGCCTCACCGGCCTAGAGACCCGGGTTCCATCCTGATCTTGGGTGCTATCTGTGTGTGGAGTTTGAACCTTCTCTCTGTGACCAGGGAAAAGTGAGATAACATTGAACTAGTGTTAGGGGTTGTGGACACAATTGACACAAGGGCCTGTTTCCACACTGTATTTTCTAAAACTAAAAATATATAGAACTAGCGCGAGCAGGTGATGGCTGGTCAGCATGGACTCAATGGGCCAAAGGGTGTGTTTCCACGCTGTGTCTCTAAAAATAAAAAAACATAGAATTGATGTGAGCCGAGTAGTATGTGGTCGGCATGGACTCGATGGGCCGAAGGTCCTGTTTCCGTGCTGCATCTTTCAATTCAACTGAACGGCATCTTTTAGTGTTAATTTTTTTACCTTGTGTTTCTCGTACTTGTTATTTGTTATTTTTCTGTTCAGTTTTACACCTTGCAACACCCGGCTTTTGTGTTTGTGCAAGTTGCGCGGTATGTTCCACGATACCTGAGCTTTCTTCTTGAAGCAGGCACGGCCGCAGAATTCCCCTGCCCGGGCCACCCAAGCTATGCCGTTGATTCTGCAGTAGCCGTGTATTTTTCACAGCAAGACCGAAAGGAGAACTGGTCAGCTGACAGGTTTCCTCAAGAGGACAAAAAGGAAAACAACTTTTTTTTTTTCAAACCATGCTGACAAAACCTCTCCTGACGGTTAATTTTGTTGTCATTGTCCAACTGGATGGGTGAAGTTTACTAAATCTGTTCGTTTAGAGGAGTTTCTATGGATTTAATTGTCTCCGACCTTTTGGAACTGCCAGTATCTTCCTTAATGTTTAATAAATGGCAACTGGAACCAGTGAGTGGAATGCTGCATTTTTCTCCAGTGATGCTCCTTCTGTCCTGCTGCCTGTCCCTTGCTGTCAGCAAGCACCTCCAGAAATGGCCATCTGTTCAGCATATGCACGAGGCCATTCATTAATTAAAACTCAAAGCTGTGAGGATTCAGCGCAAACCCATGACGTGGGTGGAAGAATTGCACTTAGGTCGGCCCGCACAACTTAAAAACATGTGAAAGAGTCATACAGCTCAGAAACTGGCCCTTTGGCCCTACACAACTATGTGGACCAAGATGCTCATCCAAGCCACTCCTGTTTACTGATATATCCATCTCAACCTTTCCTAACCATGGTACCTGTTCAAATGTCTTTTAAATGCACCTGCCTCAATGACTTCCTCAAAGAGTTTGTTTCCTGTACCCACCCCCCTTGTGTGGAAATGTAGTCCATCAAGTTCCTATTAAATCTTTCCCCTCTCATCATAATTTGGTACAGTTTAGTTTATTGCTGTCATTTGTACTGAGGGTCAGTGAAAAGATAAGAATATACATGAATACAATCAAGCCATCTACAGTGCATAAATAAAGGGTATAACATTTTGTGCAAAGATATAACATTGAAGTCCAATTAAATGTCTACAATGGGGTAGATGGAAGGTCCTGTGCCCTTTAGTTCTTGATCCCCAACCCTGGGGAAAAGTCTGTTTTCTCACCCTCTGTATGCCCCTCATTAGTTTATTCATCTCTGTAAGATCACCCCCTTAGTCTATCATGTTCCAGGGAATAATGTCCTCACCTGCCCAATCTCTCCCTAAGGTGATCTCTCAGTCTCCCGTGCTTCAAAACCTGTCCAACCTTTCCTTATAATTCAGGTACCCAAGTTCTGCCAACATACTTGTAAATCTTTGCACTCTTTCCAGCTTATTAAAGTCTTTCCTATATCAGGGTAACTATAACTGTGGGACTGCACTTGGAGTATTGCTCGCAAACACCTTGTACAACTACCCTAACTTGGGACGGCCAGCATGCCGAACACCACCTTCTCTATCCTGTTCAGCTGTGATGCCACACTTGGGGAGCTATGCACTTGTACTCCTACATCCTGCTGTTTGACAATACTTCCCATAGCCCTACCGTTCATAATGAAAGTCCAACCCTGGATTGACATCCCAAAATGCAACATCTCACGCTTATCTGAATTGATTTGGCAATCCTTGGCCCATTTACCTGGCTGATCAGGAACCTATTGTAATTATTGATAACCACCTTCATTGCCATCTACTTTAGTGTCATCAGCAAACCTACTAACCATGCCTTGTACATTCCCTGTGGCACATCACTAGTCACTGGCTACCTGCCTGATAAACCATCTTTCACCACCATCGCCCTCTGCATCCCAGCTCTGACCAATTATGTATCCAATTAGCTAGTTCCCCACAGATTTCCTGTGATCTAACCTTCCAGACCAGTCCACCATTTATCCACCTTAATGTGTTTTAAGACCAGCAATACCCAAAGGCTGCATGGTGACGCAGCGGTAGAATTGCAGCCTTACAGCGCCGGAGACCCGGGTTCGATCCTGACAATGGGTGCTGTCTGCACGGAGTTTGTACGTTCTCCACGTGACCGCATGCTCCGGTTTCCTCCCACACTCAAATTGTAAATTGTCCCTAGTGTGCAGGATAATATTAGTGTATGGGGATTGCTGGTTAGCACAGACTCGATGGACCGAATGGCCTGTTTCCACACTATATCAAAAACCAAGTAAACCTCCTCTTTGGTGACTTGTGTATGGTCCTGGGCATCACAACTCATTTCTTAGGTTTCATATCTTCTCCAAATGATGAGAAATATTCATCAAAAATCTCACCGATATCCTGTGGCTCCATACAAAAGATAGCTAGTAATGTGACAATATACAATAGACAATGTGCACTGACTTCAAGTGGAATAGATTGGATAGATCAGGCGGACGCACTGAGTCTTGTGCCCAGAGTAGGAGAATCTAGACCCAGGGGACATAGGTTCAAGGTGAAGGGGCAAAGATTTTGTAGGAATCTAAAGGGGAACTTTTTCACGCTAAAGTTGGTGGGTGTATGGAACAAGCTGCTGGAGGAGGTAGTTGAGACAGGTGCTCTCCCTATGTTAAAAAAAAACCATTTAGACAGGTTTAGAGGGATATGGACCAATCGGAGGCAAGTGGGACGAGTGTAGTTGGGACATGTGGGTCAGTGTGGCCAGGTTGGGCTGAAGGACCTGTTTCCATGCTGTATGACTCTGGCTCTCTGACTGACACTGTTTGGGGAGTAATTGGCCTGGGGTACTGGTGATTATTCGTTGCTCTTCCACAAGGAGCTCAAATGAGATGTACAGAACAGACCAGGCAACTCTGCATCTATTCTGAACCACATTGACGCTACAACCAAGAAAGCAATGCCAACACCTCTACTTCCTCAGAAGACCAAGGAAGTTTGGCATGACTCCAGTGACTCTTACCAGCTTCTACGGGTGCATCATAGAAAGCATCCTATTGTGATGCATCTCAGCGTGGTTTGGCAACAGCTCTGCCCAAGACCACTAGAGATTGCAGAGAATTGTGGATGTAGCCCAGTCCATCACCCAGACCAGCCTCCCCACCATTGACCATCCAGGCTGCCTCGGGAAAGCCAACATAATCAAGGACCTAAATACACACAAAGTGCTGGAGTAACTCTGCAGATCGGGCAGCATCTCTGGAGAATATGGATAGGTAACGTTTCAGGTCGGGATCCTTCTTCAGACCTTTTAAACTCTTGTCATACCCTCATCTTTCCTCTTTCATTGGATGGAAGTCACAGAAGTTTGAATGCATATACCATCAGATTCAAGAACAGCTTCTTCCCTGCTGTTATCAGACTCGTAAGCCAAGGGTGTTCCAATCTCTCATCCTATCTCCTTGCTGCCCTTGACCTTTGATTTATCTGCACTTTCTCTGTGGCTGTGACTCTATATTCTGCATTCTGTTTACGTTCTCTTTTTCCACTACCTGTTGTATGATGATTTCAGTTTGTTGTCCTATGTACCCAATGTAAAGTGAAATCCTTTTGTTTGCATACAATCTAGTAAAATCATACTGAGATAAGCACAATCATAGATAAGTACAAAAGTGCAAGATTGTAGTGCAATGGTGGACATCACAGCACAGAAAGAGTTGCTACGTTTCTAGTGCTCAGAATGTTTCAAAGTTCTTAAGTGCAGCAGTGGTATCTTGGCCTTAAAGTTCTGTTTTCCTGGCGGCATTGATCCTCTCCTCTGTCTGCCGCCATCTTGAAAACACCCTTTTGTCCAGCGTCTGCTGCCGCCGCCTCCCTCCACCCTCCTCCCTGGATCCCGGTCCTCAGAGTGGAGGGGGAGATGAGCCTTGGACGACTCCAGGTGGGTTTCCAGTTCAGCGGCGGGCGAGCCAAGCCTGCTGTCGGGGTATGGCAACCGATCACCGGGAGCGTCTGTTATGTGTACTGCACATGTACAGTATATGTATATTACATGTATAGTATTTGATTGTACTCGTGTATAATATGATTTGCTTGGATGGCGTGCAAACAAGGTTTTTCATTGTACCTCGGTATAAGTGACAATAATAAACCAATACCAAATTCTTATTTATATGTTAAATCGTAAGAGGTGCAAAATTTAAAGATGTGCAGGTCACTATTTATTTGCACAGAGGGTGGTGAGTGTCTGGAACGTGTGGCCAGGGGTGGTGGTGGAGTCATGTTTTTGAGAGACTTTTGCATAGGCACATGGATATGGGTTATATACAGGTAGGAGGTACTCTTGGCATCACGTTCGGCACTGACATTGTGGGCCAAAGGGCCTGTTCTTGTGCTGTGCTGATGTATGCAACTTACAACAGTCAGAGTATTGCCTTCATCAGTCAGAATATTGAATATAGATGTTGCAGTTATATAAGACGTTGGTGAGGCCACATCTGGTGTATTTTGTTCTGTTTTGGTCACCATCTTGTGGGAAAGATGTCAAGCTGGAAAGGGTGTGGAGAAGATTGACGACAATGTTGCCAGGACTCGACGTCCTGAGCTTTGGGGAGTGGTTGAGCAGGGTAGGACTTTATGTTGAAAGACTGGGGCGACTAGGCTTGTATACACTGGAATTTAGAAGGATGAGAGGGGATCTTATCGAAACCTATAAGATTATTAAGGGGTTGGACACGTTAGAGGCAGGAAACATGTTCCCAATGTTGGGGGAGTCCAGAACAAGGGGCCACAGTTTAAGAATAAGGGGTAGGCCATTTAGAACTGAGATGAGGAAAAACATTTTCAGTCAGAGAGTTGTGAATCTGGAATTCTCTGCCTCAGAAGGCAGTGGAGGCCAATTCTCTGAATGCATTCAAGAGAGAGCTAGATAGAGCTCTTAAGGATAGCGGAGTCAGGGGGTATGGGGAGAAGGCAGGAACGGGGTACTGATTGAAAATGATCAGCCATGATCACATTGAATGGCGGTGCTGGCTCGAAGGGCCGAATGGCCTCCTCCTGCACCTATTGTCTATTCCTTGGTGCACAGGATGATGAGGGCTAACGTTATAGAGGTGTACAAAATCATGAGAGGAATAGATCAGGTAAATTAGTCTTTTGCCCAGAGTAGGGGAATCAAGAACCAGAGGACATAGAACTAAGGTGAGGGGGGGGAACAATTTAATAGGATCCTGAGGGGTAACGTTTTAGACAAAGGGCGGCGGGTGTATGGAACGAGCTGCTGGAGGAGGCAGTTGAGACAGGTACTACTGCAGCGCTTAACAAATATTTGGACAGGTGCATGTATAGATAGGTTAGAGGGATATGGGACAGTGTAGATGGAACATGTTGGTCGGTGTGGGCACGTTGGGCCAAAGGGCTTGTTTCCACACTGTATGACTGCCTCTGTGACTAATGAATTCAGTCTAACGGAGCACATTGCAATTAAATACGATATGAAGTATCAAATTTGCGTCTATGATGGTGTGAAAACTGTTAAGTGAAGTGGGTGTGAAGGATTAACTGTGCAGTCAGCTGGTGGTTGAATCACAAGAGTTGGAAACCCCGTCTGTTCACAACTTGGCCGGATCAGTCAGTGTTGGGCATAGAGTCAAAGAGTTATACAGTAAGGTAAACAGCCCAACTCATCCATGCCGACCAACACATCTATCCAGTATAGACACAAAATGCTGGAGTAACACAGCGGGACAGGCAACATCTCTGGATTGAAGGAATGGGTGACGTTTCGGGTTGAGACTCTTCTTCGGACTGAATCTGCAGTTCCTTCCTACTCCAGTTCCTTCCTACTCCAGTTTCTTCCTACAACATCTATCCAGTGCTTTATTTGTAGACAAAAAGATGGTGGAACGCAGATAACAGTTCACGTAACACTATTGGCTGCTGTACATCGATTTTGTTTTAACATTTCTTAACTTTTTAAACTCTGAAATGTTAAAAATTAGATTGATGTATTGCATCTGATAAAACGCATGAACTGTTATGTGCATAGTCATCATAAAGTAGCATTGCATCTGTGAGGCCAACTGCAAATTGGTGGAAAGCGCCTCATATTTCACTTGGGCAGTCTATTGATTTCTCTAACTTCAAGTAACCCTTGCTTTCCCTCTCTCTCCGTCCCTCCCCCATCCTAGTTCTCCTACTAGTTTCACTGTCCTCCAGATTAATTTTACTGTTTGTATACCCAATTGTCACCTCCTCCTCAACTAACAATGAACCATTGGACATTTCGAGCATCTTCTTTGATCTGTCTTTTTCACACCTCATCTTTGTACCTTTCCATATGTCTAGTTTCCCTCTCCCCTGACTCTGTCTGCAGAAGGGTCTCGACCCAAAACATCACCCATTCCTTCTATCCAGTGGTCCCACTGAGTCACTCCAGCATTGTGTGTCTATGGTGTAAACCAGCATCTGCAGTTCCTTCGTACACACTGCATCTATCTAAACTGGTCCCATTTGCCTGTATTTGAACCATATACCCCCAAATCATTTCCTATCAATGCTCAAATGTCTTGAGAATGTTCTTATTAGTCATACTATAATAAGACTTTTGGCTCAACTTTGGCATAGAAGGGGCAACTTGGTCGGTATGCAGCACTGGTGAAACATAATCTGTTGTCACAAATAGAGAAATATCAGTTTGAAAAAGGCTTCAATTGATCCATTTTTTGATATGGGAGAAAAATTTAAATTCTTTCCCAATCTTGGCAAAAGGTTTTAAGAGAATGCAGGCAAATGGCCAAGCTTAGATGGGGCATCTTGGTCAGCGTGGACGTGTTGGGCTGGAGGGCCCGTTTCCATCCTGTATGACTCATACCTGGTCCTGGCAGATCACAAGGCTTTACCAACCTCTCAGCCACAACACGTATCACACCGTCCCTTATTCCTCTCTCTTCTCTGTATCCCAAACATATTCCATTTTTTTAACATCTCCCAGTTCCGAAGAAATGTGATTGACCTAAAACACTTCCAACTATTCCTTGTTTCACGGACGTTGCTCGATCTGCCAAGTATTCCCAGTATCATTTTCCATTGTAGATCATCAGACTCAAGACAGCACGGAAACAGGCCCTTCTGCCCAACTCATCTATGCTGACCAAGCTAGTCCCACATTGCTGTGTTTGATTTATCGTGAAGGGGATACACATATACACATTTGGAGTATTATGTTCAGTTTTTGTCACTACGCTACGGGAAAGATGTTGTAAAGCTGAAAAGGGTGCAGAGATTTACGAGGATGTTGCCAGGACTGGAGGACCTGAGTAATAGGGAGGTTGAGCAGGCTAGGGCTTTATTCCATGGAGTACTGGAGAATGAGGTGTGATCTTATTGGGGTGTATAAAATCATGAGGTGAATGCACAGAGTATTTTACCCAGGGTAGGGGAATCAAGAACCAGAACATATAGATTTAAGGCGAGAGGGAAAAGATTTAATAGGAATATGAGGGGTAACATTTTTTTAAATTCAGAGTGGTGGGTGTATGTAATGAGCTGCCAGAGGAGGTAGTCAAGGCAGATACTATATCAACATTTAAAAGACATTCAGACAGGTACATGGATAGGAACGGTTTAGAAGGATATGGGCTAAATGGGGGCTGGTGGGACTAGATTAGATGGGGCATTTTAGTCAGCATGGTCAAGTTGGGCCAAAGAGCCTGTTTTCTGTGCTATATGACTATCAGGAGGAATTTATTTAGTCATAGGGTGGTTAATCTGAGGAATTCATCACCACAGACGGCTGCGGAGGCCAAGACATTGGATATTTTTAAGGCAGGGATTGATAGGTTCTTGATTAGGAAGGGCATCATAGGGTAAGGCAGGGAAATGGGGTTGAGAGGATTAGATAGATCAGCCATGGTTGAATGGTGGAGTAGATTCAATTGGCCTAATTCTGCTCCTATGTCTTATGAGACGGATAGAGCGTTTGACAGCTCTGCCCCTGTACTCCGTGTTTGAGGTTAGTTAATTGTCACTTGTACCGAGGTACAGTGAAAAGCTTTTGTTGTGTGCTAACCAGCCTGGGGAAGGACAATACACAATTACAATCGAGCCATCCAGTGTACAGTACATGATAAAGGGAATAACTTGAATAACGTTTAGTGCAAGATAACATCCAGTAAAGAAAGTCTGATCAAAGATAGTCTGAGGGTCTCCAGTAAGGTAGATAGTAGTTCAGGACTGCTCTCGAGGATGGTTCAGTTGCCTGATGGCAACTGGGAAGGATGAAGAGGGACCTCATTGCATATTCTTCTAGGAATAACAGCTCAGACCAAATGATGTAAAAAAATGTTTTATTATATTACAATGAAAGAATGATACAACACATTACCTTCACTGTGCTACAGAAGGTAGCCAGCACCATGAATGTGTGAATTTATATTATACATCTTAGGAGCTATATAAAGCATTCTATACTGACAGGTCAAGAGTTCCTTAACAGTACATATTCACGTCTCCCACACACAGCCCATCCAGTGCACCTCAAGCCATTCACAAAGGCCTCCTTGATGTCCTCTTCCCCACCCCCGCAGACAACCCCATGCCAAGTGAATCTGTTCCGCCAACACTGGGAGCCACCGACACCTCCCAACCCAAGTGGCCAACCTGCCCATTCAGGGAAATAGACAAGAAGATAAGACACAAAGTGCTGGAGTAACTCCGCGGGTCAGGCAACATCGTTGGTGAAGGATGGGTGATGTTTCGGATCGGGACCCTTCTTCAGACTGAAAGTGGGGTGGGGGGGGTGGGACGACACTCTCCTTTCCACCCCCCCCCCCTAATCCACCTCCCTTCCAATCTCGTTCATCAAAAGACGAGAAGAGCTTTCTCAATCCCAACAATCCAAAGAAACATGAGACACTTCCAAGTCACACTTCCCAATGCCTCAAAATGTTTCACTCCAGCTTCCTTCTTCCATTGGATGGAAGACACAGAAGTTTGACAGCATACACCATCAGAACATTTTACCTTTTATAGAAAAAAGTTTATTCTTTAAAAAAAACAGTGATTATGGAACAGATTTGACGCTATAATACTGCATCACCTTTCCCCGTCTCAAACAGCCAGGGAGCCGCCAGAGAAGGCCAAGGATCTTCACCAAGTGATACAAAAAACAAAATCAACGGTCTAAATGCTTTGCAATCATCAATTGTACAAATGGATGGAACAGGGTTTGGCCTCTTGGAGACCTATTTTAAAATATAAAGTCTACATTTCCTGCCCCAGTCCCACCCCACAACCCTTCCTCTTCCACCCCAGAAAAAAAAGCAACAAAAGAGAAAATATGCGTCACTGCTAAAGTTTCCTATATCACGTTTAGAAGAAAATATACGAGTCGGCAGTCAGCCTTTGTGGCGGATGCATCTCTTGCGGGCTGAGCAGGTTGGAGAGTGAGTGGGGGTGCGTGCGGGTGGGGAAACTAGACCGAGGTGCGGTCTTGGGGCTGAGGGAGGGCGTGCGTCCCTAAGGTGGGGCTTATTCCTTCGGTCACTTCCAGCCGAGGAGTTGTACAGTGCAGAAACAGGCCATTCGGCCCACCACGCCCGTGCTTGCATCCCTGCTATACGACCCACGCACAACTGGTTATTAGGCAGTTAACAGTTAATGGAAGACATTAAATTGGGAGTCCAACTGGGATGGAGTCCACCGCACTTGGCTGTCTAACATGGAATCGCTTCTTCGTGGCCAACGTCCGAGGGGATTCAGAGTGCACGGCCAATCTTGGTGACCTTTGGTAATGATCTTCAGGCCAATCAACCCTGGGGGGAATTGTAGCCCCAGCTACTCGCTGAACAACAAACTCTTGATCTCAGGTCCCTCACTAGCCAGGAGATGGAGAGGGGGGTGGGAGGCTAAATTTCCCCCCTTCCCCCCCACTCAAGGTGCCGTTTACTGAGAATGGCCGTGGACGTGAGGGCTCGTTTCGGGAGGCAGGTAGGTGCTTCTGCCAGGCTGTGAAAGAACTCAGGTGATCTACAAACCCAGGGCATCCGTCCCGTCTGGGGCAGCTCGGAGAGGACTTGCAAAGCCATCTCTACACTACTCAGGATAGATGCAAAGTGCTGGAGTAACTCAGCGAGTCAGGCAGCATCTCTGGAGTAGGCGATGTCTCGGGTCGGGACCTTTCTTCAGATGGGAAGACAGTTGGGTAGTGTCTGTGCGTGGAGTTTGCACGTTCTCCCCGTGACCACGCGGGTTTTGTCTAGTTTCCTCCCACATCTGTTTGAAGCAGGGCCCCGACCCGAAACATCACCTATTCCTTTCCTTCCACAGATGCTGCCTGACCCACTGAGTTACTCCAGCGTTTTGTATCTATCTTCAGTGTAGACCAGCATCCGTAGTTCCTTCCTACTGCTTTCCCTGTGATAGAGACACGTTCTCTCCCCACAGGCATACACATTTCCCTCCCCCCCCCCCCCCTCGACTAAAGTCCAGGGTCCCAGTCACCTCCAGTGCCCTGCCCAACAAAACCCATCGCCTTGCAGGCTCTCAAAACACAGACCACCCATCACTCCAGGGAGCACCTGACGTCCTCACAACTCAACCCTGCACCCACAACTGGCTTCAACCCTGCTGCATCCTTAATCTCCCCCTTCACCCCACACACATATTCCACCCTCAGGCCATTCAGCCCCTCCAGCTTCGAAACTAGCCCACTAGCGGCCATGCCATTTGCACCTCAAACCCACACTCCTCTTCACTTTCACTCAATGCGGACCTTTCCAGAAAAGGACCCAACCTCTCTATAAGGCGACAGCTGTGCTGACTGTAACTTCAACTCTGCAAAGCCCAGTTTAACCGCAGCAACCTTTCACCCCCCCCCCATCCTTCCCCATAAACTTTCACCCATCCCCTGCTCCACCTCAGTCAACTCTGCCTCCGCTGCCCTCTGTGGAAGAGACTCGCAGCCCCTCCACCCACACCTCCGTCTTAAATGGACGACTCCTCTTACAACAGTGACCCCTCCCGGCTCCACTCCGGATACCGCAAGGCCAAGCATCTTGTAGTTTAGTTTAGACATACAGCACGGACACTGGCTCTACCATGCCGACCATCAATCAATCACCCGTTCACACTAGCTCTATGTTATCCCACTTTCTCATCCACTCCCTACACATGGGGAGCAACGTAGAGAGGCCGATTAGCCTACAAACCTGCACGACTTTGGGATGTGGGAGGAAACCGGAGCTCCCGGAGGAAACCCACGCGGTCACAGGGAGAACGTGCAAACTCCACACACAGACGGTAATCAAGGTCAGGATCGAACCCGGGTCTCTGGCGCTACGAGGCAGTGGCTCTACCAGTTGCGCCACCGTGCTGCTCAAGGCAGGGGAAAACAGAGGGTGAGGGAAACGGATGGGCCAGATTGATGTTTGGGAGGTGAGGGGCCTGGAGGAGAGGGTTACAGCACTGGCCCTTGCCATGGACTCCCTGAGCGGCCACTGGTTCTAATCCGACCGTCCCTACAGTTGAGGGAAGAGCGGGACGGATTGCAAAATGTGATCCTATTAACAGTTGTGAGAGTATGACAAAGGTGAAACCTCCATTGCTTTTGTAATTCGGAAACAGCGGTGGACCAGGCAAAGGCAGGACAGGATAAACTCAGGACAAACTCCGAAACAAACGCTGCAGTATAATCGGCACCCTGTCACCATGCTGTGCACTGTCTGCTTCCGATAGTGTCGTTTTAATTACTGGTCCAGTATTAACACTATGTTGTAATAGCATAAGTTTAAAAAGGCCTTTTGTTTCTAAAATACAGCTGCCATGTTCTAACCTTGGACTGAACCCAGCCTGGGGGGGGGGGGGGGGGGGGGCAGGGGGGTTCAGGGAGTGAGAATACCCCCATTACTGCCAGCCCACCCACTGCAGGACAGGAGAGGCGGGGAGGGGAGGGGAGGGGAACAGTCGGTCGGAGAGTGCAAAAAAAACAAGGTCTAGTGAGCTGCCGAGAATATCATCTCATCGGTTTTCTGAGAGTTGGCGTTGGGGGAAGACGGAGAACGGGTCGGGAAGAAAGGAGAGATCGGGTGCAGGAGACCCTGAGAAACGGTCAGAGTAAGATGGAGGGAGATAACGAGAGAGGGGGGAGGGGAGAGAGGGGGAATGGGGGAGGGAGGGGGGAGGGAGAGAGGGGGAGGGGGAGGAGGTGGAGAGAAAAAGAAAGCCACTCAAGTGTGGAAACGTCCCGCCCTTTCCTCACCCCTCCCTTTCCCCCACAACAAGCACAGTTAAGATAACATTTAGGAAAATATAATACAAAATTTTGATACTGGAAATTCGAAACTACACCGGTGTGGCGGTCCCTGGATATTAGGCCACTCCTAGGGTTAAAATTACTCGACTAATATTTTTTGTACGTATTTTTTCTTTGAAGAGACCTCTCTTGAGACTTGTACGTATTGGTCGTGTTGTCTGGAAGGCCATGCTCTAATGAGTACCACCAAGCAGAGTGTAGAAGCGGCCGGTATAACCTACATTGGGACAGGAACGATGTAAAGGACGGGCCGAGCAGAGGCAAGCTCTGTAGCTGAGCGGCGCGGCACTTTAAAATGTTCTGTGTAACACCCCCAGCATCTGCAGGAGGACAAGGAGGCAGTCACACCCTTGGCAGGACGCCTGGCTCATCCCATAGGAAGGATCCCGTCTGTGGGGGAAGTGGTGAAGATATGTGACGGGAGAGAGTTGGGAGACTGACCGCCCCCCGGGGAAAGCCCGAGACGAAGCAGGCTCAGCCCCACTGATCGCTCTCCCACGTTCATCATGGACTCACCAGACCAAGCCGCTTCGATCCAACGGAGAAACGTTCTCAAGAGAAAATCGAGGCACTGCTTGTGAGGATAATCATTAGAGCAAGGTCCACACTCCCCACACCTCTCCATCGCCCTGCGTTATTGCTGATATTCTCCCCGCCTTCCTTGTGACAGTCAGCCAAAATCAGACAGGGTCCAGTCCGGTCCAGTCCGCTGTGGGAGGGAGGGGAGGGTCTGATGTGGGAGGGGAAGGGTGGGAGAGGGTTCGCTGTGGGTGAGAGAGGATAGACACAAAGTTCTGGAGTAACTCAGCAGGGCAGGCAGCATCTTAATTTAATTTAATTTGGTTTAGTTTAGTGCCGACACTATCCTGTGCACTAGGGACAATTTACAATCTTCACCAAAGCCAATTGACCTACAAACCTGCACGTCTTTGGAGTGCGGGAGGAAACCGGAGCACCCGGAGAAAACCCAGTCACAGGGAGAACGTACAAACTACGTTCAGACAGCACCCGTAGTCAAGATCAAACCCGGGTCTCTGGCGTTGTAAGGCAGCAACTCTACCGTTGCTTCACTGTGCCGCCGTACGCGGAGAGCAAAGATCGGTGACTGAAGAAGGGCCTCAACCCAAAACACCCCCTATGCATGTTCTCCAGAGATGCTGCCTGACCCGCGGAGTTACTCCAGCATTTTGTGTCTATCTTTGGTATAAACCAGCATCTGCAGTTCTTTGTTTCTTCGGGGGGGGGGGGGGAAGAGTCTGACGTGGGAGGGAGGGGTGGGTTGGGGCAAGATTTGTTCTGTTCTGGGAGGGGTGGGACGAGTTCCACTCCAGGATGGGAGAGGTTCACTCCAGGTGGGTCTGAAAGGGGTGACGGGATCCGCTCCGGAGGGAGCGGGATCCAGTCCGATTCACTCCGCTCCGGAGGGAGCGGGATCCAGTCCGGTTTACTCCGCTCCGGAGGGGTGCACTCCGGTACGGTTTACTCCGCTCCGGAGGGGTGCACTCCGGTCCGGTTTACTCCGCTCCGGAGGGGTGCACTCCGGTCCGGTTTACTCCGCTCCGGAGGGGCGGAGGCAGGGATGGGGTCCAATGTCCCTCAGGGGGCTCTGGTCCGGTCCGGGCGAGTCCTGTCCAGTCCAAGAGAGCGTCTGCTAAGGTCGGAGGCGGCGGCGGTGGAGGATGTGAAAGACAGAGAGAGGGAGAGAGGGAGAGGAGGATGTGGTGTGAGCCCTGCCCCGCCCCGCTCCGCACGGCCCCACGGCCACTACGAGAGGCGGGGAGTGATGGTGCGGGAGTCGGCGTAGCCGCTGTCGCTGGAGCTGCTGTGGAAGCAGTAGTGATCGTCCACCTCGCTGCCACTACCCACGCTGTCCAGATCGCCTGGTACAAACTCCATCCCTTCAATGTCCACGTCAGCCTCTGTGTGGAGACACAAGGGAACGTTTATTGTCAAATGTCCCACACACAATTACAATCCCAATTGCAGCAGCATTACAGAATATGTAAACATAGTACACTGTAAACAACATAATCAACAAATGTTTAGTGTATATAAATATATATATAAATATAACACACACACACACACACATTTACACACAAAATGCTGGATTCGCTCAGTGGGTGGCAGCATCTCTGGAGAAAAGAAACAGGTACTTCCCTCTCCCCGACTCTCAGTCTGAAAAAGGGTCCAAACCTGAAACGTCACCCATTGAGGGAGGGGCGAGGGAAGGGACGTTACCTTGATGAGCAAGTAAGAATGTAATTGTTCCTTTTCTCCAGAGATGCTGCCCGACACGCTCAGTTACTCCAGGGGACGGGGGACAGGGGGGGAGATGGGGGTGGAGAAGGGAAGGTCTGGTCCATGAGGGTCACACACACTGACCTTGCTCGGAGTCCAGGCTCTGGGTACGGGGCGAGGGAGGCCGGGGAGCAGGGGGTCACACACACACTGACCTTGCTTGGTGTCCAGGCTCTGGGTACGGGGCGAGGAGGGGTGAGGGAGGGGGGTCACACACACTGACCTTGCTCGGTGTCCAGGCTGAAGGTACGGGGCGAGGAGGGGTGAGGGAGGCCGGTCACACACACTGACCTTGCTCGGTGTCCAGGCTGAGGGTACGGGGCGAGGAGGGACAAGTGGGGGGGTCACATACACTGACCTTGCTCGGAGTCGCTGCGGTCCCAGGCTCTGGGCGCGGGGCGAGGAGGGGTGAGGGGAGGAGGGGAGGAGGGATGAGGGCCGGGGAGTGGAGGAGGGTCACACACACACTGACCTTGCTCGGAGTCGCTGCGGTCCCAGGCTCTGGGTACGGGGCGAGGAGGGATGAGGGGAGGAGGGATGAGGGCCGGGGAGTGGAGGAGGGTCACACACACACACACACTGACCTTGCTCGGAGTCGCTGCGGTCCGTTGACACACTGGAGCCCAGGCTGCGTGTGCGGAGCCGTTCCAGCCCCTGCACCGCCAGGTGCTCGAGGCGACGGCGCAGGTATCGACGCTCTCGCTGCAGCTGCTCCTTCTGGTGCAGGGCCTTCTTGTCCTGTTCCTCCAGCTTCTGCCCGGCCCGCAGGGGGGTGAAGAGAGAGAGAGAGGGAGGGGGGGTGAGAGATGGCACGGCACAAAGACCACAACACACCCACACATGTAAAATGTACAACTACTTGCCCCACTGCGGGGCACTCTCCCCTCTCCGCGCACTCCCACCCCACCATGTGTGTGTGTGTGCGTGCGCATGTGTCTGCCTGTGCGCAAAAGCATGTCCACGTGCGTCCCTGTGTTCGGTGTTTGTGTCCACGTGCGTGTCTGTGTTCACGTGTCTGTGTTTGCGTGTCTGTGTTCGCGTGTCTGTGTTTGCGTGTCTGTGTCCCCGCGCGTCCCTGTGTCCACGTGCGTGTCTGTGTCCCCGTGCGTGTCTGTGTCCCCGTGCGTGTCTGTGTTTGCGTGTCTGTGTCCCCGCGCGTCCCTGTGTCCACGTGCGTGTCTGTGTCCCCGTGTCCGTGTCCACGTGCGTGTCTGTGTTCGCGTGTCTGTGTCCCCGCGCGTCCCTGTGTCGCCCGTGCACGTCTCTGCGTCTGCGCGCGTTTCTGTGTCCGTGCGTGTCCGTGTCTGTGAGTGTCCCCGTACGCTCCCATGGTCCATAATCCTGGACAGAGTGGATGTGGAGAGGATGTTTCCGCTAGTGAGAGGGTCTTGGACCAGATGACCAGCGAGGGGGTGGTGAATCTGTGGGATCATTGCCGTAAACGGCTGTGGAGAGGCGGGCAGGGGGGGGGGGGGGAGGGGAAGCTCCATTGAGGGAGGGGTGAGGGAGGAGCGTTACCTTGATGTGAGTGCGCGCTCGTTTGAGCAGACTGAGTGTGGTGTGTCGGGAACAGTCCGCCCCGAGCGGAACAAGCTCCTTCAGCTGCTCCAGGTACAGCCGCAACTTGGCTCTTCTGCAAAGGGAGGGAGGCGCGGATTAGAATGGCGAGCGGCTCAGCGCCATGACAGGCCCTTCGGCCCAAAGAGTCCATGCTAGTTAATCCCATCTCCTCTGCCTGCACACGATCCATCCCTCCATTCCCTGCACCCACCAGGGTTTAAAACACTTGCCTCACACATCTCTTCAGATACAGTGCAGAAACAGGCCTTTCGTCCCACTGAGTCCACTCTGACTGGCCATCACCCCGTACACGAGCACTATCCAACACACTAGAGACAATTTACAATTTTTACCGAAGCCAATTAACCTACAAGCAGCATACACGTCCTTGGAGTGTGGAAAGAAACTGAAGCACCTGGAGAAAACCCACAAGGTCACAGAATGTTCAAACTCCACACAGACAGCACTTATGGTCAGAAACTATACCAGGTCTTTGGCGCTGTAAGGCACCAACTCTACCCCATCTCATGTAAACAATTTCCGTGCCAACCATAATGCCAAGTTAAACTGCTCTCCTCTATCTGCACGTGATCCATATCCCTCCATTTCCCTGCACATCCATGTGCCCATCTAAAAGCCTCTTTAACATCACTATCGTATCAGCCTCCACCACCACCATTGGCAGCGCATTCAAGGCCTCCCAAAAATTAGCCTCCCACATCTCCTTTAAACTCTGCCTCTCTTGCCTTAAAACTACGCCCTCTTGTCATTTCCACACTGGGAAAAGAAATCTATCTACAATATCTACGCCTCTCATAATCGTATCCATTTCTATCAGGTCACCCCTCAACCTCTGGCATTCCAGAGAAAACAATCTAAATCTGTCCAACCTGTTGTTAGAGCTAGCAGCCTTCGGACCCAGCCACCTCCTGTCATCAGCGGAGGGGTCAAGGGTATAAAATAAGGGGCTGGGGGAAAACCACCGCTACAAGAGGGGAGGCTGGAAGATCGGATGGGAACAGATCTTTAGGTATGACAAGGGACTGTAACTAAACACGCAGATGCAATGATTTACTCTCTGAGACCCTTTGACATTGTTCCAGATGAGGTCTCATCCAGATTTCTTTTTAACTACATACAGTAAGATGCTTTTATTCAAAGATAGGTACAAAATGCTGGAGTAATTCAGCAGGTCAGGCAGCATCTCTGGAGGAGAAAGATGGGTGATTTTTTCAGATCGGGACCAATCCGTTTTCTCCAGAGATGCTGCCTGACCCGTTGAGTTACTCTAGCAATTCATGTCTATCTTTGGTATAAACCAGCATCTGCATCTCCTTTTAGTCAAAGGGCTTTTACTCAAATTGTCTTGCATTAATGGCCCTCGGATTAGAGTCATGTAGCACAGAAACAGGCACTTCGGGTCCATGCTGGCCAAGATGCCCACCTACGCCAGTCCCACCTGCCTGCATTTGACCCATATCCCTCTAATCCTTTCCTTTCCACGTACCTGTCCAAATGGTCTTGTAAATGTTGTTATAGTACCTGCCTCAACCACCTCCGCTGGCAGCTCATTCCATACACCCACCATGCTGCATGTGGAAATGGTGCCCCTCAGGTTCCTATTAAATCTTTCCCCTAAAACCCAAGTCCTCTGGTTCTCGATTCCCCTACCCTGGGTAAAACTCTGTGAATTCACCCTTATCTATTCCCCTCATGATTTTATACATCTCTGTAAGATCACCCCTCAGCCTCCTGCGCTCCAAGGAATAAAGTCCCAGCCTGCCCGACCTCTCCGGAAAGCTCAAGCCCTTGAGTCCTGGCAACATCCTCGTAAATCTTCTCTGCACCCTTTCCAGATTGTTGTTTGCCTTCTGATTGATGTACCTGGGTGCCAACCTGCAATGATGATGCACAAGGATGTCGAGCATCTCTAAACATCTATCTCTCAACGTTTAAAAATATCCCCATTTGCCATTTTTGACACCGAAATGACTACGTCACCATCCTCCGTATTATATTCCATCCACCATATCCTTTTCCATTCACATCTCAGCCTACCTTTCTTGAAACCTCTCCTCATCCCCCTCTCATACATTGTTAAAAGAAACATGACAACATTTTCTCAAGTAGGTTAAGCTCCAATTAGTTTTTATTTTATATCCGTTCCAGTCCACTATGTGGAGTCATAGTGTGGACTGCACTGAAACATGCCCTTCGGCCCACCTTGAGCATGCCAACCAAGTTGGTATATTGGGCTAGTCCCTTTGATCCATGTCCCTCTAACCCCTTCCTATCCACATATCCCTCTGAGCCCTTCCCATTCAAACAGCCCTCCAAAACCTTCATATTCCATATATCTGTCCAAATGTCTTTTAAAGGTAATAAATCTCTAACATTTAGTGGGAACCAGAGAGGCAACTTTTTCCACTCAGAGGATGGTGGGTGTATGGAAAGAGCTGCCAGAGGAGGTAGTGTAAGAAAATAACTGCAGATGCTGGTACAAATCGAAGGTATTTATTTCACAAAATGCTGGAGCAACTCAGCAGGTCAGGCAGCATCTCAGGAGAGAAGGAATGGGTGACCTTTCGGGTCGAGACCCTTCTTCAGACTGAAGAAATGTCACCAATTCCTTCTCTCCTGAGATGCTGCCTGACCTGCTGAGTTACTCCAGCATTTTGTGAAATAAATGCCAGAGGAGGTACTTGAGGCAGGTGTTATAACAGCATTTAAAAAGACATTAGAGGGCTATGGGCCAAACGCAGGCAAATGGGACTATGTTAGATGGGGCATCATGGGCGAGTGGGACCGAAGGGCCTGTTTCTGTGTTGTGCGACTCTACAGTATAATGCGGCCCTCAACAGTTTCCATCCAATCAGCGGCTGGATAGCAAGGCTCTGGGTTTGGCCACAACCTCCAACACCAGGACCCATTCACAACTGCTCCACACTCACCTGTGCTTTTCCAACTCATTGTGAGAGGACCTGGAACAAAAAAAAACAAAAAGAAACTCGTTACAACGTGGGAGTCACAGAGACACAGAGTGTGGAAACAGGCCACTTCGGCCCAACTTACCCACACCGCCCAAAATGCCCCATCTACACTCGTCCCATCTACCCGAGTTTGGCCCATATCCCTTCAAACCTGTCTATCCATGTACCTGTCTAAATGCATTTTAAACATTGCAATAGTTCCTGCCTCAACTCCCCCCTCACCTTAAACCCATGTCCTCTGGTTTTCGATTCCCCAACTCTGGATAAAAGTGTGCATTTACCTGATCTATTCCTCTCATGATCTTGAACACCTCTATAAGATCACCTCAAAGGTTTGAAGGGGAGAACATTATTGCAGAAAATCAGCTGATGGCTCCAACAAGACGGCGTAAAGGGGGTTAACAGGTGCATTCACACTACAGAACGATGAGCTGGGAGTGGATCAGAAGGCCATTCGCCCATCGAGTCTACTCCGCCATTCTATCATGGCTGAACTATCTTTCCCTCTCGGCCCCATTCTCCTACCTTTTCCCTGTAACCTTTGACATCTTCACTAATCAAGAACTTATCAATCTCCACTTTTAAAATACACCATGTCTCGGTCTCCAATGCCGTCTGTGGCAATGATTTTCAGATACACCATCCTCTGACTAAAGAAATTCCTCCTCATCTTAATTCTAAAGGTACGTCCCTTTTATTTCAATGAGATCCCCCCCTCCTCCTCCTTCTAGACTCCAGCGAGTACAGGCCCAGAGCCGTCACACTCCTCATACCCAATCATTCCCAGGATCATTCTCGTAAACCTCCTCTGGACCCTCTCCAGCACATCCTTCCCAGGTGGATGGGATGGTGCCCAAAGATGGACTGAATGGTTGCCTGTGAAGGGTGCCTCGCACTATTTGAAAAATTCTTATCTGCCTCCATCATCACCTCCACCATGATGGTTGGTGGCAGCACATTCCAGACAACAACCATCATGATGCCAAGCTAAATGGATTTCCTTTTAGGGCGGCACAGCGGTAGAGTTGCTGCCTTACAGCAAATGCAGCGCCGGAGACTCAGGTTCGATCCTGACTATGGGCGCCGTCTGTACGGAGTTTGTACGTTCTCCCCGTGACCTGCGTGGGTTTTCTCCGAGATCTTCGGTTTCCTCCCACACTTCAAAGACGTACAGGTACGTAGGTTAATTGGCTGGGCAAATGTAAAAATTGTCCCTAGTGGGTGTAGGATAGTGTCGCTGGGCGGCACGCCTTAATATTACGCATTCATACAATCAAGTCAAACTCCCAGAAAATAGGTTGAGCAAATGGGAAGATAGAGTACAGAATATAGTTTTCAGCATTCCAGTGTCCACGATGGACTAGATATGAATCGGACTTTTCTCCCCATGACCATGTGGGTTTCCTCTGGGATTTCTGATCCCCTCCCATGTCCCAGAGCCAAGCAGGTGGGTCAGACTGAAGGAAGTCCAAAACTGAAACTTGGCCATCCATTTTCTCCAGAGATGCTGCCTGAGTTTCTCCAACACTTTGTGTCTATCTTTGGACAGATACAAAATACGAAGAGTGTAAAGGACTATTGGCCAAACACAGGAAATAGGATTGGCCCAGTGTGCCAACTTGGTCACCATGGACAAGGTGGGCTGAAGGGCCCGTCTCCATGACCCTACGGAGGATTAGCGTAACTGATTGGTTGATGGTCCGTGGGGATGATGGGCCAAAGGGCCTGTTTCCGTGCTGTGTCTCTAAACTACATAAAAACTGCAGGAATCGCTCGGCGGGTCAGGCAGCATCCGTGGAGAGAAAGTTACCGCTTCAGATCGACAGAAACGCTCCTCGGATTAAACCTGACCGATGCCATCGCCAGGCCAGGCTGACCCCTGCAACACCGACCAAGTGCTGCCACCAGGACAACGGGCTCTTAATGCCAAGATACGACTGTACCTTTATAAAACTTGACACACAAACGGCACAAGATGGCAGCGGAAATGTCACAGAGTCACACAGCCAGGAAACAGGCCCTTCGGCCCATCTTGCAAACACCGACCAACCACCCCATCTACACTAGTCCCACCTGCCTGCGTTTGGCCCATATCCTTTTAAATCTGACCTATCCATGTACCTGTCCATATTTTTCTTAAACGTTGCAATAGTACCTCCCTCAACTACCTGCTCCGACACCTCATTCCATACACCCCCCACCCTTTGTGTGAAAAAGTTACCTCTCATCTCAGGCTCCTATTTAATCTTTCTCCCCTCACCTTAAACCTGTGGTTCTCGATTCCTCTACTCTGGGCAAGAGACTCTTTCCGTCTACCCGATCTATTCCTCTAATGACACCTCTATAAGATCACCCCACATCCTCTCACGCTCAAAGGAATTGAATCCCAGCTTGCTCAACCTCACCATATAGCTTAAGCCCTCAAGTCCTGGCAGTCCTTGTAAATATTCTCTGCACCCTTTCCAGCTTGACCACGTCTTTTCGATGACATCGTGCCCGGAACAGGCAGTGGTAGAGTTGCTGCCTTGCAGCGCCAGAGACTTGGGGTCGATCCTGACAACGGGTACTGTCTGAACGGAGTTTGTACGTTTTCCCCGTGACCATGTGGGTTTTCTCCGAGATCTTCGGTTTCCTCCCACACTCCAAAGACGTACAGATTTAGAGGTTAACTAGACCAAGTGGACCCGTTGGGCCCATTCCTCGTAGAGGGGGGACAGGGAAGGGGAAGAGTTCCACTCACCTTGGCCCTGTGGTGCCAGCGCTGTGGCCAGAGCGAGCCATGGACCCAAAGCCTGTATTGGTCTTGGCATAAGTGTAAATTGTCCCGAGTGTGCGTAGGCTTGTATTAACGTGTGGGGATCGCTGGTTGGTGCGGGCTCGGTGGGCCGAAGGGCCCGTTTCCGCACTGTATCTCGAAACCAAACACAATACTCTAACTGCGGCCTCACCAACATCTCATATAACTGCAACCTGATCTCCCAACTTCTATACTCAATAACACTGCAATATGACCTCCCAACTTCTATACTCACATGGTGATTTTGTCTACTGCCTCCAGAAGGTCTGTTACTCCTGCATAGTTTGATTTTACTGGACTGTATGCACAAAAAAGAATTTCACTTTATCTAGAGACACGTGACAATAACATACCGTTGAACCATTAGACCTTGTTGAAGTGGCTACTTCAGATATGTGACAGGTAGAAGTTAGCTGGTCCAACAAGTTCACATTGGCTCTTTCCGAGACCCATCTAGTTATTCACACCCCCACCATTGCCGAGATCTTTTTCCAAATTTCATTTCTTTCCCTTAACTCGCCACACTGAAGGCTCCAGCTGAATCATCAACCTCGTGGCCTTTACAGGCAACACATCCTCAACCCCAGTCACGCACGGCATTGCCGATCGACGCAAAATGCTGGAGTGTCGATCTTCAGTGTAAACCAGCAACTGCAGGCCCTTCCCCTGCACAACATTGAGTTCTCCCGACAACCATCTTACATCAAAGGGCAGCACAGTAGTGCAGCTGGTGGAGCCACTGCCTCACTGCACCAGAGTTCTCCCTGCGACCGCGTGCGTTTCCTCCGGGTGCTCGTTTCCTCCCACATCTCCCAGACGTGCAGGTTTGTAGGTTAATTGGCACCTGTAAATATTGCCCCTTAATGTAGGGAGCAGATAAGAAAGTGGGATAACATAGTGTGAACTATGGTGTGATAGCTGGTTGGTTGGTGTGGACTCGGTGGGCCGAAGGGCCTGTTTCCATGCTGTACAACTAAACTAAATTAATCAGGAAGATGTAGTGTCTGACAAAGAGCAAGAGCATGAAGATGTCCAGGAAGTGGCTGTGATTAAAGTGGGCATAGGCAGGGAGTGGTTTGCAATTAGGGTATGACATTTTGCAATCGAGGCCTTGTGGGACTGAGAGCCACCGGAGATCGCCAAGCTCAGAGTGCAGGGGCAAAGTCATCAGACAGGATCCCAACACCAGAAAGACACAGTAGTCTGGAATAGCCACTGGCTTAGGTGGAGGCTGATTCATTGCATACATTCCAAACATAAAAGATTTCTGGTAATCTCATTACTTCTGAACCTGCCCAAAGCAATTCTATCAGTCACTCCCTCTTATCCTCCAGCAACCCAAAGGCCATGAACTCTCTCCCTTCCACCCCACTCCAATTCTCTTTCCTCTCACCTATACCAGGGGCAACTTACAGAGGCTAATGAACCCACTGACCTGCATGTCTTTTAGATGTAGGAGGAAACCGGAGCACCCGGAGGAAACCCACGCGGTCACAGGGAGAACGTGCAAACTCCACACAGACAACAAATGTTATTCTCGCCTTCATTGGTCGGGACATTAAATATATGTCAAAAAGTCACAATGCAGATCTATAAGGCTTTGGTTCGGTGGCTTTTGGACTATTACGTGCAGTTCTGGTTGGCCCACTACAGGAAGGATGTGGAGTCTTTGGAGAGGGTGCAGAAGAAGTTTACCAGAACGATGCCTGGACTGGAGGGTATTGGCGAAAAGAGTTGGACAAGCTTGGAAAGCCAGAGATTGAGGGGAGACCTGATAGAAGTATGGATACAAGGAACTGCAGATGCCAGTTCACACAAAAAAAGTCACAAAGTGCTGGAGTAGCTCAGTGGATCAGATAGGCAGCATTTCTGGATAGGCATCGTTTCGGGTCGGGACACTTCAGACTAGGTCCTGACCAAAAAGATGTATATAAAATTAAGGTAGACAGTCAGAACCTCTCACCCCCCCCCCCCCCCCCCCCCCCCCCCCCAAAAGGGTGGAAATGTCAAAAACTAGAGGGTAGAGTTTTAAGGTGAGAGGGGCAAAGTGTAAAGGAGATGTGCAGGGCTAGTTTTTCTTTACATAGAGGGTGGTGGGTGCATGGAACGTGAAGGCGGTGGAGGCAGATACGATAAGAGGCTTTTGGACATGATTGGCAGAAGGGCCTGTTCCTGCATTGTTCTATGTTCTATGAACATGGTCTCTGACCATCTCCTTTAGTGATCTTCATCCAGCCACACACTGGGCTACTTGTACGTCCCCAGCAATGGTTTTAAGTCAAGCCTAGTCAGCCACGGAAGTCGGCTATGGGAACAGATCTGCCGGATCCAGCCGGGCTGGATTTCCAGAGCCCTGGCCACAGACGGCAAAATCTACCCGCCGATCGGCCGCAGAAGTCCCGATGAGGTCGAGATCGGCCACCTCACACAGCCGAGGCGCCATTTTCAGGAGGATTTCAAATGTGCACTCGCAATTTTGTCCAGATCAGAGGAGGCACTGGACCACCGGTTGCCAGTAAATCGGTGGTAGCACCTGTATTTTACATTACAAGAAGTTTACATCATGTAGACGGGAGGGAGACGGTTCATAGAGGCAGTAAGGCCAATGATCGGCGATCATAGGTTCAAAATTGTCAGAGGAATTGGGGGCTAACAGAGGAGAATTGCAGCAGGATCTTGATCAGTTGAGCAAGCGGGCTAATGAATGGTCAATGGAGTTTACTGCAGTTAAGTGTGAGGTGTTGAGTTTTGGAAAGTCAGACCAGGGCAGGATCTTCACAGTGAATGGCAGGGCTCTGGGGACATTATAAAGTAGTGAGATCCAGGAGTGCAGGTACATAGTTCCCCGAAAGTGGTAAGATAGGGTGATGAAGGCGGCTTTTAGTGTGCTGGCCTTCATCAGTCACGGTATTGAGTATGGGATGTTGGGATGTTGGGATGTTGGGATGTTATGTTACAATTGCACAAGATGTTGGTGCGTTTTGGACGCCATACTAGAGGAAGGATATTAAGCTGAAAAGGATGCAAAGGGAGATTTATGAGGATGTTGCCAAGACTCGAGGGCCCGAGCTATAGGGAGAAGTTGAGTAGGCTTGGACTATATTCCTTGGAGCGCAGGAGGATGAGGGGGTGATGTTATAGAGGTGCACAAAACCATGCAGGGAATAGGGTGAATGCAGTGTCTTTTATTCAGGGTAGAGGAAATCAGAAGCAGGGGCCATAGTTGAGGCATGTACGAAACAACGTTTAAAATACATTTAGACAAGTACATGAATAGGAATGGTTTAGAGGGATATGAGCCAAACCCAGGCAGATGAGACTAGGGTAGATGGGCATGTTGGTCGGCATGGAGAGGTTGGGCCAAAGGGCCTTTTTCTGTGCTGTATGGCCCTATGAAAGTTTGCATGCTCTAAAGTTTACTGCCTGTTACTCTTTACACTGAAAGGCTCCACTGCCTTTGTCCACACATCAGCTAATCAAAACCTCCCTCGCCTGTATCCATCTATCGCTTGCCAGGCTTTGTCCCGCTCCCACGCAGCTTTCTTCAACCCCCCCTCCCAAAATAGGTCTGAAGAAGGGTTCCGACTCAAAACGTCCTATTCATGTTCACCAGATGCTGTCCGAGCCGCTGTTCGTGTCTTTTTTTGGTAAACCAGCATCTGCTGTTCCTAGCAACAATACTCTAGAATTCACTGTCTGTTAATCTTTAAACTGAAAGTTTACATGCTGTAGAGTTTACACCATAAGACCGCGGCAGAATTTGGCCATACGGCCCATCAAGTCTACTCCACCATTCGATCATGGCTGATCCATTTTCCCCTCCCAACCCCATTCTCCTGCCTTCTCCCTGTAAACTTTGACTCCCTTACTAATCAAGAACCTATCAATCTCTGCTTTAAAAAGACTCAATGACTTGACCACCACAGCCACCTGTGGCAATGAATTCAACAGATTTACCACCTTCTGGCTAAAGAAATTTCTTCCTTTAGTTTAATTCAGTTTATTATTGTCACGTGTACCAGTGAAACGCTTTTGCTTGTGTGCAATGCAGTCAAAGAAGACTATACGTGAATAAAATCAGACTGCAATATTGAATGCAAACATCTCCATTCTGAAGTGTCTCGACCCGAAACGTCACCCATTCCTTCTCTCCCGAGATGCTGCCTGACCTGCTGAGTTACTCCAGCATTTTGTGAATAAATATCTTCGATTTGTACCAGCATCTGCAGTTATCTTCTTATACTCTCCATTCTAATGGTACATCCTTTTATTCCGAGGCTATGATCTAGTCCTAGACTCTCCCACTAGTGGAAACGTGACAATAATAAACTGAATTAAACTAAAGGAAGAAATTTCTTTAGCCAGAAGGTGGTAAACCTGAGATAATCAGTGAAATCACATCCACTCTATCTAGGCCTTTCATTATTCAAGTTCATTGCCTGCAAGATATTAGTTGGAGCAGCAACGTTCAAGGGGAATTGAGATCAATGTTTTAAAATAGATTGCAAGTTGCATGCAATCGAATAGATTACAGGCTGCATGCAGTCTTGCAAAGACGGTCTGAGCGGCCTTCTGTGCTGTCCGTTGCTAGGAAACTAAAGCAATCAACTCACTGTCGTTCGAGAGAGTTGCAATGGAAAGCATGCACGGGTTAAATAAACCAACGTGGACCAAACGTAAGCGCTTCCCCATTTAGGGAGGCCGGACTCTGCTCCAGCCTCCCAAACAGACGCCGGGCGCCTGCGCAGCACGGAGCTCAGCTACATACAAAAAAAATGGGAGCCTCAGAAAAAAAACAATCTTGGAAGAGGAAAAAAAAAATCACTTTTCCTTAAATAAAAGCACAGGATGCAATGACAATGTAGCCGGATAGAACTACCTGCCCTTGCACGTTGCATCTGATTATATCCCAAATGATTTACTTAAACAAACATCACGTCCATAACAAACCTGAGATAATCATTTGGATTGTTCGCAGCAGTTGCGTTTATGGAATTGCAAAAAAATTTTGGTTGCAAAATGCATACTTTCCAACTCTTGATGATGATTGCATTTTATTTATTTTTTTAAATCCCAGTTGCAGTGAAGAGAGAAAGAGTGACAGATAGCAATTCCTGAGGTTTCTCTTTATAAAAGAAAATATGCTCGGAAGAGGATATGTTGGGAAATTAAATTTACTTTGAAAGGGGAAAAGGAATAAATAAGGGCATAAAGTAGAGAAATGGTGTGTGGGGGGGAAAGCTGCAAGGAGGTAGCTGCCCCAGTAAAATGACACTGGGACTGCACGGGTGGATATTGTACGCGTGGCACCAGTGTTTATATCCGATCATAACACAGCCAAGCCCAAATGGGGGAAAATGGCGACTGGGAAAGATTAAAGAGCCAAAAAAAAAACACACACACAAACACGCATATACGACCCCCTCTTCTGCAATTCCTCTCTCGGTCGTTCGTACCTGTTATTTGGGGCTTTCTTCGTTTTGCCTTTCTTCCTGTTGAATTCGACATCGCAAGGCAACGACGTGGAGGCATAGCCGTGCTCTGCTTCTGCAACCGAAAGAAAAGGAACAAACAAAAAAAAAACACACAATGAGAATGCACACTGTAGATCTGACTGTAAATAGGTGGGATGCAGCTGTCTGCAACTGGTGTGGTGGAGGGGAAGGGGGGGGGGGGGGGGGATTCTGCAATCGCCTGTACCTCTCTCTCTTCTTTCGATGTACTCGGCTGCTTCCAGCAAGGTTTGAATGTTAAAAAATGCCATTGCTATATAAAAATAGTTTTTTTTTGCGATGCTTCCAAAAAAACAAATTGCTGCTCCTCTAATGCATGGGCATTGGAAGTGGAGGGTGCAGAGGAGACTGACTGGTGGTGAGTTGAGGGGGAGACGAGACAACTTTGTTGCAGCCTCCGGTTCACTTCACCTCAACCTAGCATGATGACAAGCCCAGATGCATTGTGACGCAACGGCCGCCCTCCGCCCAATGGGGAGGCCCGCAAGCGCAACAGTCGCGTTAGATTGCGCCCACCTTCCTCTCATTGGACGAGCGCCGACAAAAAAAAATAGGATCAACATGCGGCCCGGCGCCGCCTCCCATTGGTCGCGGTGCCCTTGGCAACAGCGGTGCCGCCTCCCGTTGGCCGCAGCGCCCTTGGCAACAGCGGCGCCGCCTCCCATTGGCCGCGGCGCCCTTGGCAACAGCGGCGCCACGCCCGCCCATTGGTGGGACACCCTGCATATTAAGCAGGCGCACTCGGCGGCAATTGGCTGAGGGGTTTGCATGTTGATGAGGCGGGCGGGGCCAGGGGTGTGTATGTGTGTGTGTATGTGTGTGTGTATGTGTGTGTGTATGTGTGTGTGTATGTGTGTGTGTATGTGTGTGTGTATGTATGTGTGTGTATGTGTATGGGGGGTGTGTGTATATGTATGTGTATGTGTGTGCGTGGGTATGTGTATGTGTGTGTGGGTATGTGTGTGTGTATGTGTGTGTATGTATGTATGTGTGTGGGGTGTGTGTGTGGGTATGTGTGTGTGTGGGGGTGTGTGTGTATGTGTGCATGGGTGTGTGTGTGTGTATGTGTGCGGGGGGATGTGGATGTGTGGGGGTGTGGGTGTGTGTGTGGGTATGTGTGTGTGTGGGGTGTGTGTGTATGTGTGTGTGTATGTGTGCATGGGTGTGTATGTGTGCGGGGGGATGTGGATGTGTGGGGGTGTGGGTGTGTGTGTGGGTGTTTGTGTGTATGTGGTTGGGTGGGTGTGGCGTGTGGGTTTGTGGGTGTGTGTGTCTGTGTGTGGGTGGGTGTGCGCGTGGGTGTGGGAGCATGTGGGTGTGGGGGGGTGTGGGCGTGGGTGTGTGTGTGGGTGTTTGTGTGTATGTGGTTGGGTGGGTGTGGCGTGTGGGTGTGGCGTGTGGGTTTGTGGGTGTGTGTGGGTGGGTGCGTGGGTGTGCGCGTGGGTGTGGGAGCATGTGGGTGTGGGGGGGGGGGTGTGGGCGTGGGTGTGTGTGTGTGGGTATGTGTGGGGTGTGTGTGTATGTGTGTGGGTGGGTGTGTGTCGACTTAGCTCAGTGCCCAGGGATGAATGTGTGGTAGTCACTCACTCTCTCCTCTCCCCTCTCCCTCTCTGGGTTCTTGTTGTCCAGCCCCTTGCAATGCAATGCAATGCAACGCCATAGCGTGGCCTGCAGCTCGGCCAACGTTGCTCAGGGCCTTCCAGGGGAATAAAGCTAAAGAACAAACCTTCAACATTGTCCTGCTGCAAGCTTGCACAGAAACCCATCTGTGGTACATCATTGATAGACACAAAATGCTGGAGTATCACAACGGGACAGGTGGCATCTCTGGATAGAAGGAATGGGTGTTGTTTTGAGTCTCTTCAGAAATACAGCCTCGCCAACAGTCTGTCTTTTCGTCTTTTTTGTTCTTTTAGTGTGTTTTAAAAGTATGTGTTAATGTTCTCTGGTTTGTTTTATGTGGGGGGTGGTGATTGGGGTTGGAGGAAAACCTTTTTTTCAATCTCTTACCTTGCCGGTGATGTGATTGTTTTCCAGATCGTATCTCCGGTCGCTCTGCGGCCTAACATCATGGAGCTGGCGGCCTTGCTCGAGACTGAGACTTACCATCGGAGCCTGCGATCCCTTGCCTGGGATCGACGCTCCAACCGCGGCTTGCGGATTTCACCATCGAGGAGCTCGCAATCTCTGGTGGAGACCGATGTCAGGAAGCTCCAAGCCACATGAGGTTCGACCAGCCCCGACCTGAGGTCTGATCGCCCAGCGCAGGGAGCTCAGATCCCCCCCGATGCAGGAGCTTGATCGCCCCGATGCGGAGGGCCCGACCGCTGATTGCGGGAGCCAAGATTGCCCCGACAACGGAAGGTTCGAGTGCCCCGACCGCAGGAGAACAAAGGGAAGAAGATTGAACATTTTTGCCTTCCATCACAGTGAGCAATGTGGGGATGTTCATGTTAAAAATGTATTTGGGTGTCTTGTTGCTCTTTATTGGTATGACTGCATGGCAAATCAAATTCCTCGTATGTTGCAAAACATACTTGGCTAATAAATTACTATTATGATTTTATGTCTATCTTTGGTGTAAACCAGCAGCTGCAGTTCCTTCCTACAAATAAATATAAGGTCATAAGTGATCGGAGCAGAATTAGGCCATTTGGCCTACCAAGTCTACTCGCCATCCAATCATGGCTGATCTATCTCTCCCTCCTAACCCCATTCTCCTGCTTTCTCCCAGTAACCTTTGGTATGGTGTATCATTCATAACTTGCACCCCACCTCATGACAAGCTGATCAGGTTAATTACAAGTTGCAGCATGGAATCAAGCCCTTTGACCCACAGAGTCCATGTCAACCCGAAACATTCACCCATTCCTTCTATCCAGCCTGTCCCGCTGAGTTACTCCAGCATTTTGTGTCGATCTAAGGTCAGTATGGGAATGGGAAGGGGAGTTAAAGTGTTTAGCAACTGAGAGATCGCATAGGCCTAGGTGGACTGAGTGGAGGTGTTTTGTTTAGTTTGGACATACAGCATGGAAACAGGCCCTTCGGCCCACCGAGTCCATGCTGACACTATAATACTAGCCTGGCCAGCTTACAACCCAGCGGTATGAATATGGATTTCTCTAACATTAAAAAGTAACTATTGCATCCCCGCTCTCTCTGTCCCTCCCCTTCCCTAGTTGTTATATTAGTTTTATTGTCATTCATTTTACTGTTTATATGCCTTGTTGCCACCTTCCACTCAGCCAACAATGAGGGGAAGGTGAGGTAATATAGAACTAGTGTAAATGGGCGATCGATGGTCGGTGTAGACTCGGTGGGTCAAAGGGCTTGTTTCCATGCTGTATCTCCAAACTAAACCAAACTAAACTTTGGCCCATAATGTCTGTGCTGAACATCAAAACGAGCACCTCCAGATTCAGGGACAGTTTCTTCCCAGATGTGTAAAAGGCAACTGAACCATCCTATCAACAACTAAAGAGTGGTCCTGACCTCCCATCTACCTCATGGGAGACCCTTGGATTATCTTTAATCAGACTTTACTAGACTTTACCTTGTACTAAATGTTACAGTATTCTCTTTATCCTGCATCTGTACATTGTAGATTGTAATCATATATAGTCTTTCTGCTGGATAGTACGCAACAAAAAAACTTTTCATCGGTACACATGACAATAAACTAAACTGAGTGAAGCCAAGTCTAACTCTTATCTGCCTGCACATAATCAATATAGAAACATACAATTAGGTTATGATCGCATCATTGATCTTTAAAATTGTTCTTCCATGGGAAATGGACATCACCAGTAATTCTGACGTTTATTGTCTACCTTACTGAACTGAGGAGGTAGTAAGAGTCAACCACATTACAGCATGAAAACAGGCCTTTCGGCCCACCATGTCTATGCTGGCCATCGTTCCTATCTGTACCAATCCCATGGCTATATTAATCTCATATCCCTCGATGCGTTGCTTGTTCGAGTGTCTGTCCAGATACTTCTCAGATGTTGTTACTATTCTTTCCCACCTCCAGGCACGGCACATGGGCACAGTACAGCCTGACTGGGAGGGCCGAAGGGCCTGTTTCCTCGCTCTATCTCCAAAGTCTAAAGTCTGAAACTTTATTTGCAGAGCTGGTTGGGTACAAATTAGCTGCAGAGCCTCCCAACACTTGAACAGCATAGAACATAGAACAGTGCAGCATGGGAACATGCCTGTGGGCCCACAATGTCTGTGTCAAACATAATGAGAAGATAAAATAATCACCTCTGCCTACAATGACCCAAATCCCTCCATTTCCTGCATATCCATGTGCCCATCTAAAAGTCTCTTAAACGTCACTATTGTACCCGCCTTCACCGCCATTGCCTGGCAATGTGTTCCAGACACCCACCACACTCTGTGCACAGCTCCATTAAACTTTGTCCCTCTCACCTTACAGCTATGCCCTCTAGTCTTTGACATTTCCGCCCAGCACCCACCAAGAGATGGGGAACTGAATATTCACTTGGGTAACCAAACGTTCACCTTAAACAAAACACATCTTCCAACTCCATCCACACCTCACGCTGTCTCAGGAAAGCAGCCAACATAATCGAGGACCACTCATTCCCTCTTTTCCCCTCTCCCGTCAGGCAGAAGGTACAAAACCATGAAAGCGCGACCCACCAGATTCAGGAACAGCTTCTTCCCCGCTGTTGTCAGACTACTGAGGTGCCACGCGATGGGGGCTTTCCCGCCCGAAGGCTCGTCAGTCGGCGGGACCGGGAGGCAGCTGGAGACGTCGGACTTGAGGAGCAAGGGCCGGTAGGAGGGTGAACCGGGGTAATGCCTCCAGCGTCCACAAGGTCAGCTGCAGGAGGCGACCCCCAGGGCACAAAGATGGCCGGGCGAGGAGGAGAAGGAGGTCAGTTCACGGGAGCTGCTCCAGCACATCAAGTGCGCAGGCCCACCGGACTTTGTCCTTTGAATAATGGCAGCTACCCACATGTTTAATGTAGGCAAAAAGAATTTCATTATGCGGCCGCAAATGTGGCAAATAAAGTACGATTGACTATTGACTGAACAGTCCTTTCATAAGATAGAGTGTAGTCCCGATCTTCCAACCTACCTCATTGCATACATTTTCACTTGAATCATGTTTTGTCTTTCTGCTGACTGGATAGTACGCAATTAAAGCTTTTCACTGTACCTCGGTACAAGTGACAATAATAAACTGAACTAAACTATAATGCTATAATGCTGTAACACTATATTCTGCACTCTTGTATTTTTCTCTTTGGCCTACCTGTTGTACTCAATAGCATGGTTCAATTGTAGAATAACAGTCAAAACAAAGATTTTCACTATTTCAGTAGTCTTTAGCCAGAGGGTGGTGAATCTGTGGAATTCATTGTCACAGAAGGCTGTGGAGGCCAAGTCAATGGATATTTTTAAGGGGCGGAGATTGATAGATTCCTGATTAGTACGGGTGTCAGGGGTTATGGGGAGAAGGTAGGCGAATGGGGTTGAGAGGGAGAGATTGATCAGCCATGATTGAATGGCTGAGTAGACTTGATGGGCCAAATGGCCTAATTCTGCTCCTACAACATATGAACTTACAGATGACCTCAATAAACCATTCTTTCTGTGTCCAACTATTGATAAAGTGTGTGTGTTTTGAGACTGTTGGAAGCTTCTGATTATACAACAGACTGCAGATGCTGGAAATTGGAGCAAAATACAAAGTGTTGGAGGAACTCAACGGGTCAGGCAGCATCTCATAGAGAGAGTCATATTGTCATATTTATACTGTATGGAAAAAGGCCCTTCGTCAACTTGCCCACACCAACCAAGATGCTCCATCTCCACTAGTCCCACCTGCCCACGTTTAGCCCATCTCCTGCTAAACCTGTCCTATCCATGTACCTGTCCAAATGTATTTTAAAGGAACTCAGCGGGTCAGGCAATGTCTGTTTTGGAAAATGGACAGGGTTCAGTCTGAAGAAGGGTCCCGACCCCCAACATCATCTGTCCGTTTCCCCATCACAGATGCCTGACCCGTTGAGTTCTGCCTGCACCCTGTGTTTTGCTCTGGTGTCTGATTACCATCTTTACGGACTCTCAGTGCAAGAACGAAGCAAAACCTTATAAATAACTCTGACTCATTTTGTTTTTGTTTTAAAACTGTGCGATCAGCAGTCAGTGGAGGAAATGTCTCACAAAATCTCACATGTCTGGAAACTGAGATCACTTGGAGTTTAGTATGTTACTGATCAGTAAAGTGCACCCTTTGGACTTGACTTAGTACGTGCGACGGTATAAAGGTCTTACATTGAATACAGTGGAACCAGGAGGCACAGGAACAGGCCCTTCGGCCCACAATGTCCATTCTGAACATGATGCCAAGACTGCCTAATCTCCTCTGCCTGCACGTGAGCCACATCCTTCCATTCCCTGCATATCCATCTGTCCAGCAAAAAGCCCCTTAAATGTCTTGTACACAGAGGGTGCTGGGTGCCTGGGATGTGCTGCCATTGGTGGTGGTGGAGGCAGATACGATAGTGGCATTTAAGTGGCATTTAGATATGATCATGGATACGTAGGGAATGTGTTGCGCAAGATAGGGCATGCTAGTATACCCAGCACAGTACTGAGGGAGTACCTCAGAAATACTGAGGGAGAATCGGAGAACCTGCCGATTTCTTCCGATGAAGGGAGAAATCAAAATAAAAACGGTGGCACAGCTAGTGGAGCTGCTGCCTCACAGCGCCAGAGACCCGGGTTGGATCCTGACCTTGGGCGCTGTCCCGTGTGGAGTTTGCACATTCTCACTGTGACTGAAAGCCTGACCCAAAACGTCACCTATCCACATTCTCCAGAGATGCTGCCTGACCTGCTGACTTACTCCAGCACTTTGTGTCTTTTATGTAAAGCAGCATCTGCTGTTGCTTGTTTCTCTCTGTGACCGTGTGGGTTTCCCCTGGATGCTCCAATTACTTCCCACATCCTAAAGACGTGCAGGTTTGAAGGGTAATTGGCCTCTGTAAATCGCCTCTGGTGTGTAGGCAGTGAATGAGCATGTGAGATAATATAGAACTAGTGTGAACTGTTGACCGTTGGTTGGCGTGGACTTGGTGGTGTCGCCAAGGGCCTGTTTCCATGCTGCGTCTCTAAACTACACTTATAAAAAATGTGGGAAATACGCATCGGATCAGGTAGAATTCATGAAGAAAGAAAAAGAGCCACTTCAGACCTGCAGAAGGGTCACTAAGCCGAAACATTAACTCTGTTTGGAGACTTAAGGAACTGGAGGTGCTGGATTCTGTGCTGAACTGTAGATAAACTCAGTGTGCCAGGCAGCATCTCTGGAGGACATGACCTATCCATTCCCTCCAGAGATGCTGCTTGACTCGTTGAGTTACTCCAGCACTTAGTGTTTTACTCTCTCTCTCTCTCTCTCTCTCTCTCTCTCTCTCTCTCTCTCTCTCTCTCTCTCTCTCTCTCTCTCTCTCTCTCTCTCTCTCTCTCTCTCTCTCTCTCTCTCTCTCTCTCTCTCTCTCTCTCTCTCTCTCTCTCTCTCTCTCTCTCTCTCTCTCTCTCTCTCTCTCTCTCTCTCTCTCCCTCTCTCCCTCCCTCCCTCCCTCCCTCCCTCCCTCTCTCTCTCTCTCTCTCTCTCTCTCTCTCTCTCTCTCTCTCTCTCTCCCCCTCCCTCCCTCTCTCTCTCTCTCTCTCTCTCTCTCTCTCTCTCTCTCTCTCTCTCTCTCTCTCTCTCTCTCTCTCTCTCTCTCTCTCTCTCTCTCTCTCTCTCTCTCTCTCTCTCTTCTGCCAAGTACCTCCAGCAGTTTCTGTTTTTATTGCAACTACAAGTTTGCTGATATTTTCATAGTCATACATCTGAAAGCAGATAGTGAGATTGTACTAGGATGAGAGTCTAGGATTAGGGGCAGAGTCCTTTTAAATCTTTTTAGGAGAGATGACGTATAATATATATAACTTTTATAACATATCCTTTTAGGATAGATTATCAAAAACACATGTAGGCAAGAGGGAATTAAGAACTCTCTTGCAAAACAGAGGTGAGGGTGTCGGTAGGTGAGGGGTTGGGTGGGTGAGGTGAGGGGGTGGGTGGGTGAGTGGGTGGGTGAGGAGAGGGGGTGGGTAGGTGAGGGGGTGGGTGGGTGGGTGAGGTGAGGGGGTGGGTAGGTGGGTGGGTGAGGGTGTGGGTAGGTGAGGGGGTGGATGGGTGAGGGGGTGGGTGGGTGAGGTGAGGGGGTGGGTGGGTGAGGTGAGGGGGTGGGTGGGTGGGTGAGGTGAGGGGGTGGGTAGGTGGGTGGGTGAGGGTGTGGGTAGGTGAGGGGGTGGATGGGTGAGGGTGTGGGTGGGTGAGGTGAGGGGGTGGGTGGGTGGGTGAGGTGAGGGGGTGGGTAGGTGGGTGGGTGAGGGTGTGGGTAGGTGAGGGGGTGGATGGGTGAGGGTGTGGGTGGGTGAGGGGGTGGGTGGGTGAGGTGAGGGGGCGGGTAGGTGGGTGGGTGAGGGTGTGGGTGGGTGAGGGGGTGGATGGGTGAGGGTGTGGGTGGGTGAGGGGGTGGGTGGGTGAGGTGAGGGGGCGGGTGAAGGGGTGGGTGGGTGAAGCAGATCCTGATGTCCCGGCCCAGCTCCGAGCCTGGGACAGCACCAACCTTCTCACCCTGGGCGTGCATGTTCTGGAATGTTCCAGATGGTGGGCCGACAGACTCCACCAAGTCCCACGATGCTCGTTCTTCCTCAGATGTGCAGGCAGCTTCCTGTGTTGCATTTCCTCCCCCTCCTCTTCCCCGATCCGGCAGCAGGGTTATTGCAAGTCAACTCCCTGCAGCTCCCCTCTCAGCCCGAGAGTCACACTGCTGGGAAACAGGCCCTTTGGCCCAACCCGCCCATGCCAATCCATTTACGCTACTCCTATTTACCCACGATAGGCCCATATAGAGTCATAGAGATTGGAAACAGGCCCTTCAGCCCAACTTGCCCTCACCGACCAACATGTCCTAGCTACACTAGTCCCGTCTGGCTGCGTTTGGACCATATCCCTTTTCTATCCATGTACCTGTTCAAATGTCTTTTAAATATAGCTGCTGTACCTGCCTCATCTACCCCCTCAGGCAGCTTGATCTTTATACCCACCACCCTCTATGTGCAAAACAGCTGCCCCTCAGGTTCCCATTAAATTTTTGCCCTCTCACCTTAAACCGAGGGTACTGTCTGATTCATATTTCATGTTTATTATATTTTCATATTTCAGATACAGCGCGGAAACAGGCCTTTTCGGCCCACCAAGTCCGCCCCGCCCAGCGATCCCCACACATTAACACTATCCTACACACACTAGGGACAATTTTTACATTTACCCAGTCAATTAACCTACATACCTGTACGTCTTTGGAGTGTGGGAGGAAACCGAAGATCTCGGAGAAAACCCACGCAGGTCACGGGGAGAACGTACAAACTCCGTACAGTACAGCACCCGTAGTCAGGATCGAACCTGAGTCTCCGGCGCTGCATTCGCTGTAAAGCAGCAACTCTACCGTTGCGCCACCGTGCCGATTCACCTCTAACCCATTGCAGACACTGGACTTTGTTTATAGAACTGGTGCGGTACAATGCTGAGAACTATATTCTACACTGTACCCTTAGCTCTACCTATTGTACTTGAGTTTCAATTGATTCCACTTATGTTTGATTGTATTATATTTGATTGTATAACATAACATTGTACAGTGTTTTTATTCAATTATAAGATTGTAGTATCTGATAATACCATTTCATATTTTCCGATCCATTTGGAAAGCATGCATAAACCAAGCTTGTCACTCTACCTTAGTACAATAATAACACAAAACTTTTCCTATCCAATGTGCATGTCCACAGGCAGATAGGGTGGTCAAGAAGGCTTTTGGTACATTGGCAGGGTATTGAGCAGAGAAGTTGAGACGTGATGTTACTGCTGTACACAGTTTTGCTGAGGTTGCATTCGGAGTATTGTGTTCAGTTTTGGTCACCCTGCTACAGGAGGGATGTCATTAAGCTGGAAAGAATGCAGAGATTTATGAGGATGTCCAGGATTTGAGGACCGAGGACCAGCCTGGAAGGCTCGGCTCGCCCACCCAAGGTGGAAGGAATTGGACGGCGCGAGGGAGTTGACTGCATCAACGGTGGAGTGGGCCGCTGGAGGCCCTGCAGCAGCCTGGGGCTCTGCTGGACAGGGTGCTGCTCCAAGAGGCTGAGCGCATGGACCCCACGCGGCCTACAGCGGCACCGATTGTTGGAGCAGCGGTGGAGGACACCAACGGCTACTCTTAGCAAGGCCAACCCCGCAATGCTGCCAGGACAATGGGGCCTTCATGGTCAGGCCAAGGACTCTGCACTTACAACAAATGGGACTTGGAAATGGTGCCAAGAAACGGGCAAATCTATATATTACCTCAGTGTACTCCAGTCTCAGTGTACTACATTTGGACTGTATCTGAGATGCTTATCTAAGATGTATCTAAGTGCTTATGTACAATGATACATGTACTGAACTGTATACAGAAATTAATCTCACTGCACCTTGGTACATGTGGCAATAAAGTACCATTGAACCATCTGCTCGCATTTGGCCCATACCCCTCAAACCGTTCCTATCCATGTATCTGTCCAAATGTCTTTAATTGTCGTTATAGTGCCCCTATCTTATGGGAGGATCGTTCAGAATCTAATACGAGTAGGGAGAAGGCGTTCCTGAATCTGATCGTACGCACTCTTAAATCTTTATATCTTCTGCCTGGTAAGAGTGGGTTAGGGTCAAATGTGGGCAAATGGGACTAGGTCAGATGGGGCATGGGCAAGTTGGGCCAAGGAGCCTGTTTCCAGGCTGTATGACTCTCAATGATCTGTGAATTTAGGGAGTAAGTGTATTGTCTCTTTGGGGGAGGTCCCCGAGATTAAAGCCATTTCTTGCTGTTATGAACCGCACTCTTTTCATGAGTCAAGGAATGGCTATAAACTCTTTCTACTGGCAGGATAATTAGAGGAAGCAGCTTTAAATATTCAGGGAGGGTTTTCTTTACACATCCTAAAATAGATTGAGAAAGGTCAGTGGGAGCGAATTTACAGTAATCCTCAAATGTTACTTGATAGTCCTTTTACATATACAATAACAACTGGATTATTTTCACCCACATGTTTAGACCGTAATGTTATATCCTTATTGTTTTGATGTGGTCAAATCCAGCATCCCTGACTCACTGGACCCACATCAATTTGCATACAGGGCAAACAGATCCACAGAGGACGCTATCTCTCTGGCTCTTCACACTGTCCTGACACACCTGGAGAGACAGGGCACGTACGTGAGGATGCTATTCATAGACTACAGCTCCGCCTTCAACACGGTCATCCCCACCAAGCTCATCACCAAACTCCACCAGCTAGGCCTCAGCTCGTCATTATGCGACTGGATCCTGGACTTCCTGCTGGAGCGACCGCAGGCAGTGAGAATGGGCCCGCACCTGTCCTCCACTATCACCCTGAGTACCGGCACACCACAGGGCTGTGTTCTGAGCCCCATGCTCTACTCCCTCTTCACACACGACTGTGTTCCTGCATTCGACACCAACACCATTGTCAAGTTTGCAGACGACACAACGGTGATCGGGCTGATCACCAACGGGGATGAAACAAACTATAGAGCGGAGGTGCAGAACCAGGCGGACTGGTGCTCTGATAACAACCTGTCCCTAAATACCACCAAGACCAAGGAGCTGATCATCAACTTCCGTAGGTCACATAACGGGGAATACGCCCCGATCTCTATCAACGGGGACAGTGTGGAGAGAGTGTCCAGCTTCAAGTTTCTGGGCACTCACATTTCGGAGGACCTAACATGGTCCAATAACACTGCTGCGCTGGTCAAGAAGGCACAGCAATGACTGTTCTACCTAAGAACACTGAAAAAGTCTGGTCTACCCCAACAGCTACTGACGACATTCTACTGCTGCACCATAGAGAGCATCCTAACGCATGGCATCCCTGTGTGGTACCTCAGCTGCACGGAGGCAGAAAGGAAAGCTCTTCAGCGGGTAGTCCATAGAGCTCAGAGGACCATCGGAACACATCTACCAGACTTGGAGGGCATCTACAACACACGATGCCTCAGAAAAGCCACCTGCATCCACAAAGACTCTTCACACCCCTGCAACAGTCTGTTCGAACTCCTTCCATCGGGCAGACGATACAAGGCCTTCTACGCCCGCACCTCCAGACTCAGGAACAGCTTCATCCCCAGGGCCATAGCTGCTATGAACCGGTCCTGCTGAACCGGATGGTCACATCGCACAGTGAACCGGCACAGATCTACTTGCACTTTATTCTGTCTTAAAACTGTTACAATTTGTTGCGTTGGGTTGCTGTTGTTTAAATTAACTAAATTATTGCATCGTATGGGAGGCGCATTCCCAATCTCGTTGTACCCCCTGTACAATGACAATTAAGATATATTGTATTGTATATTGTATCGTATTATTGTATTGTATTGTTATGCTTTATTCTTAATTGTTAACTGTATGTTTGTGTTGTCATTTGTGAGCGGAGTACCATGGCACATTCCTTGTATCAAGTCAAGTCTACTTTATTTGTCACATACACATACAAGGTGTGCAGTGAAATGAAAGTGGCAATGCCTGCGGATTGCGCTAAAACTACAAAACAGAAGAGAATTTTTAATTTTTTTTTAAATAAAATAAAAAAAATGTATATGCACTTACTTGGCCAATAAACTTATTCATTCATTCATTCATTCATTCATTCATTCATTCATTCATTCATCCATTCATTCATTCGTCAGCAATACAATCTACCATCGGTTATGGAGAGAACTGCAGATGCTGGAATCTTCAGTAAAAAAACAAAGTGCTGGAGAAACTCAGCGGGTCAGGCAGCATCTGTGGAGGGAGTGGACAGACAACATGTTGGGTTGGGACCTTTTTGCCCTTTTTAAAAAGAGAGCACAAGAACGATGGAGCAAATGACCTCCTTCACCACAGTGCTTTCTCTTCAGGTCTTTTGGTTTGCCACGATATGCACCGCATGATGTGGCCACTAGGTGCCGCCCTCTACCACCAATCTAACTGTTCCTGACCAGAACCTTGATGTGTCACTGAGTCAAGGGTGTTTAATTGTCATGTACAATTCTTACTTGCAGCAGCTTTACAGGCCTGTAAGCACAATAACACACAAATAATATATAATATATAAACAAATTAATAACCCCATGATCACAATGAATAGCGGCCAAAAGGCCTCCTCCTGCACCTATTTTCTATGTTTCTAGTAATGGTGCAGAATAACCTTCAATGGTTTCTTTCTTATCACGTGTACCAGTGAGATATATTTTTTTGTCCACAGCTCAACAAGACTATCCCTGTACTGTACCTGTGATGGTGCGGGCAGTGTTTCCCCACCTTCTGTAATCTCCTTCGTTCCTGGGCGTTCGAGTTGCCGAACCAGGCCATGAAGCAATCAGTCACTGTGCTCTCTACCATACACCTGTAGAAGTTCAAGAGTGTATTCGTCAACGTACCAAATCTTCTCAATCTTCGAAGGAAGTGGAGGCGTTGATGAGCTTTCTTTGTGGTTGCATCAATGTGCTGGGTCAAGGACAGATCTTCAGAAGTTGTTGACTCCCCCCATCACCAACCCGTCAATTAAGACTGGTTTGTGAATCCTCCGTCTTCCTCTTCTAAAGTCAGCAATCAGTTCCTTGGTTTTACTGATGTTGAGAGACTGGTTGTTGTTCTGGCACCATTCTGTCAGTCCGTCTTGTACTCTGACTCGTCATTATCTGTAATTCGTCCAACAACGGTGGTGTCGATAGTGAATGTAAAGATAGAGATGGAGCTGTGTCAGGCTACACAGTCGTGAGTCTAGAGTGAGTAGATCATGGGGCTGAGTACCACTAGCCGCTCAATACCAGTGGATGGGTGGAGGTAGATCCAGCACTGCCTGCTCCGGGACTGTGATGTTTCTCCCAGTGTTATTCCTCCCAGTGGCAGTTGTCCTCCATAAAGGCGACAACAGCCGGTAAGGTCCCCAACACAGGTTGAGCTGTCATCAAGAGAAAAAGCATCAACATTCACTAAACTATCATTAATAACGTTAAAATAAAAATAATGGACAAGCTAAAGTGTTTTTTTTTAAATAGGAACCCAACAGAGGGCAGATGCTGGAATTTGGAATGAGAGCCAAAATGCTGGAGCAACTCAATAGGTCAGACAGCATCTGTGGAGGGAAATGGACAGATAATATTTCATATCAGGACCCTTCTTCAGACTGATGGAGTGGAGAGTGGAGAGGGGGGGAGGGTGGAGAAAGCTGGAAAGGAGAGGTGAGACAGGGCAAAGCCTGGCAAGTACCCCCCCCCCCCCCCCCCACACACTTGTAGCTGCCTACCACTTGCCAGGTTTTGTCTCACCCCCACCTCTTTTCTGGCTTTCTCCCCAATCAGTCTGAAGAAGGGTCCTGACGTGAAACATTGTCCGTCCATTTCCCTCCATCAGATGCTGCCTGACCCGCTGATGATTTTTGATCAAGATTCCACCATCTGCATTTCCTAACTTCTCCATTTTGCTGGACTCAGCAGGTCAGACAGCATCAGTGGAGGGAGATGGGCAGACGACCCCATTCTCTGGATCCCTTCCTGTGGAATGAGTATTTAAAAAATAATATGTGATAACATAAACATCGGGAGAAAGCAGGAGAATGGGGTTGAGAGGGAAAGATAGATGAGCCATGATTGAATGGCAGAGTAGACTTGATGGGCTGAATGACCCTATTCTGCTTATGAACATACAAACGCACAAAAACACACCATATGAGTGCAAATGTCTACACACACACACACACTCTTATAATAGTTCATTACACTTAAACTGTTTGAATTAAATTAAATTAAAATAGTCCACTTACTCTTTTCCTGACAGCAGTCTCTTCCCATTCATTACTGCCGGACTGCTTTCCTTGTTCCGGTCTAGGTGTTCGGGAAATTCGAGGCAGTGCGTACTATCGGAGTGGACTTCATGAGGAATCCATCAACAGAGTTCAGACAAATGACAGGGGTATTGGATGAGTGTGGCTGGGGGTCGGCAGGATATCAGCACCAGTTTCAGCTGAGGTGACAGGTGGGGGCGGGCAATAATCATTGACTCATACATAGGGCACAGGGAAATGGGCCCTTCAACCCATCGAGTCTGAGCTGACCGACAACCACCCATTTACACCAACCCTACACTATTCACATTTTTAATGCTCCCCCACATCCCCATCAACCCCCTCCCCCCAGGTTCTACCCCTTCACCCACACACTACCGGGCCATTAACAACAAACCCGCATGTCTTTGGTATGTGGGAGGAAACTGGAGCACTCCAGATTCAGGGATAGTTTCTTCCCAGCTGTTAGCAGGCAACTGAACCATCCTATCTCCACCTAGAGAACGGTCCTGACCTACCATCTTCCTCATTGAAGACTTTTAGACTTTTTAAATCGACCTTTACTGGACTTTATCTTGCACTAAACATTATTCCCTTTTATCATGTACCTGTTCAATAGACAATAGGTGCAGGAGGAGGCCATTCGGCCCTTCGAGCCAGCACTGCCATTCAATGTGATCATGGCTGATCATTCTCAATCAGTACCCCGTTCCTGCCTTCTCCCCATACCCCCTGACTCCGCTATCCTTAAGAGCTCTATCTAGCTCTTTCTTCACTGTGAAATCTTGATTGTAATCATTTATAGCCTTTCCGCTGACTGGACAGCACACAAAAAAAGGGTTTCACTGTACCTCAGTACACGTGACAATAATAAACTAAACTAGATTACACACCTGGAGGAAACCCACCCGGTCAGAAGGAGGTCGTGCAAACACCAAACTGACAGCTCCCGAGGTCAGCATCGAACCTGGGCCTCCAGTCTTGTGAGGCAGCAGTTCTACCCGCTGCGCCACTGTTCCGTCCCAAGACGGAAGAGATGAAGATGGAGCGTCAACGCTTGTGCCCAAATTAATTAGAGTCTTTCATTGGCTTCACATAAAGGCAATTAGGCATAGAGCACAAAGGATGTAGGTTGCTTATTGCAGCACAGAATGAACTAATAAGCTGTGCCTCAACCTTTTTCTCTGGAGGTATTTCAAACCACAAGAATTTAGATTGTTATAGACAATAGACAATAGACAATAGGTGCAGGAGTAGGCCATTCAGCCCTTCGAGCCAGCACCGCCATTCAATGCGATCATGGCTGATCACTCTCAATCAGTACCCCGTTCCTGCCTTCTCCCCATACCCCCTCACTCCGCTATCCTTAAGAACTCTATCCAGCTCTCTCTTGAAAGCATCCAACGAACTGGCCTCCACTGCCTTCTGAGGCAGAGAATTCCACACCTTCACCACTCTCTGACTGAAAAAGTTCTTCCTCATCTCCGTTCTAAATGGCCTACCCCTTATTCTTAAACTGTGGCCCCTTGTTCTGGACTCCCCCAACATTGGGAACATGTTTCCTGCCTCTAATGTGTCCAATCCCCTAATTATCTTATATGTTTCAATAAGATCCCCCCTCATCCTTCTAAATTCCAGTGTATACAAGCCTAATTGCTCCAGCCTTTCAACATACGACAGTCCCGCCATTCCGGGAATTAACCTAGTGAACCTACGCTGCATGCCCTCAATAGCAAGAATATCCTTCCTCAAATTTGGAGACCAAAACTGCACACAGTACTCCAGGTGCGGTCTCACCAGGGCCCGGTACAACTGTAGAAGGACCTCTTTGCTCAACTCCTCTTGTTACGAAGGCCAACATTCCATTGGCTTTCTTCACTGCCTGCTGTACCTGCATGCTTCCTTTCAGTGACTGATGCACTAGGACACCCAGATCTCGTTGAACATCCCCTCTTCCTAACTTGACACCATTCAGATAATAATCTGCCTTTCTATTCTTACTTCCAAAGTGAATAACCTCACACTTATCTACATTAAACTGCATCTGCCATGTATCCGCCCACTCACACAACCTGTCCAAGTCACCCTGCAGCCTTATTGCATCTTCCTCACAAGATCCTTACGAGAACAACAGAGGGCGAGGGGAGCTTTTGTACAGAGGTATATAAAATTATGAGAGGCGTAGACAGGGTAGACACAAGTAACTCTGAATTCTGAAATCCTGAACAATGAAGGGTCCTGACCTGAAACGTCACCTGTCCATTCTCTCCACAGATGCTACCTGACTTGTCGACTTCCTCCAGCATTTTGTGTTTTAAACAGTCAGAACCTTTACCTGCAAAGTTTAATGGAGATATGCAGGGTGAGTTTTTTTTTTTTACAGTCATAGAGCATGGAAACAGGCCCTTCAGCCCACACCGAACAACATGCCCCATCTACATTGGTGCCACCAGGCTGCGTTTGACCCATGTCCCTTTAAACCTACCCTGTCCATGTACCTGTCTAATATTACTATGCTGCGATAGGCCCTGCCTCAACTACCTCCTCCGGCAGCTTGTTCCATAAACCCACCACTGCTTGTGTAAAAAAAGTTACCTCTCAGGTTCCTATTAAATCTTCCCCCCCTCACCTTAAACCTTTGTTGTGGTGGGTGTGTGGAACGAGCAGCCAGGGGTGATGGTGGAGGCAGATACAATGGCTGTGTTTAAGAGGCTTGAAGATCGGCCCATGGATATGGAGGGATATGGATCATGTGCAGGTAGAAGAGATTAGTTTAACGTGGCATCATGTTCAGCGTGGACAATGTGGGCTCATGTTCATAAGTTAAAGGAGCAGAATCAGGCCATTCGACCCACCAAGTCTACTGTGCCACTCAATCATGGCTGATCTATCTTTCCCGCTCAACCCCATTCTCCTGCCTTCTCCCCATTACCCCTGACACCCATATTAATCAAGAATCTGTCAATCTGCGCCTTAAAAATACCCAATGACGGCCTCCATAGCCGTCTGTAGCAATGAATTCCAGTATTCACAGTATTCCACAGAATTTCACTATACTGTTTAATGTTCTAAATATATTTGGAATAAAAATCTCGAATCAGAAACAGTGACCACGAATACAACAGATTCTTCTAAAAATGCATTGGTCACTAATGTTCATTTGGGCAACACAGTGGCACAGCTAGGAGAGCTGCTGCCTCACAGCGCCACAGATCCAGGTTCGATCCTGAACATGGACACTTGTCTGTGTGGAGTTTGCACGTTCTCACAGCGTGGGTTTCCTCCCTCAGCCCAAAGACGTGCAAGTTTGCAGGTTAATTGGCTGCTGTAAATTCCTGCGAGTGTGTCGGTGAATGGTGGTATCTGGGGAAAGTTGATGGGACTGTTTGAGTCATGGAAAGATACAACAGAGAAATAGGCCATTCGGCGCACTGTTTCCATGTTGGCCATCAACAACCCACTTACATTAACCCTACATTCATTTTTTTCCAAATTCTCCCATGTAACCAAGGAGGTTGATCACAGCAGGACCAAGGATGTAGTAGTCTAGGAATGAACTGCAGATGGTATTTTAAACCGTAGACACGAAAAGCTGGAATAACTCAGCAGGGCAGGCAGCATCTCTAGAGAAAAGGAATAGGTTTTGGGTCGAGACCCTTCTTCAGACTATCTGTAGTCTACGTGGATTTCAGCAAAACCTTTGATAAGGTTCCGCATGGAAGTAGTTGAAGCACGTAGTTTGTCAGTAAGACCCGAGTTATCAAACTATTGAACCGTCCTCCGAACTGACCCACTGAGTTACTCCAGCACTTTATCTTTTTTTAATAGCGATTTCTCAGCTGCCTGCCACATCCATGCTAGTCATCCTTAACGACCTCCCTCCAGTGGCCAGAGATGCTCCCTGAATTGCTATGTGGATTTCATCTACTTGGATTTTCAATGGGAAAAATCTTCACTACATGCCCACTCCCAAGAGAAATCCAGAGAGTATTATCAACCATTAACTGGGGCAGCACAGTGGAGCAGCTGGTAGAGCTGTTGCCTCACTGCGCCAGAGACCCAGGTTTGATCCTGACCTTGGGTTCTCCGGGACCGCATGGGTATCCTCCAGCTGTTCCAGATTCCCCCACATCTCAAAGACGTGCAGGTTTGTCGGTTAATTGGCCTCTGTACATTGTACAGTGAGATAGCATGGAACTACTTTGAACAGGTGATCGATGGTCGGTGTGGACTCGGAAGGCCGAAGGGCCTATTTCAAAAGCTGCATTTCTAAACTAAAGCTTTAACCTCAAAAGAGCCTTTGAATCTGACAATCAATTCTAACTGTGGAGTATCCTTCTCAAATCTAGCTACTTTCTAAATTTCTCATTTCACATGTGCTTCCTTAATGCTCAGTACACAGCGAACAATGGGCGCATGACAGGGGCTTACCAGAACATTGCCCGGATTAAAGGTCCAATAGCTTCAAGGAGAGGTTGGACAAATTGTTTTCTCTGGCATGTCAGAGGTTGAGGAAACCGGATATAAATATTAAATTATGAGAGGCAGTCAGAACTTTTTCTTCCCAGGGTAGAAATGTCAAAGGCTTGAGGGAGCTTTGAGGTCAGAGGAGGAAAGTTTAAAAAGAGATGTGCAGGACATTTTTTTTTTTGTTGCTACACAGAGTGGTGAAGGTTGATGTTGGAGACGGATGGCATTTAAGCTTTGGTGGGTGGAACAACTGTGGAGTTGCTGCCTTACAGCGCCAGGGAACCGGGTTCAATCCTCAGAGTGCTGTCTGTATAGAATTTGCACGCTCTCCCTGGCCACATGGGTTTTCTCTGGGTGCTCCAGTTCGTGCCCATATTCCAAAGATGTGCACGTTAAGAGGTTAATTGGCTTTGGTTAAAAAATAATCATTGTAAATTGTCTGTATTGTGTTGAATAATGTTAGTGTATGGGGTGATCGATGGTAGGCACTTACTCGATGGGCGGAAGGGTCAGTTTCCACGCTGTATCTCTAAAGTCCTTTGGAGAGGGACATGGATATGCAGGAGATGATGGGATACGGATCACATGCAGGCAGAGATTAGTTTATCTTGGCATGATGTTTAACGCTAATATTGTGAGCTGAAGCGCCCATTCCGGTCCAGTACTGTTTCATGTTCCAACATCAGTGATACAAAACGTTCTGTCGATAAACAAAAGCTTTTCGCTGCATCTTGGTAGACGTAAGATAAGACACAGGAGCAGAATTTGGCCCATCAAGTCTGCTCCACCATTTGATTCTGGCAGATCTATTTTTCCCTCTCCACCCCATTCTCCTGCCTTCTCTCTGTAACCTTTGACACCCTTATTAATCAAAAGCCTATCAAACTCAGCTTTAAAAACACCCAATGATGGCCTCTGCAACCATCTGGGGCAATTAATTCTACTGGTTCACACCCTCCGGCTAAAGAAATTTCTTCTCATCTCAATTCTTAAGGTACATCTTTTAATTCGGAGGTGGTGTCCTCTGGTCCTAAACTCAACAATTTCTGGAAACAGACTCGCTGCCATCTCAGGGTTCAATGTAGGGTTCATTATAGCCTTTCAAATTTCATGACACGTGCCAATAATAAATAAATACCAAAGAGAATAAGATCTGTGGAAACAATGTTTGAATCAGAGGAAGTTTTTAAGAGGCATCAAAGGATTTGCAGACCAATTCCATACCTGTATTTATACATTGTAGACGGCTTGATTGTAGTCATGTAAAGTCTTGTCCCTGACTGGGTAGCACACAACATAAGCTTTTCACTGTACCTCGGTGCACGTGACAATAAACTAAACTACATATCTTTGTTCTTTCCTTTCCTTACCTGAGACCTTCAACGCAGTGACAGCAAAAGGCCTTGATGGATCTCGGCACTGATAACTCAGGAACTCTTTCCTTCTCGTCTATTTGTCTTCAAGTGAAATAAGGTTCAGGAAGTGGTGAATCATACAAGGGTTGTAAAATCCCTGACCTCAACAGAGAAGTGTGTGCAGCAACAGGTGACATTTATTTTCAGTGCCAGAAAGCTCCCTAATTGTAGTTCTAATGCTCCATTAATTGACACTCACTGGGGAACCACGATAAATTAAAGGCTTTTCATTTCCCTCCACAACCCTGACATAAATGTGATCTTTCAATCAGTACTTTCAGCACAAAGGTCAGATACAAGTCTCAGGAGGATGGAGACTGCACTTGCTCTCCTGGATGTTTTAGTTGAGAGTGGGTATCATTCTGCTGACCATGAGAGCATTTACACCAACCTGCTTAAAGTGAAGGCACATAGGATTCTGTCTAAATTTATTTTGAAATATTGACTGGGTTAATGGGTATGTGCAGTGGCACAGCTGGTAGAGCTGCTGCCTCACAGCTCCAGAGACCCAGGTTTGATTCCGACTTTGGGTGCTGTCTGTGTGGAGTTTGCACCTTCTCCGTGTGAGCGCACAGGTTCCTATGGGTGCTCCGGTTTCCTTCCACACCCCAAGGACGTGCGGGTTTGTAGGTTAATCGACCTCTGCAAAATGACCCTTAATGTACAGGGAGTGGATGAGAAACTGGGATAACATAGAACTAATGTGAACGGGTGATCGACGGTTGGCATGAACTCGGTGGGCCAAAGGGTTTGTTTCGATGCTGTATTTTTTAAACTAATCTAAAATATTACATTTACAGTCCCACCTGAAAACATCCAGATAAAATGTCAACCATTTTATTGAAACACAGGAGGTAAAAGTCAGCAATCTCAGCTTTTACAGTTCACCAGAAGCAAATAATTCATCAGAAATGTACTATTTGTTGTGCTTTTCATCAAAGTCCTCTGGATTTTATTTAATTTGTACCATATATGAAACTACTATATTTAAGATTTTAGATTAGTCATACAGCATTATAATCCAATGTCTTAGTAATAGCATTTACAAAATGAGACCAAAGAGAGCCTTGGAATAAATAGATTACAATCCATTACATACAATTCAAATTATACAGAGAAAACCAAACTTTTGTGCATTTTATAATCAAAGTTATTGTACATTTTTCTTTTAAAAAAGCTCTATGTTACAATATTTTTTTTCTCTCTAAAAGGTAAAAATGCATTGCAATGTATTCAAGTGAAGCCTGAGATTGTAAGCTTGATTCACATAGCATCAATGTGTGGTCATATGGTGGTTTTCCTATAGCATTCATTCAGTAAGCAGAGCCACATTTGGGCTATTAGCAATACACACCCAAACCTCCGCTGTTGCACCTGCCCCGCCACTGTCTACAGTGACGGGTAGACGCGCATCGCCTGCAGCTTAGCGAGGGAGTTGTCGTTTATGCGTTCAGGAATAAAGGCAAAGGGGGGCAAGCTGAAGCCTTGCTGCTCGTATCGATCTGATCTGACGTAAGGAAGGTACACAAAAGATGCCAGATGCGTCAACAGCACCACCACTCAACACTTCAGCTCCCTTTGTTCTGTTCACTGGCTGTTATTGCTGCATTTGCATGTTCGTGGAGACCTTTAATCACAAGTACGGCACAGTTTCGCAGCTGGTAGTGCCGCCGCCTCATGGCACCAAAGACCCTGGTTCGATCCTAACCTCGGGTGCTAGCCTGTGTGAGGAGTTTGCACGATTTTCCTGTGACCACGTGGGTTTCCTCCCACATCCGAAAGATGTGCGGGTTTGTAGGTTAATTGGCCCCCCGATAGATTTTAAAAAATTGTCCCTAATGTGCAGGGAGTGGATGAGAAAGTGGCATTACGTACAACTAAAGTGAACGGGGTGATCAATGGTCAGCGTGGACTCGGTGGGACGAAGGGCCTGTTTCCATGCTGGAGCTGGAACGTTTACCGCAGAGCTAGTGGAGAGAGAATAGTTGTTCCCTGGGCAGGAGCAATGGGTGCAGAAGGAATGATTGGCTTTGTCAACTACTGTAATTTGGTTCCAAGGGAAATCATTGCACAGCCTGAAGTGACAAGTCTACTTGATGGAGGGACAGAATTTATCTCTTCACCATTGTCCAGACCTCTCTGTGCCCCTTACAGAAGTCAGTGAGTTACACTTGTTCGGTTCCTGTAACTTCCATTGTGTTTGGAAGTAGACAGTTGATGGTTGGCCTCTGCCTACAATGTGATCTAACGCAGGTCACTGGTGCAGAAAACTGCAGCACTCAAGTGTTTTTGACTGCTATAAGCAGCGACAGGGTCAAACCTGGAATGCTACTAATGCTCGTGAGACAGAAGAGATTAAAATGACTCACTTGGGAAAGATATTGGTGCTATGTTAAAAGGTACAGTAGATTTGGGGACTTGACACCAGTAATAAGAGGTCTAGCAGGAAGGACTGACGGCAAACCTGGTGCTGTTCTCTATGGAAGGTTAAGGAAAGGGAAAGTTTCTTAATAAGGTTCACACGATTTAAGAGTATAAATAGTGAGAATGTGGTTGATAATACAATGGCATTGCCTGAGAAACACCAGAGGTTAATAGCAATATTTTCAAGGAAGGCTTGCAGAACACGGAATGTTTTACAACAAGTATTACGAGTAAGGCCATCATTTAAAATGAAACTGGACAAGTGTTTCAAAATAAAAAGGATAAATCCAAAACTGGCGGGTGAACAGGAGTAAGGCAGAGTTAAGGGTAGACACGAACAACTGCAGATGCTGGAATTTTGCGTAGAACACAAAATGCTGGAGTAACTCGACGGGTCAGGTAGCATCTCTGGAGGACATGGATAGGTGACGTTTCTGGTCAGGACCCAGAAACATAGTCGGTCCATTCCCTCCACAGGTGCTGCCTGACTGGCCGAGTTCCTCCGGCGCTTTGTGTTTTGCTCAAGTGGCATTTCATGATGCAGTATGCCAGTGTGAAGAGAGACACAAGGAACTGCAGGGAGAGGAAAATAAACAAAGTGCTGGAGTAACTCAGCGGGTCAGGCAGCATCTCTGGAGGACGAGGATGGGTGACATTTTGGGTTGGGACCCTTTTTCAGATGCTAAAGGGCCAAAAATTCCTTGTATATTGCAAAACATACTTGGCTAATAAAGTATGGTTATGATTATGAAAAGAATGTCCTGTATTCTCCCTAATGATATGTTTTTACAATCCAGATCAGAAATACAGAAACATATCAAGCTTTGGGATAATACACTCAACATTTTAAAGGAGAGGTTAAGAGTGAAAATAAAAAATTTAAAAACTGCCGACACTGGAAATCTGAAATGAAATACTTCCTTCTCCCAAAGATCCTCATCCAATGATTAGCATTTAGTCAACTGCAATAATTCTGTAATCATGATTTATATCATTGGCTCCACCCAACATCGCACGTAGCCAAGATACACAAACATGTTTGGGAAAGGAGTTAGATACCGTTGAAAAATTTTAAATTCTCTTCTATAGATTTTACAAGGTATTGATTACATTAGAAATAAGGAACTGGTTTACAAAACAAAGTCACTGTAGTAGGGTCAGACAACTGCAGTTGCTGATTACCACACAAAAAGAGCACAAAGTGCTGGAGTAACTCAGCTGGTCAGGCAGCATCTCTGGAGAACACGGATAGGTGACGTTTTGGGTGGGGACCTATCCTCAGAGTCTAGATACAAGATCTTTTTCTGACCCTTTCCCAACACAGGCATTAATTTAAATGCACTGCTCATGTTAGTTTCTTACAAATCAGATCAGCCGCACAATTGTTAGATTTATGCAAAGATTTGAGTTTTAAATATTAAATTGATTATTGTTTTGCTAAATTGGAACTAAATCCTACAAATTCTTTGGTTGCGAAGTCAACACTAGTCTTATGCCAAATACTACATCATTTTTGCTTTACAATGGAGGTTGTTTACAGAATAAATTTGGAGGGTGGTTCATTTTAATATGTGGAGTAAACTAAGACTCAGTGCAGAACAAGAGCCCTTATGGCATACTGGAAAAAAAGGCACTGCTCAATGCTACACAGTGCTCACAGGCAAAACTTGACAAAATTAATCCTTGGTTGATATTCAATGACCAGGAAAAAAGGTGGCATAATTCTTTGTTCAACTGTACCTATCTTAAAGTCAGAGTGGGAGACGTTTGTTTCGGGGGGGATGTTAGGTGCTCTGCCTATACCTCGTTCACTAATGGTTTTACCGATTAACTCCCTGTCTGTTGAGATTAGGCTGTTAAACCACAGCCATTTACATTTTGAGTACCAATTATCAAAAATAATATGTAAATCCTGGAGGCGAATTGGCCAGTTCGTTGGATGCTTTCAAGAGAGAGCTGGATAGAGCTCTTAAGGATAACGGAGTGAGGGGGTATGGGGAGAAGGCAGGAACGGGGTACTGATTGAGAGTGATCAGCCATGATCGCATTGAATGGCGGTGCTGGCTCGAAGGGCTGAATGGCCTACTCCTGCACCTATTGTCTATTGACGCAAGAGACTGCAGGTGCTGGAATCTTAAACAATGCACAGTCTACTGAAGGAACTCAGCGGGTCAGACAGCATTTATGGAGGGAAACGGACCCTTCTTGTTTGAAGAAGGGGGCCAACTCAAAACGTTGTTTGTCCATTTCCCTGTACAGACACTGCCGAACTTGCCGAGTTCCTCCAGAAGTCTGTTTCTTGCATGTAAACTCTGGAATTGTTTGCACATAAACTTTTTAGTTATGCCAGGTAAACCGTTAATTCTGGACACACAGAGGCTGGTTTCCTATTCATGGACATACCGTACTTAAATTATTCTGGTCCTAGAAACAGGAAATATGTCCAACTGCGCTTGAGCAATACCACCATTGTGTGATTATATGGTCAACATCACCAACCAGAATGATATCTGTTGAAGATCATCCACAGTGTGACATCCGGTGAAGATCACCAACCACCAATTGATATCTGATGAAGATCGCCAACCAGAGTGACATCTAGTCAACATCACCCACCACCAAGTGATATCAACATTACCAACCAGAGTGGTATTTGGTTTACATCACCACCCACCGACTGATATTTGGTGAAGATCATCAGAGCAGGGTGAAATCTGGTGAAGATCACTAACCAGAGTGATATGTGTTGAAGATCAACCACCGAGTGATATCTGGTCAACATCCTCACATCAACACTGTGGGCATCTGGTCACCACCCTCAAGTAGTCACACATCACCTGCTCATCAAGAGAAAAAAAGGATATTTAAAATCTACTGCCAAACCCAACAGGAATGTATGAGAAAATGAATCACATCTTGTTCAACATAAGTTTCTGCTAAAAGCTACCCAAGTAGGAACAGCATTGCTGCTGAACAAGTCAGACCATTAACTTGCTGAAGCAGCCTAGTTAAAATTCCCAGAGACAGAAATCGTGATTAGGTGATAATTACAACAACATGAACAATCTTCAGCACACAAGTAGGAACGCGGGAAATTTCATATCCCAGGTCCTCCAAAAAGCTCTCCACAGCCAATCTCCTTAAGGTTACCACATAATCATGTCCTGATATAAATTGATGGAAGACTACCATAGCTGAACAGCCATGGAGGCTCAGTACTTCCCTGTAGCAGCTCATTATCAAAAGTCAGTACAAATATTTTGATCGGGAGATAATACTTCCCTTGGAGAGATTCTAACTTGCGTGACTGTCAAAAAAAAAGGCCCGTCCAAATTTCCATTCCAAACAAAAATAAAATGCCAACTGGTCTAATTAGTGACATCCCACATCCGCTGGAATAGTCTACGTGTGCCAGAACCAGGCATCTCACTCGATAGTTATCAAATGTCAGCTCTGTCGCTGTAGAAGGGCGTCACGTGGAACATGTAGCAATGGGTGCAGATTCTGACTGGTTTCATCTGGCCATATCGAGGTAAGGGAGCTGAATGAGAAGAGCACCGTGAGCAGAAGATCTGAAATGAGAAGGCATTAAAAGTTCATACATATACAATAACAGATCAACAGCCCAATCTGTGATTACATTAATGTCCATCTCTGTTAAAGCTGCATTTGAGCTCCTCACATTGTTCATCATCCATATTAATCAACATTACCCTCTGTTCCTTTCTCCCTCAGATATTTCTCCAACCTCCCCTTAAATGCATCCGTATGTTCACTTCAAGCACTCCCATGGTAGGATTCCACATTCCCACCATCCATGGGGTACAGACACTATTTTGGGAGCACCCAATCTATTTGCTTTCTTGGTCACTACCTTATACTGATTTTGTAACCAGTCTATCAAAGCATCGCCTATTGTGAAAGTGGAGACAAACGAACTGCAGATGATGGCTTACAAAAATAAAGACACAAAGTACTGGAGTAACTAAGAAGGTCAGGCAGCATCTCTGGAGAACATGGATGGGTGAAGTCTCGGGTCAGGACCTTTCTTCAGACTGACGAAGAAGTTGACCCTTCTTCAACTTCCTACTTTTAAAGTTCGAGATTATGTCACTCCTCAACTTGCAACCCAGTCTGTTAATCCTTTTCTAATTTGTACACTGCTGCATTTTTGGTATCATCCTTGTCGATTTTCTCAGTCCTATCTTGTTGGGACTTGTGTAGATGGGACATGTTGGTCGGCATGGGCAAGTTGGGTGGAAGAGCCTGTTTCCATGCTGTATGCCGCTATTGTCATAACATGGTGGCCAGAAGTGGTTCCAGTGGCCCATTTGTGGCCTCTCCAAGGTGTGATGCAGGTTTAGTGCATGTTCTCTACTTTTCAATTCTCTCCCTTCAGAAAAAAGGTTCGCGTTTTTTTTTTAATGGCCTTATTAACCTAATGTAAAACTTTTGGTAATTGCATTATCTTTACTGCAAGATCTTTATTTCTTACCGATTTGCATCTGAAAAGTGAGGTGACACTATTCAGCTCACCTAAGTGCGTTGCCTTTTATCAAGTCAAGTCAAGTTTATTTGTCACATACACATACACGATGTGCAGTGAAATGAAAGTGGCAATGCCTGCGGATTGTGCACAAAAAAGAATTACAGTTACAGCATATAAATAAAGTTAATAAGTTAATATAGAGAAGACAAAATTTAGTCCCTGGAATTATAAAAGTTGACAGTCCTAATGGCCTGTGGGAAGAAACTCGCGTCTCAATCTATTCGTCTCAAACACCTTATACTAATCGGTTGCCCTGTTCACTAATTTCCCCCCATGATTTGCTGCAGGTCCTGACAGTGTTGACTATCTCCCTGCCCCCAATTTGGTCTAATGGGCTCATTCAGAAATCGTGCTTTAGATTCCAGGACCTACATTCTTAATGTAAAGTGGACATGCGTGAATGCTGGTGGAGGGCCATTATGCACCTTTACTAACTACTCTACATCCTCACTCTTATCTTCTGCCTTCAACCCAGGGAGAAATCCTTTCTGCTGCTTACACTCTCCATCATTAGTCACTAGTTTATTATGAGGTGACTTAAAGATCTTTCTAAATTATATCCATTGCAATTACCACTCTCTTTCGATCTGCCAAAAAAAATCAAATAAGTTCTGAAAACCTTTCTTATTCAAAATAACATTTTGATTCTTATGATAGACACAAAGTGCTGGAGTAACTCAGTGGGTCAGGCGGCATCTCTGGACAGCATGGATAGGTGACATTTCCGGTCGGGACACCTGCAGTCTGAACAAGGGGGTTCTGTTCTCCAGAAATGCTGCCTGGCCTGCTGAGTTACTCCAGCAAGTTGTGCCTGTCTTTGTTATAAACCAACATCTGCAGTTCTGTGATATTACATTTTGATTCTTTTGTTCTTCTCCATGATATTAGGGATTCCATTATTTTGTCTTGCATTTTATAATCCAAAAATCAAAGAAATTAAAATGAACATGTTGACAAGTAAACAATTCAGAATGCTGCCTAAATTCAAGGGTATTAGCTGTAGGGAGAGGTTGGACAAACTTGGATTGTTTTCTCTGGAGATTTAGAGGCGGAGGGGAGAACAGAGTGAAGTATATACAATATAGCAAGCATAGATAGAGCCATAGCAAGGGAAGACAGTCAAAACCCTTGCCTTTAAGGTGGAAATGTTAAAGACTAGAGGGCATAGCTTTAAGGGGAGAGGGGCAAACATTAAAAAGATGTGTGGGACAAATTTCTTTTTTTATACAGAAGGTGGTGAGTGCCTGGAACACACTACCAGGGGTGGTGGCAGAGGCAGAAACAATTGTGGAATTTAAGAGGCTTTTTGATGGGCACATGGATATTCGGAGAATGGAGGGATATCACATACAGGCCGAGATTAGTTAAACATGACATCATGCTCAGCACGGATATTGTGGCTGAGGGCCTGTTCCTGTGCTGTTCTATGTTTTACAACATTGACAATAGACAATAGACAATAGGTGCAGGAGGAGGCCATTCGGCCCTTCGAGCCAGCACCGCCATTCAATGTGATCATGGCTGATCATTCACATTCAGTACCCCGTTCCTGCCCTCTCCCCATATCCCCTGACTCCGCAATCATTAAGAGTTCTATCTTGCTCTCTCTTGAATGCCTTCTGAGGCAGAGAATTCCACAGATTTATAACCTCTCTGAGTGAAAAAGTTTTTCCTCATCTCCGTTCTAAATGGCCTACCCCTTATTCTTAAACTGTGGGAACATGTTTCCTGCCTCTAGCGTGTCCAATCCCTTAATAATCTTATATGCTTCAATACGATCCCCTCTCATCCTTCTAAATTCCAGTGTATACAAGCCTAGTCGCTCCAGTCTTTCAACATATGACAATCCCGCCATTCCGGGAATTAATCTAGTGAACCTACGCTGCACTCCCTCAATAGAAAGAATGTCCTTCCTCAAATTTGGAGACCAAAACTGCACACAGTACTAGGGCCCAGTACAACTGCAGAAGGACCTCTTTGCTCCTATACTCAACTCCTCTTGTCATAAAGGCCAACATGCCATGAGCTTTCTTCACTGCCTGCTGTACCTGCATGCTTAATTTAAGTGACTGAGGAACAAGGACACCCAGACCTCTTTGTACTTCCCCATTTCTTAACTTGACACCATTCAGATAATAATCTGCCTTCCTGTTCTTACCACCAAAGTGACACAAAATAGGTAGCATAGTGGTACAGCAGAGAGAACTGTTGCTTAATAGCTTCAGCTACCCGGCTCGATTCTGACCTCTGGTACTGTCTATGTACAGTTTGCAACTCTCACCTGTGACTGCATTGCTTTCTCTTGGCTGCTTTAGTATCTTGCCACATCACAAAGGGGCACTAACTAGTTAAGTTTATTGGATCTACCCCTAGTATTAATTTTCCCTAGCATAGGATGGAAATGGGAGAATCAGAGTGTAGTTGATGGGCATGTGGGAGTGAATAGATAAGAGGGAAATAAGTGGGGGAATGAGAACTTATGGGATCACTCTGTGAGCTAAGATAGACTCAATGTGCCAAATAGCCTCCCTAGTGGGAAAATATGACGAGTAAAAAGCCTCTGGAGCAGTGATGTTCTGGCACATTCTACCCAGGGTTGATATGCCATTTGTTCAACTCCCTGGTTCAGAGGGTCAACAAAATTGACCCTCATCTGTCATGGGAGTCTGCAGACAGGCAAGGGATGTGCTCAGCAGGTTGGGACCAGGAGGGCCTGATCCTTGGCCGTTTCGTAAACTTGTCGCTGATAGATCTCAGATGTTTTTGCACAACTTTAAAAATTCCAAGTCAGAAGCCAAACCCTTACTCTGCTGTCACTTCAAGATGTTGAATCCTCTTAATTTAATTAATTTGTTAATTAAGATCAATTAAATGTAACTTAATTAAGAGATACAGCAGCGAAACAGGCCCTTCGGCCTATTAAGTCCACAGCGATCATCAATTGCCTGCACACACTAGTTCTATGTTATCCCACTTCTTCATCCACTCTACACATTGGAGATAATTTGCAGAGGTCAATTAAACTCCAAACCCACAGGTCTTTGAGGTGTGGTAGAAAACCGGAGTACCTGGAGGAAATCCGCAGTCATAGGAAGAACGTGCAAACTCCACACAAGCAGCACCCAAGGTCAGGATCAAACCCGGGTCTCTGGCGCTGTGAGGCTGCAGCTCTACCAACTTTTCCCCCTTGCTTTGTCTTTGGATGTGAATGACATTGACAAGCGGTAAATTACCACCCATGCAAGGACAGCAAGAACCTAGGATATGGTGTTGGACGAGAGTCATCCACAGGCCAGAGTGAGCAGTGTCTGATTTTGGAATGTGGTGTGCAATAGAGGAAGGATGGGGAGGCTTTGCAAAAGGTACAGAGATGGTTCACCAGAACTATGCCTGGATTAGAAGGTATTAGCTGCAGGGACAGGTTGGACAAATTTGGGATTGTTTTCTCAGGAATGCAGGAGAGACCTGATAGGAGTTTATAAAAATTATGAGAAGCTGAGATAGGGTAGACAATCAGAACATTTTTACCAAGATGGAAAAATCAAATACTAGAGGTCGAGCTTTAAAGCTAGGAGGAGCAAAGTTTAAAGGAGATGTGCGGGGCAAGTTTTATTTTACACAGCGAGTGGTGGGAGCCTGGAAAGAGCTGCCAGGGGTGGTGGTGTTGGGAGACAGATAGGATAGAGGCTTTTAGACAGGCACAAGGATACACAGGGAATGGAGGGATAAGAATTAGATGCAGGCAGAGGAGATTAGTTTGACTTGGCATTGTGTTTGGTAGGGACATGATGAGCCGAAGGGCCAGCTTCGGTGCTGTACTGTTCTATGTTCTATTACTTAAATAGTCTTACCTTCTTGTGCTACCCCAATGAATTCGGTCTCACAGATGGACATGGGATTTAAACACACGACTTCTTGGATGCTAATCCAATATCATGATCAGTGCATTTGTGCATTTGTTGTGATGTCCTACCACAAGGCAGTCACCTCTCAATTGCAATCACTAACAGGGCCACAGAGCAAATAATAGACCAAGACAGATGTACCCATTTTGGATTCCCCAATGTAGGTTCCATTTACAAGCTCTCACTGAGGCCAGTGTTTAAAGCAATTGTACCTTTCCACAACTTCTGCAATGATGCTTCCTGCGGATCACAGTGAACGGAGCCTTGCACGCCGTACAAAAGCTGCAGACTTCATCTGGAACCCATTCTGGAGGATCTGCCAGACATAGAAAGAGGAGACTTCAGTTCATTCATTCATTGCATCATGTATCTGAAGGTAGACACCAAGTGCTGGAGGAACTCAGCGGGTCAGGCAGCATCTGTGGAGGGCATTTGGGTCGGGACCCTTCTTCAGACTGATTGGAGTAGGAGAGAGAAAACTGGAAAAGAGAGGTGGGGGCAGAAAATGTATCAGGTGGAGAAATCTGAAGAAGCGTTGCCTGTCCATGCCCTCCACAGATGCTGCCTGACCAGAAGAGTTCCTCCCGCAGTCTGAGTTTTGCTCAAGATCCGAGCAACTGTAGTTCGTTCTGCAGTGTCTCTGAAAAACATGTAGACAGTGGAAATCGTGAAAACAGAACCACTCGTAAGTCAGGCAGTATATATCAGATCAAAGACCCTTGTTCAAAACATGGAAACAATTTAGTTGCCAGGACAAAGACTTGAGTTATTGGGAGAGGTTCCCTGCCTATCCACGTGTCTATCTAAATGTCTCTTAAATGCCATCATTGTGTCTGCCTGCAACACCATCACTAGCAGTGCGTTCCAGGCACCCACCATAGTCCATGTAAAAATCTTGCCCCGCACACTTTCCCCCTCTTACCTTAAAACTATGCCCTCTAGTATCCATCCTGGGGATAAACTACCTACCTAATCTATGCCTCTCCTAATTTGATATACAGATGCTCCTTAACTTACAATGGGGTTACGTTCCGATAAACCCAACGTAAATCGAAAATATCGTAAATCGAAAATGCATTTAATACACCTAATCTACCAAACATCATAGCCACCTAACCTACGGTTTCTACTGAATGTGTAGTTGAGTTTAGTTTAGAGATACAGCGCGGAAACAGGCACTTTTGGCCCACCGGGTCCGCGCCGACCAGCGATCCCTGCACATAAACACTGTCCTACACCCACTAGGGACAATTTTCTACATTTACCAAGCCAATTAACCTACAAACCCGTATATCTTTGGAGTGTGAGAGGAAACCGAAGATCTCGGAGAAAACCCACGCAGGTTCACGGGGAGAACGTGCAAACTCCATACAGACAGCACCCAAAGTCGGGATCGAACCACTGTCTCCGGCGCTGCATTCGCTGTAAGGCAGCAACTCTACCGTGCCAAATGTGTATCGCTTTTGCACCATCGTAAAGTCAAAATATCGTAAGTCAAAGCATCGTAAGTCGAGGAGCATCTGTACTTCTATCAGGTCCCCCCTCAACCTCCAGCATCCCAGAGAAAATAATCCAAGTTTGTCCAACCTCTCCTTGTAACTAATAGCCTCTCATCCAGGCAGCCATCAGACCATTAAACACTACAACTTCCAAATAAGCTCTGAACCTCATCGACTGGGGGGCATTGGCTTTGTCTTTTTGCACTATTATTGTTTGTTTGTTTTAGGTGTCAGTCGGTCTGTATGTCTAACTTTATCTCCTTCATTCTACTGTTTACAGATTACTATGTTTACATGTTCTGTTGTGCTGCTGCAAGTAAGAATTCTATTGTTCTGTTTATCCCCAGGATGGATATAACATAAAACACTCCCTTGAGTCTTGCATAGTGGTAAACCTCTTCTATACCCTCTCCACATCCTCACTGCAATGGATCATTTTTATTAGAACTCGAACAGCATTTTTCACTTCTACTTCAGATTTCCATCATCTGCAATTTTTTTGCTTTGACTGGCCACATTTTTCTAATGAATTTATCGCTAATCTCGTTATTGGAATCTTGTTTTCCCAAGTATTCAGGATTAAGATAAGGGCACTGATCTTCAACATGCAGTATACAAGATTAGATATCATGCACAAATTTCAATTTTTGTTCACTAATGTGAATTTTATGCCACAGTGCACAAACAGTAATGATTTTTCTTGAAATTCTTCAATTTAATTTCCACTATTGTCCAAATTTCTAATTAAACACTCACCACTCAATAGGCCACTCGTGTCTTAAGTTATTTCAATTAAATGCCTCATGCTTAAAGCTGCGGCAAGCAAGAATTCTATTCGTCCAGTTCATATCCAGTATACATGCCAAATCTCAACTCTGTTGTAACTTATACCGAATTTGCAACCAAAATAGTTTTTTTTTAAATCACCACAAAAATCCTTGCTGCATTAAAGATTATTAGTTAGTTTAGAGATACAGCAGGGAAATAGGCCCCTCGATTCCACGCCAACTATCAATCACCGGTTCACACTAATCCCATGTTATCCCACTTTCTCATCCACTCCAGACACTGGACAAATTGATAGAGGCCAATTAACCCACAAACCTGCACGACTTTGGGAGGTGGATGGAAACCCAAGCACCCGGAGGAAGCCTAAGCGGTTACAGGGAGAACATGCAAACTCCACACAGGATTGAACCTGGGTCTCTGGAGCTGAGACAGCAGCTCTTCCAGCTGTGCTACTATGCCACTGTGCTGTTCTGTTCGTGCACAAGACATCACGATTGGTAATAAATTGAAGCTGGAACCCATAACCTTCCCTATCCTGGGTAACTAACACCAAATATTCTCTGTACTCGAGTAGTACTTCTTCATGTCGGCTAAATGAGTCCAGAACAAAAATACAAAGGCTGAGAAATTCTAGAATGCACTCTCTGAAATCACCAATGATGACATTTTAAACAGGCAACACACTCTTTAAACTAAGCTGCTTAAAAACAGAGAAATGCAGAATTAATTGACACGATTCTCAGTGGTGCAGAGTACTTTGCTAGCTGTTATGGAGACTCAAGTGGCTGTGGATAAAAGAAACGTAAGCAAAAAAGCAAACTGCTGGAGATGCACAGTGGGTCAGGCAGCACCTGTGGAGAGAAAGGATAGATGATTATTCCAGAAGGATCATCCTGTTAATTCATTTGATGAAAATTAACAGGGTGATCCATATGGAATAACCTTCTCGGGTCCTTATTCGTTTAGTTTAGTTTAGAGATAGAAAGTGGAAACAAGCCCTTCGGCCCACCGAGTCCACGCTGACCAGCGATCACTCATACAATAGTTCTCTCCTACATGCTAGGAACAATTTACAGAGGCCAACCCATGAATACCGTCTGTCCATTCCCTCCATAGATGCTGCCTGTCCTGATGAGTTTCTCCAGCACTGTTTCCCCCCCCCCCCACCCCTAAGTGACTTCCCACTGTGAAACAACCTTTCTTGAGAGACAAGGATGGCTGATTACTGTGGCAGGTTTCATGCATCAGGATTATTTCCAAGACTGGTTTTCGATTGAATGTAATACTATTTATGGGAGCTCGTTCGTATGTGTCTGTCATAGAGTCCTACAGTGTGGAAACGGGCCCTTCAGTGCAACTTGTCTACACCAACCAAGATGCTCCATCTACACAAGTCCCACCTGCCTGTATTTTACCCATATCCTTCTAAATATCCGATCCATGTACTTGTCTAAATGTTTCTTAAACGTGTGATAGTACCTGCCTCAACTATCTCCTCTGGCAGTTCGTTCCATACACCCACCACCTTTTTATGTAAAAAGTTACCCCTCAGGTTCCTATTAAATCTTTCCCCCTCCCCTTAAAACTATGTGCTCTGGTTCTCAATTCCCCCACTCTTGGCAAAACTATGTGCATTTAGCCAATCTATTCCTGATTTTGTACACCTCTATAAGATCACCATGTGGTGTCCCTCAGTCCGGTGTTTGTAACCATAGAGGGCCGTAACGATGATATCGCTTTTAGTTTTCTTTGATTCGTGCAATTTTCAATACCAAATGAATTAGCAAGGGTGATCCATCGGGCAGAATAGTGTTCCTCACAAACTTTGCTCCATTTGCCAATCAGTTCTGTAGCAAAGAGTTCCCCGACTGGGATTTTTAACTGGGAACAGGTTTATTCTCCTGCTGGTTATATTCATCGCCAAAGGTTCAATCACACCAGTATTAAATAACGATGAGGAGCACAGTAAACCCTTGTTATAACAGACCATGGTGGGGTGTGTGGGGAATGGTGTCCATTATTGCCGATTGAATACCATTGTATAAGTGGTCGTAAAAAACAACTGCGGTTGCTGGTTAATACACAAAAGGACACAGAGTGCTGGGGTAACTCAGCGGGTCAGGCAGCATCTCTGGAGAACATGGATAGGTGATGTTTCGGGTCGAGACCCTTCTTCAGAATCAGTCCGGAAAGGGACTGGGAATCCTGGTGAGTTGATGGCCCCGGCCTGCTGGCGGCTGGAGGAGAGGTGAAGATCGGCGGAGTCAATGGTTGGGGCCAAGGGTTGCCAGTGGCAGTGGCAGAAGGTGTGGCCTGGAAGCAGCCGAGCAAGCTGTGTGGGGCAGTGGTGGGGGCAGAAGGTCCAGCTGGGGAGGCGGCGAGAGGCATTTGACAATAGACAATAGGTGCAGGAGGAGGCCATTTGGCCCTTCGAGCCAGCACCGCCATTCAATGTGATCATGGCTGATCATTCTCAATCAGTACCCCGTTCCTGCCTTCTCTCCATACCCCCTGACTACGCTATCCTTGAGAGCTCTATCTAGCTCTCTCTTGAATGCATTCAGAGAATTGGCCTCCACTGCCTTCTGAGGCAGAGAATTCCACAGATTCACAACTCTCTGACTGAAAAAGTTTTTCCTCATCTCAGTTCTAAATGGCCTACCCCTTATTCTTAAACTGTGGCCCCTTGTTCGGGACTCCCCCAACATTGGGAACATGTTTCCTGCCTCTAACTGGGGACTGCAAGTGGCTGGGGAGCGGCATGAGCCGCGGGTCAGTGGGCAGCCATCGGCAGCTCAGTCCGACGGCAGCTCAGCTATAACCAAAACCCATCATAAAGAGGATTGTTAAACTGCGGGTTTACTGTCCGTGTTTATAGAAGTACTAGATGAAAGGAGCAATGAAGTTACATCATCAACAGCACTTAGAACTGCAATTTCATGTTGGGCTAAACTCTATTTGGTGATTAAACCTCCAGTATTCCAGTCCATTAACTTCTTATCCATTAATAATAAGACAAACATTGAATCTTTTGTACTTGCTGCAACAGCACACAGCTCCCTTTATCGTTGTGAGATCCTCATTAGTTATGGGCTAAGTAATTTTGAATACTATCTAAATACTTTAAGCAAAAAGATTTGCAGTGGCATTTGAAGTTTTGACAGCCTCAGCCATTTAACAAAGATTAAATAATTGGAATAATAATTGATGTCAATGGTGGAGATTCAAACATCAAAGCAGTGTGATACCATACACTCAAGCAGACTGACCATGGAGCACAAGTAGGGACAATTCATCAGGATATTTAGGATGAAGTAATCTACCCAGAAGAGGAGGTGTGAGGCAAGATGATGATATAAGGGCCTGACTTAATTTTTAAAGTAATTAAAATTTAAAATTTCCTCCAGAGGCAAAATTAAGAACAAAAATCAAAACAAGGTGATTAAAAACAAGTATAGAAAAATACAGTTAAAACAACCATAGAAAGCATTTACGGACTCTCAAAGGTTAATTGACACGCTACTGTGTGGTGCTGATTTTAATTGCCTGGACACACTTTCTCACACCTTCAAATCCACACGTCTTAGGGGTGTAGGAGGAAACCCACGCGCTCACAGCGAGAACGTGCAAACTCCACACACATGACCTTTCACCGTCTGGCGCGGCCCGGAACGTGGCAACTTCAACAGCCTGACTGCGGGAGAAGACGGCAGGGGAAGAGAAAAGACATTCTGGCCTTCCATCACAGTGAGGAGGTGACTGGAGGAGACTCACTGTGTTGGATGTTTCTTTTTTTTGTTGTTTTGTGCTGGTTTGTGATTGTGTGTGTTATTGCGCATGTGGTGCCTCAAATTGAAGTGACTACAAACAGCACACTTTTGGATGAGCTTACTTTAGTGAACGGAAAGCTGGAGGCTGACTAAAAGAACACTGAAATCGTTGAGTGTAGGTAGATCAAAGGCATGGATGACAGTTGCAGCAGGGCACCGTTACTTAGGCTGCGCTGGTGATGGAGAAGTCAGGAGATTCAGCCACTTATTCTTAATGTCACTGCAGCAGTGCTGTTTAAGACACTTGGGATCAAGCAATACCTAAGCAACAACCCTACATTGAGCCCTACATTGAGGGCTTAGATAAGGTGGATGTGGAGAGGATGTTTCCAGTAGTGGGAGAGTCTGGGACTAGAAGGCACAGCCTCAGAATAAAAAAAGAAAGACATTTAGAATGGAGATGATGAGGAATTTCTTTAGCCAGAGTGTGGTGAGTCTGTGGAATTAATTGCCACAGACGACCGTGGAGGCCAAGTCATTGGGTATTTTAAAAGGGGAGATTGATGGGTTCTTGATTAGTAAGGGCGTCGAAGGTTACGGGGAGAAGTCAGGAAAATGGTATAGGAAGGAACAGCAGATGCTGGTTTACACTGAAAATAGACACAAAATGCTGGAGTAATTCAGCAGGACAGGCAGCTTCTATGGATAGAAAGAACGGTCTGCGAGACTATGGTCTGGTGCTCATCTGTGGTGTCATGGTCCAAGGATAAGTAGGACGAGGTGTCCAAGAGCTGGCGCCTGGCCTCAGCGCGGTAGAGATCAGCTTGCCAGACAGCCACAGCAGACTTCTATCCAGAGAGGCTGCCTGCCCCGCTGAGTTACTACAGCATTTTGTGTTGATGGTCAGGAGAATGGGGTTGAGAGGGAAAAATAGATCAGCCATGATCGAATGGCGGAGCAGATTCAATGGGCTGAATGGCCTAATTCTGCTCATCTGTCCTATAATCTTATGAATCTTATGCTTGTTTAACCCGTTAAACCTGCATTTAATTTATGCAGTTCCTCTGGACAGGGAACATATCAAAAGCATTTGACATCAATCATTAAAGTTCATAATTGATGAGTCAAAACCCAGGAATACTTAACCTCATAACCTTGTGGGAGTACCTTCCCAGAGACTTTAATGGTTCAGGGTGACAGTTCATCACCATCTTCAGGGATAATTAGGGATGAGCAATAAATGACAGCCTTGGAAATGATGCCCACAACCCATAAATGGATGAAAAATGTGTCCTTTTTAACTGCAAAGAATCAAGCACGGCCAATGATACATTAAAAAAAAAAGCTGGGCTCACTGATGTTCTGATGCAGTAACCTATGCCAAAAAACAATTATTTGCTTTGTATGTTGCAAACCTAAGATGTTTCAGCAGGATCAGGTCGATAATCATGACACTTCACCAAAGCTCACCTTTGCTGAATGCATGTTAAGGTGCATTTCTGAGTGTCGATTTTCACAGGACTGAATAATTTGCAGGCAATCGCATATCTACCCATCATCAATTGTTACTGCTCTATTAATGTGCTTAATATTTCACCTTCAAGTTCCTCATCTCTTGCCTTGTCAGCAAGTTCAGAAGAAGAAATGCTTTCTCGACACAATGCGCAGTCTTCAAGAACAGGACTTCTCAATGTCTGGTCACCTGGAAAATCCAAGTCAATGGTATTGGATTAAAATTAGGTGTTTAAACTCGGAAACGTGATTAATTGCTGTTACAGTCAGATATTCAATTACAGAGCAGGTCAGCATTGTCCAGAAATGAGTGTTTTACCATTAGTTAACTTACAAGCCTATTAACACTGTAATCAGTACGGGTAGAAGATAGACACAAAGTGCTGGAGTAACTCAGCAGGACAGGCAACATCTCTGGAGGAAAAACGAAATTTCAGGTCGGGACACTTTGTCAGTCTGAAGAAAGGTTCCGACCCAACACCTTCCCCGTCCCTTTTCTCCACAGATGCTGCCTGACCCGCTGAGTTACTCCAGCACTTTGGGTCTATCGTCAGTATATACCCGTATCTGCAGTTCCTTTTAGTACACAATCAGTACAGGTAGCTTTGTGTTTTATCTTTAGTTATTTTACAAGCTTGTTAACACTGTCATCAGTAAATCAGGGCAGTTTTACTGTAACGTGATAGTTGCGTTCATAATATCATATTATATCAAATATCATATTCTTTGCGTTATAGAAAATAGCATTATAAAGTCAATTGAGTTGAAGGGGATATGGTGGTTCGGAGCAAGAGAATTTCAGATCACAATCACAGGTATTTTTCCCTGCAGGATTTTCAAAATTAAAAGTTTTTTTTTTAACCGTAATAAATTTATTTTTGTTACTGCAAGCTAAAAGTACTAAAGGCTATATGTTCCACTGTTTAGAATATCTTTGCACAAATATCAACAGAAGCTTTTGCATGCCAATTTCAATGGCCTCTGTGGTGTATTCTTAAGAGACAATAGTGTCTGATTACTGTGGGAAGGCTACAAGGAATTTTATTTTTCAAGACAGCTTTTTTTCGGCTTGCCAATTTCTAAAGTAGCTTCTCAGTTCCCGATCAAAATGGTGTTAGAACCAATTAGGCCTGTGCAATATAAATATTGTTTCCTTATTCAACGATCAGTTATATCCAATTTCTATTGTGGTAACTCGCAGTGTAGAGGAACTACTTGTGCTGGACTATACACTCTTTGCACAATGTTAGTTACTTCTGCCTTGTGGAAACGCATGGTCAGGTACTTTCCATTCGTCATTCTGATAGTGCTGCAACATAGATTACAAAAGCACCCGGTAACATTGACCAGAATGCTGCCTGGATTAGAGGGTTTCAGCTCGAGGGAGAAGTTGGATACAGTTGGATTGTTTTCTCTGGAATGTCAGAGGTTGAGATGAGACTTGATAGAACTATATAAAATTATGAGAGGCATAGATAGAGTAGACAGTCGGAACCCTTTCCCAGGATGAAAATGTCCAACGAGAGGGCAGAGCTATAAATTGAGAGGGGAAAGTATAATGGAGATAAGTGAGGCAAGTTTTTTGGAACGGAGGATGGTGATACACACAGTATACAAGACTAGAATTAGACACAAAATGCTGGAGTAACTCAGCGGGACAGGCAGCATCTCTGGAGAAAAGGAATAAGTGACGTTTCGGGTGGAAACCCTTCTTCAAATTGAGAGGAATAAACAGACTCTCCATCTGAAGGCTATTGACTCGAAACATCATCTATTCCTTTTCTCCAGAGATGCTGCCTATCCCGCTGAGTTACTCCGTCATTTTGTGTCTATCTTCGGTGTAGACCAATATCTGCAGTTCCTTCTGACACATACAAGATACAATAGAACTTTATTTATCCCAGGAGGGAAATTGATCTGCCAACAGTCATAAAAAACACAAAATACATGAAACATAAAATCAAAGTGACGAATGGAAAGGATTTGGGATGTGCAAAGATTGGGGGGGGGGGGGGGGGTGGGGGGGGAGTGGGGGAAAGAATCAGACTCCCCCACGACAGAAGGGGGAGGAGTTGTACAGTTTGATAGCCACAGGGAAGAAGGATCTCCTGTGCCGTTCTGTCCTGCATCTTGGTGGAACCAGTTTGTTGCTGAAGATACTCCTCAGGTTGACCAATGTGTCATTGAGGGGGTGAGCTGTATTGTCCAGGATGCTCCGCAGTTTGAGGAGCATCCTTCCCTCCAAGATCACCTCCCATGAATCCAACTCCGCCCCCAGGACGGAGCCAGCCTTCCCGATGAGTTTGCTAATGCTATTGCCGTCCGTGGCCTTTGCCCTGCTACCCCAGCACACGGCAATAAAGACGATGGCACTGGCTACCACCGATTGGTAGAACATCTGCAGCTTCTCACTGCAGACGTTGAAGGAGCGGAGCCTTCTCAAAGGAGTGCCGTGACATGAGAGTACCGTGCATAAGTCAATTTGTGCTCACCAAAGTGAATTTTATGCCACAGCACATGTACAGTAATGATTTTCCTCACAATTCTTCAATTTAATTTCCAGCAGAAGTCCAAAATTCAAATCAAATACTCAACACTCAATAGGTTACTTGTGTCTAACTTATTTCAATCGAAATGCCTCATGCTCAAAGCTGCAGTACGAAATAATTTAATTTAACCGGTTCATATCCAGTACACATGACAGTTAAACACTCTTGCCTTAATTGTAACTGATACTGAGTTTGCAACCAAAACACCACCTTGCTGCATTAAAGTTCATGGTCCAGCATTTGTTAGTTTAGAGATACAGACTGGAAACAGGCCCCTCATTTGTCACCCATTCGCACTAGTTCAATGTTATCCTACTTTTGCATCCACCCCACAAACCAGACAGTTTTACCCGGACCAATTAACCTACAAACCCCGCAAGTCTTTGGGATGTGGTAGGAATCCCATGCGATCAAAGGGAGAATGTGCAAACTTCACCGACAGCAAGCGAGGTCAGGATCAAACCCAGGTATCTGGTGCTGTGAGGCAGCAGCTCGATCTGCTGAAGCACTGTCCCGCTCAAACTTAATCAATACAAATAAATCTTAACTTTTAAGAATAATTTAGATCACTTTCAATCTGAAAAGCAAGACATTCACAGTTAAGGAGTTTCATTATTAAGAGCTGCTGCTAAATTATTGAGCATAGTTTTTAAAGTCATCACATCCAGGATGATTTTTGTAAACTTGGTCAGCATCTTCATAAGTGATGATGGGAGCAGAATTAAGTCAGTGATGGCACAATGGCGCAGTGGTAGAGTTGCTGTCTTACCGTGCCCGAGACCTGGGTTCCATCCTGACTACGAATGCTGTCTGTACGGAGTTTGTCCGTTCTCCCTGTGACTGTGTGGACTTTCTCTGGGTGCTCCGGTTTTTTCACACACTCCAAAGATGTACACGGTCTGTAGGTTAATTGGCTTCTGTAAATTGTCCCTGGTGTGTAGGATAATGCTACGGTACAGGGTGATCACTGGTTGGCGTGGACTTAGTGGGCTGAGGGGCCTGTTTCTGAGCTGTATCTCTAGTTAACGTAACTAAAGTAAAGGAACATACAAATAATCAATTCAACAGTAAGCCATCAAAATGTCCTCGTTACCTTTCTTTTCCGTCCCACTGCTTTCATATTCTAACTTGGTCGCCATGACCTCGAACAAGGTTTTAAGGATACTTCGCAGGTCGCTTGCATAGTTTGTTTGCAGCTGATCAGCAACACCTGTGATGTAAAATGGTGTTCATTAACACAAGATTAATTTCCTGCACATAAATCTGAAAAATTGGATCTCAATGGAGTTCAATGCACTAAGATATCTCTGCTTTTACTCAAATCCTCTTGCAAAGAAGGCCATTTTGTCCAAATACTGGTTGTACCTGGACACACAAGGAACTGCAGATGCTGGTTTATAAAAATGACAAAGTGCTGGAGTAACACAGCAGGTATGGGCTGGAAGACATGGATAGATGAAGTAGGTAGTACTCAACTTGAAGTAGGATCCCGACCTGAAACTTCACCCATCCACTTTCCCCAGCGATGCTGCCTGACCTGCTGAGTTATTCCAGCACTTTGCATCTTATCTTGCTGTACCCACATGCTAATTTCCTTATTCAAATATAAGGACTCTCCAAACCCTCTGAACACCTCCATCATTCAGTCTCTCACTGATTAAAACCTGCATCCACCTATAACATGCCAGGCTTTGTCCTGCCCCCATCTCTCTTCCAGCTTTCTCCTCCCCCCCAACAGTCAGTCTGAAGAAGGATCCTGCCCGAAACGTCATCTGTCCACTCCCTCCACAGATGCTGCCTGACCTGCTGAGTTCCACCAGCACTTTTGTGTTTTGCTCAAGATTCCAGCATGTGCAGTTCCATATATCTACAGGGAACTTACCAAGTATGCATATAGTACAAAGTATGTAGGTACCTGCAATGCACACAAAGAGCCTGTGAATGAGATCACTGCTGCTATGGAAACGGGACCGGATCTTCTCTCTGGTAGCAATCTTGGCAGCCAGAAGCGCAAGCTGAATCTCTTCCTGATCGACATCCTCAGAGGTGTAGGAACTTGTAGTTAGACTGCCCACTGGACTGTAACCACAGTGCATGTGTCAATGCAAGAAGAGCTGAACAATCAGTTTTAAAACCCACAAGCCAGCAATCAATTTGTTTATGCAAGAGAAGTAAACGCCGATACCACTCTGCCCCGCTCTGTATAAAAGTTTCAAACACAGGTTTGCTGTGATGAAATTAAAGCCTCAAAAACATTACCCCTAATTCTATGGAGTCGTCAACACGAGACAGGTTGCTGATCAACACAATTATTGAACAAATGAAATGTAAACCTTCTCGGTGTGAACAAAAGGTTTCCATTTTCCACGCCCTCTTCTCACTGCTAACGTCGGGCAGGAGGTACAGAAGCCTGACGTCTCACATCACAAGGTTCAGGGACAACTACTTTCCAACAATCAGGTTCACGAACCAACCTACAAACCAGAGTCCTACCTGGGCAATGGGACATTACGGACCACCTCTTGCACTATTATGGGTGTTTTTGCACGCTGTCTTCTCTCTTTTAGAATTGCAGGAAAAGATCCTCAGCTGCAGAAATCAGTCACCACCAGTTCACCAGTCAAACCATGACTCTTATGAATTTAAATAAATGCACCAAAAGGGATCCTATTCTGTGCAGATTTTCAAAAATAAAAAGGTCTTTTCAACAGCGACAAGTTTATTTTTATTATTTTGCTAGCCAAAAATATAAAGGCTGCGTGTTACATCGTTCAATAGAGTACCAGCACGTGTATCAATGGAAGCGATTGCTTGTAAATGTCAATGAGGACCCCTGCAGAGACACTGACAGACCATCTTGAGACAATGGTGTCTGATAACTGTGGGGAGGTTACATGCAAGCATCTTTTACCCACGACAGTTTTTATCAACACAGCTGTTTCCTCTGTTTGCCAATTTCCCAAGTAACTTTGGAGTTAAGAGTATTGTGAGTATTGAATTTAGGTATTGTGTTCAGTTCTGGGGACCGTGTTACAGAAAAGAGGTCAAGATGGAATGGGTGCAAAGAAGATTTACAAGGATGTTGCCAGGACTCAAGGGTCTGAGCTATAGGGAGAGGTTGAGCAGGCTGGGACTCTTGTCCCTGGAGTGCAGGAGGATGAAGGGTGATCTTATAGAAGTGTATAAAATCATAAAATAAATCGGGTGGACGCACAGAGTCTCTTGCCCAGAGCGGGGAATCAAGAACCAGAAGGCATAAGTTTAAGATGAAGTTTAGTTTAGAGTTTAGAGATACAGCGCAGAAACAGGCCCTTCGGCCCACCGAGCTGCACCGACCAGCACCAGGAGAAAACCCACGCGGTCACAGAGAGGACAAACATCACACAGACAGCACCCGTGGTCAGGATCGAACCTGGGTCTCTGGCGCTGTGAGGCAGCAACTCTATCGCTGCGCCACTGAAAGATTTTATAGGAATCGGAGGGGTAACCTTTTCACGCAAATGGTGGTGGGTACATGGAACGAGTTGCCGGAGGTGGTTGTTACTTCAGCTCCATTTAGGTTGTTTTCCACACCCAGCTTTTCTTCCGTGCCCCTGCTCAATCCCCTAATGTCCTTCCAAATTTTGTTTCTGAAACTATAAGCATATTGCTGAACATTAAAAGATAATTGAATGAGGGGGTTGTGCTGCTTGCCTTGAGCATTATTTTTTGAAAAATCATTTTTATTTGCATGTTGCACTTCAAAGTTCCTTGCAACCGTCTCAACTCTAATTTAGTTTAATCTCTAGAAACAATTCTCGACTCAGAATGCTTTTGTTTTAAATATTTCCCCTACCTTCAAACAACAGCATTTAAAGGACGCCTGGACTTGTAAATGGTTTGGAAAGGTTTAGAGGGGTGTGGGGCTAATGCAGGCAAATGGGACTAGCAAAGATGGGCCATCTTGGTCGGCTGAGTGGAAGAGTTGGGCCAAAGGGCCTGTTTCTGTGCTGAGTGATTTTATGACTCCACAATGCTTTGGTTCCAGAGTTCATTTAATTGTTATGCTACTTCATTGCACGGCAAAACATATTAATTGAACAATCTGCATCAGTCACAGATTAAATATTTTGCAATCCTTACACCTACATTGTGAATAGTGTAAATGAGTGAACTATAAAGTGCTGTTTAATTCCAGCTGATCCTTTCACCCCATGTATGCTATAATAAGAAACTAATCTCCAGATGCTGTATCCAAAAGGTTAAACCCAAGGATCAGATTCATTATGTCAATGGAAAGGTACCCTTTTAGAAGGCGACAGTTTAGTTCTGCATCAATGCATCGTTGAGTTTGCTGCTTTGTTTATTTTACAGCAAACAGTGCTAACAAAAAGTTGTTAACTAAGTTCTTTCCACCAGCTTAATTTTGCTCAACTTAATTTAATATTGTCATGTCTACCGTGCTACGGTGAAAAGCTTTTTGTTGCATGCTATCCAGTCAGCGGAAATACTATACATGATTACAATCAAGCCATCCACTGTGTACAGATACAGGATAAAGGGAATAACATTTAGTGCAATATAAAGTCCAGTAAAATGTGATTAAAGATAGTCCGAGAGTCTCCAATGAAGTTGATGGTAGCTCAGGACAGCTCTCTATTTGGTGATAGGATGGTTCAGTTGCCTGCTAACAGCTGGGAAGAAACTGTCCCTGAATGTGGAGATATGCGTTTTCACACCTCTGTACCTCTTGCCTAAAGGGAGGGGGGGGGGCAAAAGGGAGTGTCCGGGGTGAAACTAATCCTTGATTATGCTGGCGACCTGGTTTCATACATTACGGAAAAGTTGCTGCTTGCAAAAATAAAATGTTGGTTAGAAAATGAAAGGGTGTGAAAAATCAATACAATTTGATTAATAAAAATACTGACTGTAGATGTATTAAAATATTGAAAACTTAAGGCAAACTGAAGAAAGGCCTCAACCCAAAATGCCACCTACTTCCTTTTCTCCAGAGATGCTGCCTGACCCACTGTTAATCCAGCATTTTGCACCTCTTTTAGGGCAACAGAATATATAACAAAGTGAACACCCTTCAAAAATAGTGTAGACACATAAATGTTTCACAGCTACATTAGACTTTGCACTTAATAAGTAAGCAAAAGCTAACAATGCAGCAACAATATGCAACTGGATAATATTGCAAAAGCAGAATTAATAATCCAATCGAGATAGTGAAATGCACGATGAAAACGATGCAAGCGAAGATCAACATAGTGATTATAGTGACAATCTTGCAATTTAAGTTACCATAAAAAAATTGCCAAACAGTAGCTTAAAATTTGACCATTGTCAGACAAAGACTCTACAGACAACCTAAAGACAGTCTGAAGAAGGTTCCCAACACAAAATGTCACCCATCCTTTTTATCCAGAGATGCTACCTGACCCACTGAGTTACTCCAGCACTTTGTGTCTATCTTTGCTATCTTTGGTATGTACCAGCAAACTCAATGCTGGCATTTATTTCAAGAGGGCTTGTATACAAAAACAGGGATATAATGTTGAGGCTCTATAAGGCACTGGTAAAGCTGCATTTGGAATATTGTGAGCAATTTTGGGCACCATATCTGAGGAAGGATGTGCTGGCTCTGGATAGGGTCCAGAGGAGGTTTACAAGAATGATCCCAGGAATGAATAGGTTAACCTATGATGAGCGTTTGTCGGTACTGGGCCTGTACTCGTTGGAGTTTAGAAGAATGAGGGGAGACCTCATTGAAACATACAGAATAGTGAAAGGTTTGGATAGAGTGGATGTGGAGAGGGTGTTTCCATTAGTGGGCATGTCTAGGACTAGAGGTCAGCCTCAGAATTCGAGGCTGAAGCACGAGGCACCAACGAAAAGTGTCATCCAGCTGTGTTCCGAGGAGGTCGAGGGTCTTCTTCAGGACTGGAACATGTTCAAGAATGCTTCATCCAGTTTGAATGATTATTTCTCAGTTGTCGCTGGTTTTAGCAATAAATGTATTGATGACTGTGTTCCTGCAAAGTCAATTAGGGTCTATCCTAACCAGAAACCCTGGATGAATTGGGAGAGTCCATCACGGCTAAAGTCCAGATTCAAGGCTTTCAAGAAGGATGATCCCTCACTGTAGAAGGTCAAGTATGATCTCCACAACACTACCAGGGATGCCAAGGGATGATTCCAATATAAGCTGGAGGTTCAATTTGATCAAGCGGATGCCGGCCCCTTGCAACTGAATGGTACCAGAATAACTACCTTGCTCTCAACGTAAGCAAGACCAAGGATCTGATTGTTTACTTCAGAGGGAAGCAGAGGATCCACAAACCTGTCTTCATCGATGAGTCAGCAATGGAGAGGCAACACCTCAAGTTTCTGGGTTTGCATATTTCTGAAGATCTGTTCTGCCCCAGCACATTGATGCAATCATAAAGCAAGCCACTTCATGCCTCTACTTCCTTTGAAGGCCGAGGTAATTCGGTATGTTGACGAATATTCTCTTGAACTTCTCGAGGTGGACAGTCGGGAGAATATCAACTGGTTGCACACGGCTTGGTTTGGCAACTCGATACCCAAGAATGACCATCAGATCCAGTCCATCATGGGCACTGACCTCCCCACCATCAAAGGGATCTATAGGAGATGCTGCCTCAAAAAAGCAGTCAACATCAAAGACCAACAGCACCCACGCTTTTGTTTCATTTCTGCCTTTGGAAAGCCTGAAAACCATGACCTCCAGGCTCAAGAACTGCTTCTTCCTTGCAACCATCACGCTCTTAAACACTAGAATACACTAACTTAACTATGAACTGTCTTGGTTGCAGTAAGGATATCGGGCTTTTTGCATTAATATTTGGGCTTTTAGTTTATTGAATTTGTTTGTTTACTGTGTCATTTATGAGCACTGTGTTTACAAGCCTGTTATGCCGTTACAGTAAGAATTTCACAAAATGCTGGAGGAACTCAGCGAAACAGGCAGCATCTCTGGATAGAAGGAATGGGTGGCGTTTCGGGTCGATACCATTCTTCAGACTAAGAGTCAGAGGAGAGGGAGACACAGAGATATGGAAGTGCAAGGTTTGAAAATGTGACATCAAAGGGGATGTAGATCAAGGAAAATTTAGAATAGATCATTGTTAGCTATGAGAATGTGACAACGAAGCATACAGAGATAAAATTTAATCAAGGGGACAGTCAGACTGGTCGGAAAACTAGGAAGGGGGAGGGATGGAGAGAGAGGGAAAGTGAGTTACTTGAAGTTAGAGAAGTCAATATTCATACCGCTGGGGTATAAACTACCCTAGCGAAATATGAGGTGCAGTTCCTCCAATTTGCGTTGGGTCTCAATCTGACAGTGGAGTAGGCCCAAGACAGAAAGGTCAGTATGGGAATGGGAGGGGGAGTTCAAGTGTTTAGCAACTGAGAGATCAGGTAGGTTTAGCTATGTGCTTCGTTGTCATCTTCTCCGAGCTAACAATGATCTATTCTACTTTTCCTTCATCTTTCGTTATGGCTACTTTTTTTAATCTACACTCTCTGTGGTTATACTATATTCTGCCCTGTTTACTTTCCCTTTTTCACTACCTAATGTACTTGCGTGTAGTTTGATTGCACTTGTGTATGGTATGATTTGCCTGAAAAGCACGCAAAACAAAGTTTCATTTGCACTTTCACACAAAACAATATTGTTAGTTCATAGTGCGAACATTTCTACCTCAGAGAACAATTTCATGGATGAAAGATAAAACAGTCTGTGCTCAATAGCAAATTTTGATTGAACAATAACGCATGAATAAGTTTTTGTGAACTTCTGACAAATCTGACTGAAAAACTGAGAAAAGAAATGCTGAGAACTCCAAACTGATTTACTTTATCAAATGTTATAAATCATATATGGATGGAACAGCCTGTTCAGTATCAGTAACTGATTTTTCACAGGTTTGCCTTCTGTAATCTGATACACAATAATGTTTCCTCTATTGTGCCTGTGTTATTGGATCACAACCCTGGGTGTGCATGTGTGGGAACGTTTTCTACTCCAGCTATCCTCACGATCTAGAGTGGAAACTTTAGAGCCACTTTGGGAAATGTGTAGATAGATATATGCTCTGTCACATTAACCATTGGAAGCCAGGCTAAAATTCACCTAAAACCATAAGTGGTCTTGTCCGAGAGTGAGAAATCTGACCTATTTGGAGGCTATAAGGTTAGATATATTTATACTTCGAATCCTTAGAGGGTTCTTGCCTTAGAGGGAGTACAGAGAAGGTTCACCAGATTGATCCCTGGGATGGCGGGACTTTCATATGAAGAAAGACTGGATAGACTAGGCTTGTACTCGCTGGAATTTAGAAGACTGAGGGGGGATCTTATAGAAACATATAAAATTCTTAAGGGGTTGGAGAGGCTAGATGTGGGAAGATTGTTCCCGATGTTGGGGGAGTCCAGAACCAGGGGTCACAGCTTAAGGATAAGGGGGAAGTCTTTTAGGACCGAGATGAGAAAACATTTTTTCACACAGAGTGGTGAGTCTGTGGAACTCTCTGCCACAGAAGGTAGTTGAGGCCAGTTCATTGGCTATATTTAAGAGGGAGTTAGATGTGGCCCTTGTGGCTAAAGGGATCAGGGGGTATGGAGAGAAGGCAGGTACAGGTTACTGAGCTGGATGATCAGCCATGCTCATATTGAATGGCGGTGCAGGCTCGAAGGGCCGAATGGCCTACTCCTGCACCTATTTTCTATGTTTCTATGTTTCTATGAATCAACACTTCCATAAGTGTTACAGTTGCAGCAGCTTTAAAAAAAATCATTCTGATAAGTCTAGGTGGTGAAGCCACTAATTTGATGTAGAGACGGAGCCAATCTTTGTGCCGTAACTAAATACTCAATATTCATACTTTGTAGCTTACAGCCCAACGGTAAGCTTGAACTGTGGAAATTTAGTTTCATTGGTATTAAATTCTCCAATTTTAGGTAACTTCTAACAAAACCTCCCTCCCCTTTCTCCCCCCCCCCCCCTTTCATCCACCCCTCTCCTGTGCCCCACCTGGATACACATCTATTTCTCTCCTCCCCCTTCCTTTCTAAATTGCAACTCTTCAATCCTTTTGTCTCACACCTATTTCTCATCTCTGGCCTTTGTCCAACCATCTGCCTATCAAAACCCCCCTCGCCTGTGTTCACCTATGACCCACCAAGCTTTGTGCAGGCTCGAAGGGCCGAATGGCCTACTCCTGCACCTATTTTCTATGTTTCTATGTTTCTATGAATCAACACTTCCATAAGTGTTACAGTTGCAGCAGCTTTAAAAAAAATCATTCTGATAAGTCTAGGTGGTGAAGCCACTAATTTGATGTAGAGACGGAGCCAATCTTTGTGCCGTAACTAAATACTCAATATTCATACTTTGTAGCTTACAGCCCAACGGTAAGCTTGAACTGTGGAAATTTAGTTTCATTGGTATTAAATTCTCCAATTTTAGGTAACTTCTAACAAAACCTCCCTCCCCTTTCTCCCCCCCCCCCCCTTTCATCCACCCCTCTCCTGTGCCCCACCTGGATACACATCTATTTCTCTCCTCCCCCTTCCTTTCTAAATTGCAACTCTTCAATCCTTTTGTCTCACACCTATTTCTCATCTCTGGCCTTTGTCCAACCATCTGCCTATCAAAACCCCCCTCGCCTGTGTTCACCTATGACCCACCAAGCTTTGTCCTGCCCCATCTCACTTCAGCTTTCTTCCTACCACACCCCCCCCCCCCCCCCCCAGCCCCACAATCAGTCTGAAGGTTCTCAACACAAAATGTCACCTATCCATGTTCTTCAGAGATGCCCCCTGACCCGCTGAGTTACTCCAGCACTTTGTGCCTAGTTTTGTAAACCTGCTTCTGCAGTTCCTTGTTTCTTCATAATGTGTTTGCAGACCTGTTAAGCTGCTGCAAGTAAGAATTTCCTTGTTCTGTTGTCGGCACGTAACAATGAAATATTCTTGACTCTCGATACAAAGCCAGAAAACTTGCACCACTGGTCCATTGCCTGACTGGTCCAAAACATAGGATTTGGATCAGTTGCCTAGTTAAGTGTTGATTGCCACGTTCTCTTGGCCTGTTGGACCAGAGTTGCATATTTGATGCCAATTTGTGGTTAATATGCTCCCGTATGCCACACACCTTAGTAGGAAGCATGTTTCAGGTCCCTGAACCCAAGAATCCACCCTTGCTGCATTGCCAAACCAATTTTCATGGCACTATTTCTTGTCTGAATAGAAAATATTCTAAACTAATTAAGAAATAAAATAAGTCGGCGTGAATCAGCACACTGTACCTGTGAATCCAAAAAGAAGAGACGAAATACAAAAATGTCAAAACAAGCTTAATTAATAAAAGAATTTGACTGAAAATACAGTGAGTGAAGAAACTCGTCTGACATTTAGGGAGGAACGGCAGATGCTGGTTTATACCGAAGATAGATATAAAATGCTGGCAACATCTGTTGATGGCCCATGATGATGATCTGTTCTGACCTTTTCTCACCTCCAGTGCCCCCCCCCCCCCCCCCTCCCCTCTCCACCTCTATATTTCAGTCTGAAGAAGGATTCTGACCTGAAAAGTTACCTATTGCTTTTCTCCAGAGATGCTGCCTGACCCGCTGAATTAGTCTTCTGTAGTTTAGTTTAGAGGTACAGCATGGAAATTTAGTGAAAATTTACAGGTCAATCAACCTACAAACCTGCACGTCTTTGGGATGTTGGAGGAAACCGGAGCAGGGAGAACGTACAAACAGACAGCACCCGTAGTCAGGATCGAACACGGGTCTCTTGTGCTGTCAGGGAGCAACTCTACTGCTGTGCCACTGTGCCGCCCCCTGTAGTTTTAGTTGAAGTAGTATTAATTTTAGGAAACACAGGAAACTTGCCGGACAATTCCAAAGAGCAGCTCCCAAGTTGGACAAGTATTTAAATAATTTGAGAAACGTTCTTAGTCATTTTCCTCTGCTCTTTCACCGCTGAAGAGATTGATTTCATCCTAAAATAATGGCCAGTATTAGGCTTTAGCTGCCAGAAACAGTTACTCTTTGGCACTGCTCAGCACAAAAAGGGAAAAGCATACAGAAGGCATTCTGAAATGCCCAATATATCCAATTGTGCAATTCATCATACTGTTAGCATATTGATATCCAGAGCCAATAGACAAAAAAGCATAAAAAAGCAACAAATTCTGATAAATGATCTTAGCTGGTAATTTTCTAATGACTATTTGACATCATATACATAACTAATGAAAGTTCATTGATAAAGATAACTGAATCAAAAAGGATTCCTAATCACAGGAACATATGCATCAATGTCAGAGGCTCGCCCCCATGTTGAAGATTCTTCCCGCATCACCAAATGAAGGCTCGAACAAAATCAGAGTTCACCTTACTCACACAGATATAGGTACTGTTCTCTGAAGTCTGGTTACCTTGGAGTATACGTGCTGGAAAGACTACAGGTTGTGACAGACACACTCCCACAGTCACTGCTGGAAATGGAGCTGATGGGGGAATCTTGGATGAGATCTTCAAAACTGGAACCACATTAACGAAAACAGAAAGAAATTAAGCTTGGAAAATAACATCTTGTCCAATATCAAGAAATGAAATTTTAAAAAACACAAGCATCTGAGCAAAGAACAAAAGGAAAACAAAATTACTACTGAAAATAATACCATCTCATAATACCATCAGAGGATGATTAACAGGATGAGCTTGCAATAAGGGCAAAAGATTCTCTAATTCTTTCATCAACTTCCATGTACACAGCTTAATTTGATGATTCATTTTTGTTGCTGTGGATGGAGTCAGAGACATACAGCATGGAAACAAGCCCTTCAGCCCAACTTGCCCATTCTGACCAAGATGCCCCATCTACGCTAGTCCCACCTGTCTGTGTTTGGCCCATATTCCTCCAAACCTTTTCCATCCATATGTTCCTGTCAAAATGCCTTTCAAATGTTGTTGTGGTACTTGCCTCAACTACCTCCTCTGGCAGCTCATTCCATATACCCACCACCACCCTATGTGCGAAAAAGTTGCCTCTCAGATTCATATTAAATCTTTCCCCTCTCGCCAGTCCTGCAACCTTTTTTCCTCCCTCAAATAGCACATTGTTAAAGGAAATAATTTAATCTGCTTCCACTGCTCCTTCATCTGAGGAGAACAAATGGACCAAGTGTCACCTATTAAAAATACCCATTTTCAATGTCACTATATTATCCATTACAAATTTAGTGCATTCAATAACAAAAATATTCCCTTCAATGCTACCAACTGCTCATACATACTCTGCGCCTTTTACTCACCGAAGTAAAGGAAAATTCAACCACTGCATCAACATGGTGTAGCTGATATCCTAATGACTGTCCCACCATTAACTAATGTGTCAGTACAAACCAGCCAACAAATTTAAGAGACTCCTAGTTTTCAAAATTCAGTACCAATAGTACATGGAAATAGTTTGTTGCATTTGTGACCAAGTTACATTTGTATGATCATCAAATCAATGGTACAAGGATAAAACAAAGATTTTGGTAGATAGTTATGCAATGCAATGAGTAATGTTCTGGAAGTTAGTGGTTGAAAGGGTGATAGTATTTACAACAGCAAATTATCAAAGAATTGGATAAAGGCAAACGACTTTCTCCTGTTCTACATCAATTGATTCTGTGGAAATGCATCCAGTTAATGACAATAGACAGACGGATATTGCAATTTAATCCCATAGCATGGGGGAACAGCTCATTTCCCCCTAGGTCGCTTAAAACCCAATACTATGAACATTGAATTCTCCAATTTCAGGTAACTAACCTTCAAACTACCTGCTCCCTTTTTCTCCCCTCTCTGCCCTGTGCGCCACAGGATTCACGCCCATTTCTCCCCTCCCCTTCAAGTATATGCCTTCCTCTGGCTTCACAATTTATACCCTATTCTATCCTCATCTCACACTTTTTTCCTTTTCATCACTGGCTTTCGTCCACCCATCTGCCGATGAAAAAAACCCTCCTCTGTATTCATCTAACACTCGCCAGGCTTTGTCCTGCCCCTCCTCTCTTCCAACTTTCTCTTCCTCCATCTACCCCCCCCCCACCGTCAATCAGTCTGAAGAAACGTTGCCTATCCATGTTCTCCAAAGATACTGCCAGACCCACTGAGCTAGTCCCACACAGTTTTTTCAATGGTAAGCCAACATCTGTGGTTCATTATATCTGGAGAACAACAAAGGCAATCCATTACCAGGATGTGCAATTCAACCAATCGTTTTTCTGGATGGCAAGTATTAGTAATGGAGACAGAAGGGACTGCAGATGCTGCAATTGTGTGTACAACACAAAGTGCTGGAGTAACTCAATGAGTCAGGCAACATCTCTGGAGGACATGGATAGGTGACATTTTGGGTCGAGATCCTTGTTCAGACTGCTTGGAGTACAGAGGAGAAAACTGGAAATGGCCAGGGGTGGGACAGAGACTGCCAAATGATAGGTGGATGCAGGCGAGGAGGGTACTTGTAGTGGTTCATATACCACTAACAAATTCTCTTCTCCCAAGTTTTGCTCTTTTACTTGTCCCATTGTGAACAATCACCTTGTTTGCAATCACTCGTCTTTCCTTTTGTTCTTTTCCCACCTCCCACTTTCTCCGGGTCATTATTTGTGGAAAGACAGACATTTCTTGCAGTGATGGAAAATCGTTGACTGGGTATATTGATTGTTGCCTTTCTCTACAGAAGCTGCCTGACCTGCCAAACGTTTCAGAAATTTTGGCCTGCATCACTCAATCCTGCAGTTTATGCTTTGGTCCCTGTCTAATCTCCTGCAGTTCCGATGCAACAGTTGCCCCGCATAGTTGAACTGGCAGAGGTTTAGTTTAGATGTGTAGTATGGAAACTGGCCCTTCAGATCACCGAGACCACACTGACCATCGAGCTCCCATTTACACTAATCCTATGTTATCCCACTTTTTCATCCACTTCTTACACACTAGGGAGGCCATTTTACAAAGGCCAATTAACCCACAAACCTGCACATCTTTGGAAGTGGGAGGAAACTGGACCACCCAGAGGAATCCCACGGGGCCACAGGGAGAACACACAAACTTCACACAGACAGCATCTAAGGTCAGGATCAAAGCCGGGTCTCTGGTGCTGTGAGGCAGTCACAGGTGCTGAGCACCCAGGTGCCCGGAATGAATCAACATTGGGCATAGAAGAAAAATATAAATAACTTTAAATAATATCTAAAAATAGTAAATGAACAAGCTAGATATTTAGAAACATAGAATAGAAACATAGAAAAATAGGTGCAGGAGTCGGCCATTCAGCGCCACCATTCAATATGATCATGGCTGATCATCTAAAATCAGTACCCCGTTCCTGCTTTTTCCCCATATCCCTTGATTCCTTTAACCCTAAGAGCTAAATCTAACTCCTTCTTGAAAACATCCAGTGAATTGGCCTCCTGTGGCAGAGAATTCCACAGATTCACAACTCTCTGGATGAAAAGGTTTTTTTTCATCTCAGTCCTAAATGGCCTACCCCTTATTCTTGAACTGTGACCCCTGGTTCTGGACTCCCCCAACATCGGGAACATTTTCCCTGCGTCTAGCCTGTCTAATCCTTCAAGAATTTTATATGTTTCTATGAGATCTCCTCTCATCCTTCTAAATTCCAGCGAATACAAGCCCAGTTGACCCATTCTTTCATCATATGTCAGTTCTGCCATCCCAGGAATTAACCTGGTGAACCTATGCTGCACTCCCTCAATAGCAATAATGTCCTTCCTCAAATTAGGAGACCAAAATTGCACACAATACTCCAGGTGCGGTCTCACCAGGGCCCTGTACACCTGCAGTAGGACCTTCCTGCTCCTAAACTTAAATCCTCTCGCAATGAAGGCTAACATGCCATTAGCTTTCTTCATTGCCTGCTGTACCTGCTTGCTTACTTTCAGTGACTGATCTACAAGCATACCCAAGTCTTGTTTCACCTCCCCTTTTCCTAATCTGACATCATTCACATAATAATCTGCCTTCCTGTTCTTGCCACCAAAGTGGATAACCTCACATTTATCCACATTATACTGCATCTGCCATGCATCTGCCCACTCACCTAACCTATCCAAGTCACCCTGCAGACTCATAGCATCCTCCTCGCAGCTCACACTGCCACCCAGCTTGGTGTCATCCGCAAACCTGGAGATGTCACATTTAATTCCCTCATCTAAATCGTTAATATATATTGTAAATTTAATTGAATACAATTATTTCGTAGGTCAGGAATTGCTACCCTGTTTTACTTTCGCATATTTTTAGAACAAATATTGACTCAGAATTCAATTGGATACTCCTCATAATCAAGCAACTACAGTAGAGGGTTCTGCCAAGCATTTACTTTGACAGATTATAAAATGTTGAACACCATGGAACAGAATTGGACAAAAGCTCGTTGAATTTCAAAATAAAAGTTCTACTGAAATAAAAAGTGGAAGCCAGGTAACTGCTCCAGAAGTTTGGTTACTTCATAAAGTTTAGTTTAGAGATACAGCATGGAAACAGGCCCTTCAGCCCACCGAGTCTGCACCGACCAACAATCACCCCGTACACTTGCACTATCCTAGTCACCAGGAACAATTTACAGAAGTCAATTAGCCTACAAACCTGCATGTCTTTGGATTGTGGGAGGAATCTGGAGCACCCAGAGAGAACCCACAAGGACACAAGGAGAACGTACACACTCCACACAGACAGCACCTGTAGTCTGGATCGAACCCGGGTCTCTGGCGCTGTAAGGCAGCAATTCTACAGCTGCGCCACTGTGCCATCCAGTTGAGTTAAAATTTGCCAAAGTCCTTTATAGCAGACAGAGTTGAATAGACAATCATTTAAATTTACAGCAACTCTGCCCATTCCCACTTCCAGCTCTTGCTCTGTGGCACTTCTGGTCTCAATACATCAAGTGCTCTTTCAAAACATTTTAAATGCAATAATCATTTTTGCCATGTCAAGAGTTTGAAGTGGCACGCATGCCCTCCACCCTACTCCCTTCTCTGAGAATGGGTGGACTGATACACCCAGTCATAAAATTTATTGTTAACATAATTTTTACATACCTCACTTAATTTTCCCCTCCACCACTTACCTTCAAAAGAAAACAATGCTATTCTTTCTCTCCACACCACAATCAGTCCGAAGAAGGGTCCTGGGCCAAAATGTCACCTAACTATGTTCTCCTGAGATGCTGCCTGACCCGCTGAGTTACTCCAGAATTCTGCCTCTTCTTTTGTAAGCCGCATCTGCACTTCCTTGTTTCTACATTTCTCCAGAGGTGCTGCCTGACCTACTGAGTTACTCCAGCACTTTGTGTCTTTTTTTGCAAACCAACATCTACAGCTCTTTGCTTCACCCATTCTTTTGTCTTCACCAAAATCTTTCAGGTCTGGGAATAACCTCAAATTCCCAAGTACACTCTCTAGTTATATATATCTTTCACCAGTGCTCCATCCTGATCTCGGATTGTGTCTATGTAGATTTTCCACATTCTCCCCGTGGGTTTCCTCCAAGCGTTCCTATTTCCTCCCACATCCCAAAGATCTGCAGGTTTGTAGGTTAATTAGCCGCTGTAAATTGCCCCTAATGTGGAGGAAGTGGATTAAAAAATGGGATAACACAGAACTAGTGTGAATGGGTGATCGGTGGTCCAAAGGGCCTGAGATTCCATGCTGTATCTCTAAAACAAAACAAGCAGCAGACATCCAAAACTGATATAATCAACCCCGATTAGCAATCCAATTGGAAGCATTATTGATAGGTGCTCTCTCAAGACAATTCATTAGCTAATTTACAACATCCTTATCGATCCCAGAGCTTCACTTTAGCAGATTCTGCTCTCATGGGGGGGGTTTATGAAGCTTGTTCCTGAAGTAAACAACACACCATCAAGCACATTACTGCACACAAAATTCGTTATTTAGTAGGAACTTCAAATTCCCAGGCGTAAATGTCACCAATAATTTGTCCTACACCAACCACATTGAAGTTATAGCCTGGAATGCACACAGAAGATTAAGGACGTTCAGCAGGTCTCCAAAGATTCTTACTAACTTCCACAGAGGCACAGAAAGCATCCAATTGCGATGCATCTCAGCTATGTTTGGCAAAAACTGTCCAAGACTACAATAAATTGCAGAAAGCTATGGATGTAGCCCAGTCCATCACACAAACCAGCCTCCCCCCACCAATCTACTCCACCTACACTTCACACTGCCTTGGGAATGCAGCGAACATAATCAAGGACCATTTTCACCCCAGTCATTCCATCATTTCCCCTCTCCCGTCAGGCTGAAGGTACAAAGGCTTCAAACCACATACTATCAGATTCAGGAACAGCTTTTTCCCTGCTGTTATCAGATTACTGAACTGTCCTCCCACAAACAAGGTTGAGTAGTCCCGATCTTCCAATCTACCTCATTGTGAACCTTGCACCTTTTTTAATCTGCACTCTCTCTGTAGCTATAATGATTTAACACTGTAACGTTATATTCTGCACCCTGGTATTTTTCTCTTTACACCACCTGCTGAAAACTTGTGTACAGCTTGATAGTTCTCATGTATAGTATGAATTAATTGGGTGACAACAACTAAGTTTCTCACTGTATCACGGTACACGTGACAATAAAAAAAATACCGACATAACAGAATGAACTGCAATATGTGCATCTAGAAAGGCCAGTCTTTCATCATTTGTGAGATGCACTTTTCTTTCTTCCAGATAATGGGAAGAAACGCAAGAATGATCTTTAACTCTATACGCCTAAGCTTCAGGATGGAAGGCCAAAATATATGCTCATAAAACTTTAATATGGTGCAGTTGGCTCCTGTCTGAGAACACTCAGTTCTTGTATTCAGATACCACTGCTTAAGTAAAGCAAGCAAGATGCCCAACTAGTGTCTGTAGTAGATGTGACAGATATAAATGGGATAGATTAAAGAAAAAACTTCAAGTTCACTTTACTTTGGAAAATAACAGAAAAGAAAGCAAGCCCTAGTGTAATCCATTACGAGTTATGTGGCATGGTGTCAACCTTTAATAGAGAACACTTCTGGAAAGCATCATCATTTAGTTTAGCACCACAAGGAAGCCGTATCACACCTCAAAGAAGCACTCAACAAGAGAATGGCAGATCCGATCCTAAACACAGATCCATCTTGCCGTTTCTCTTATAGAACAATAATCTATTGATCTCATCCTCGAATATATTCAACAATTCCACCTCAACCATTCTCTGGGTAGGAAAATCCCAAGGACAAAATCTTTGATAGTTAGGTACAGGCCATCCCCTGGTTTAACCATCTGTCTTATGGGCGCCCTACACACAAACGAGCTCCAATAGTATTATTCAATTCACAATTCCGATGTACATACATGTTCATTCCTATGAATAGTAGCTTACATTTTCCTCCAGTTTTCAGAACTGTTCTTTCTTATCATTTTAATGTGTTGATGTTACCACTTGTTACAATACTGTTAAGGTATGGTTATCATATTTAGTGACTTCTACGTATTTTCCAACTTGGGGACAATATTGACTTGTAGACTTTGGGGGGCACAGTGGTGCAGCAGTAGTTGCTGCCTTTCTGTGCCACAGATTCAGGTTCGATTCAGACTACGGCTGCTGTCTGTGTGGAGTTTGTACATTCTCCCTCTGACCATGTAGGTTTATTCCTGGTGCTCTGGTTTCCTCCCACATTCTAAAGATGTGCAGGTTTGTAGGTGAAACGCCTTCTATAAATTGTTCCTGCTGTGTCGGCTGGAACTAGTGATCTTTGGTCGGGGGGGGGACTTGGAAGGCCGAAGGGCCTGTTTCCACGTTGTATCTCTAAAGACGTTTGTAAACACTGAACCCGTTTGTTGCCTGGGGAAAACCTGTAAATGAAAGTTAATGTCATGCTCTATTAATAGAGCCGAGATTCCTACATCAAGTAGAGTTTATTGTCATGTGCACAGAATGGTGAGCAACCTCATTGACACACTAACTTAATTATGCATGTGCCACACAAATCTGTACCCTGACCCCATCTTTAAAGTGGCATCACACTTCTGATCAGCTCTATTCATTGTTCCTTTTAAGTTTGTCTGCAATCTGAAAGTTATATCCATCTAGTTAATTAATGCATGTGATGAAGGGTCCTAAAACCAGTTGCTGAGGGACACCATTTTAGGTTCTTGCCACTAAGAAACAGTCATAATAAAGTAGAAAGCATAAAGTTTATATTCTGATTGGTTCCTAATGTGTTGTGGTGGATGAGAAAGTGGGATAACATAGAACTAATGTGAACAGGTGATCTCCTTGGACTGAAGGGCCTGTTTCCATGCTGTATCTCTAAACTAAACCAAGGAACAGAACAATAATTACATTCTCCCCGTGAACGCGCAAGTTTTCTCCAGGTGCTCTGGTTTCCTCCCAGACGTACTGCTTGGTAGGTTAATTGGCTTCGAAAAAATTATAAATTGTCCCTAGTGTGTAGGATAGTGCTAGTGTACGGGGTGATCGCTGGTTGGCGTGGACTCACTGGGCCAAAGGACCTATTCCTGCGCTGTATCTCTAAAGTCTAAAGAGAGGTTTGGACACCAGATTAAATATTTACATAGAGAAAAATCATGACATTTAATGGGCCATGATGTTGGCAGTGGGATAGCTTGTGGGATTGAAGAGTGCCCATGGATTTCAGAAAAATGAGAGATTAATTCATTGGAGCACAAGATCATGCAGGAATGTGCTGGGTAGTCTCTGGGAGGCATTCCCTGGCTGGAAATTCTAAAAGTAATTAGCATTGGCCAGAACAAAATCGCTTGATGCAGAAGCTGCTGAATTTTTGTAATTTTTTTTCCAAAGACCTGTGAGATCTGGAAAATAGACCTTTACAGGTCACAGTGTTGCAGCTGGTAGAGCCTCGGCTTCACAGTGCCAGAGACCCAAGTTCGATCCTGACCTCTGGTGCTGTCCGTGTGGAGTTTGCACGCCCTCCCTGCGTGGGTTTCCTGCAGGTGTTCCAGTTTCCTCCACATCCCTATGACGGGTGGGTTTGCAGATTAACTGGCCTCTGTAAATTGCCCCTCGCATGTTGGGAGTGGATGAGAAAGTGAGATAACATAGAACTGGTGTGAATGGGAGATCGATGGTCAGTAAGGATGTGATGGGCCAAGGGGCCTGTTTCCATGCTGTATCTCAAAGCTAAACTAAAATGTTCAGTTGTGAGGTATATTAAAGGCTGAGCTTGATAAATTTCTGGACATGAAAGAAATAGGGCAGCAAAGTTGAATTTCAGGGACGGGATTAACTGCAACCTTATTGAGTGGTATGACAGGCCTGAAGATCACATGGACTGTACCCCTGCCTCTATCGATATGTTCATGAATCTCATTCACTTGCAAACCAACAACTTCAGAGAAATGATACTATCAATCTTATGAAATCAATGGGGTATTTTTTCATATCCATACACATTGTCTATTTTCTCACAACAAAGATGTACTTTACCAAAAGCACCTGTCAACTGCAAAAAAAATGAAGAAACAGAAATGCAACAGTAAATGCAATCAGTCAGGAGAAGGGACCCGACCAGAAACATCACCTATCCATGTTCTCTGGAGATGCTGCCTGATCTGCTGAGTTACTCCAGTAATTTTTTATTTTTTTTGCAAACAGTAAATGATGCCTTATTTCTTTATCTATGTCTTGCTCATTATAAATCCTGCATGCCTCCCGCATTTCCTTCCATACTTGCGCTCTTGGCTCTTGCAGGATGACTTAAAGGCATCAGATATCATGAATATCCCATCAGTGTTTGGTGCCAGTTCAATCTTCAAAATTAAATGCTGTTTACAGCACAAGAATAGGTCACATGGCTCAGCTAGTCTGGGCATGATGAGATCCACATGTGCCTTTTCCTACCTTGCATTAATTAACCATCAGTATCTCCTTCTCAAGATGCAAGGGACTGCAGATGCTAAGATCCTGAATAAACATAAAGTGCTGGAGTAACTCAATGGGTCAGGCAACATCTCTTGAGGGCAAGGATACGTGACATTTCCCGCCGGGACAGTCTTCACACTCATGTCTGAACATCTATCCAATCCAAGTCTTCCAGAGATTCTGCCTGACCACCTGAGTTACTCCAGCACGTGCTTTACTCAGTATATCCTTCCAGCATCTCATAGTGGCACAGTGGAGCAGCGGTAGAGTTGCTGCCTTACAGCGCTTGCAGCGCCGGAGACCTGGTTCGATCCCGTCTACGGGTGCCATCTGTACGGAGTTTGTACGTTCTCCACGTGACCTGCGTGTGTTTCCTCTGAGATCTTCGGTTTCCTCCCACACTCCTAAGACGTACAGGTATGTAGGTTAATTGGCTTGGTGTATGTGTAAATTGTCCCTAGTGTGTGTAGGATAGTGTTAATGTGCGGGGATCACTGGTTGGCGCGGACTCGGTGGGCCGAAGGGCCTGTTTCCGCGCTGTATCTCTAAACTAAACTAAACTTTTCATCTGTAAAAACAAGCATGTTACTTACCACTGCTGCAGACGGTGGACAATTCTACCATATTTTAAAAAAAATCTTGCACTAAACATTATTCCCTTTATCCTGTATCTGTACACTGTGGGCGGCTTGATTACAATCATGTATACTCTTTCCGCTGACTGAATAGCATGCAACAAAAAAGCTTTTCACTGTACCTTAGTACACGTGACAATAAACTAAACTAACCTATTTTCAGTTATACTGTGTGGAACCAGAAGCCACTCTTGGATGTACAATTAACAGGAAGCCAGCACTTGAATTTCCAGATACCTCAAATACAACAAGTGTAAAACTATCCACAACCCTGCCAACACCAATCAGATCAAGGTCTCATGCAATACAAAAGTATGGACCATGATACTTTGTGCAACAACTTTCTGCCACAAATGTACAACAGCAACAGACAGCAAGGTGGCAAGTCATAATAATGGGCACCTAGCTTAAAGATTGGTAAAGCTAAAATCTTTTGCAGTCAAACACCAACCATATTTTCTATATTTAGTATTGAGAGGAAAAGGAGTTTCCGTTTATTTTTCAGGGAGAAACACAACAGCATTTTTCTTTTGAAGTCCTAAACTAGTGAAACATAGGCACAAAAAGTGAGATGACATATCCTAAAAGTATGCCCAAAAGCAAATTGCTGGCTTGTAGACTTTGAAATCAAAAGGCAAGGCTCCTGTACTACAAAATGCACAAGTTAATTTCTTATTGCTGCGGGGAATACACAAACCACTGTTATAATTTCACATGCCTCAACTGGTCTATCAATACCAACCTAAAATGCTGATACATTACTGTTAACAATTCATTATTTTGTTACTTTACACTTAGCGAGTTTGCAAAAGGCTGCGTTAAATTTAGAAACAAGGAATTGCAGATGCTGGTTTACAAAAGAAGACAGAGTGCGAGAGTAGCTCAGCGGTCAGGCTGCATCTCCAGAGGACACAGATAAACGTGTTTTGGGTCGGGACCCTTCTTCAGACTCAACATTGAGAAGTGATGTTTCGGATCGGGTGACTTTTTCAGACTCATAGGCGATGTTTCGGGTTGGAACCCTTCTCTGAAGAAGTGCCCCGATCCAAAATGCTGCCTATCCATGTTTTCCTGAGATGCTGCCTGACCTGCTGATCTACTCCAGCACACAGTATCTTCTGTAACACCATATTTTAGATTTTTTAGATTTAGAGATACAGCGCAGAAACAGGCCCTTCAGCCCACCGGGTCCGCGCCGCCCAGCGATCCCCGCACACTAACACAATCCTACACCCACTAGGGACAATTTTTACATTTGCCCAGCCAATTAACCTACATACCTGTACGTCTTTGGAGTGTGGGAGGAAACCGAAGATCTCGGAGAAAACCCACGCAGGTCACGGGGAGAACGTACAAACTCCGAACAGACGGCGCCCGTAGTCAGGATCGAACCCGAGTCTCCGGCGCTGCATTCGCTGTAAGGCAGCAACTCTACCGCTGCGCCACCGTGCCGCCTAGTGCCTAGTGCATCTCCCTGCCAAGATGGCATTTTACTTAGGCAGATCCTTGCTACGAGATGATGATGATTAGTTATTTCCCCTTTCTCTTTCAAACTAAAGGGTTCCAACCCCAAATGTTGTTTGTTCATTCCATTCCACAGAAGCTGTGTGGCACAGTGGCGCAGTGGTAGCGTCGCTGCCTTACAGTGCCAGACCCTGGTTCGATCCTGACCTCGGGTGCTGCCTCTATAGAGTTTGTACGTTCGCCCTGTGACCATGTGGGTTTTCTCCAGGATCTCTGGTTTCCTCCCACACTGCAAAGATGTACAGCTTTGTAGGTTAATTGGCTTTGGTAAAAATTGTAAATTTATCCCTAGTGTGCAGGTCAGTGTATGTGTGCAGGGTGATCACTGTTCGGCGCGGACTCGGTGGGCTGAAGAGCCTGCTTCCACGCTGTATCTCTAAAGTATAAAGAAGCTGCCTGACCCGCTGAATTTCACCAACAATTTGCTTTTTGCTCAAGATTCCATCATTCGCAGTCTCTTGTGTCACCTCTTCTTGACAATACATCCTATTGTGCTTATTCATCTTAACATTTCTTTTTAAATCGTTGATAGACAAGATTAATTTCTCCCCCATACTTGGCACCATGATGTGGATTAGCCAGCAATAGGCACGCTAGACTCAAGGTTCTGTTCACTGTATCTCTATTAGAATTGCAATCTCTCAAACTCCAGTGTCAACTATAAAACCTAGGACTGCGGAGCATAATCAAGGACAGGTCTAACCTTAGTCATTCCCTCTTCTCCCCTCTCCCATCAGACAAGAGGTATAGAAGTATGAAAACATACACCTCCAGATTCAGTGACTGTTTCTTCCCAGCTATTGTCAGACAACTGATTCTTTCAACAACTGGAGATCAGTTCTGAGCTACTATCTACCTCACTGGAGACCCTAGGACTATCTGTAATCGGACTTTACTGGACTTTATCTAGCACTCAACATTATTCCCTTTATCATATATCTGTACACGGTGGACGGCTCGATTGTAAATATGTAAAGTCTTTCCACTGACTGGTTTGCATGCAACAAGAGCTTTTCACTGTACCTCGGTACACGTGACAATAAACTAAATTAAACCACACCGTGCTGATGCAGTGATTGAGTTTTCCTTTGCTTTGGTGATGAAAAGGTGCAGAGTATGAGCAGTTGGTAGGTTTAAGGGGAATAATTCTTTATTGAATGTGCTAAATTTGTATTGGATAAAATAGCAACTTCGAACACAGCAGTGTTACAACCTGAACACCTCAAAATAAATTAGTGTCAGTAACAGTGTGAACATGCGATACAACAAAAATACGAAATGTACTGAACAGGTTTTTTTGTATCATGTGAAGATTGATTTATTTGGCTAATTTTCCTTGATGTATGTTAATCTTTCATTACTATTCCTGTTTCTAAAACAAAACCCTGCATTAAAAAAATGACTTTAAATATTAATACAGAGCTGGAAACAGACAAACAAGTTTGAGTGTGGACAAGAAGCTAATACGATGGCTGATGGGCGAGATCGCCTAACATCCTGCCAGAAAGTAGGGCTTTCTATTACATCTGCAAATAAAAACAGGCAACAAGGGAACCAGATTGTGGATCCGGGTCTGATTTCTACGAGTTAAGCATATAATCTGGACTACACTTATTGAAGCGTTGTTTTGAGATGAATGCTCCACTAAGGATCCCAGCTGCAGGTTCCGAGGGATGTAACAAGCCCATCCAACTAACATTACTTAATAACAGGGATGCTGTGTGAGCCAATGTGTAGGAAAAAAAACTGCAGATGCTGGTTAAAATCGAAGGTAGACACAAAATGCTGGAGTAACTCAGCAGGTCAGGCAGCATCTCTGGAGAGAAGGGATGGGTGACATTTGGGGTCGAGACCCTTCTTCAGTTTGAAGAAGGGTCTCGACCCAAAACGGCACCCATTCCTTCTCTCCAGACATGCTGCCTGACCTGCTGAGTTACTCCAGCATTTTGTGTCTACCTTCGTTCAGTTTGAAGGGTCTCGACCCGAAACGACACCCATTCCTTCTCTCCAGACATGCTGCCTGACCTGCTGAGTTACTCCAGCATTTTGTGTCTACCTTCGTTCAGTTTGAAGAAGGGTCTCGACCCGAAACGACACCCATTCCTTCTCTCCAGACATGCTGCCTGACCCGCTGAGTTACTCCAGCATTTTGTGTCTACCTATGCTGTGTGACCCATTGTGTTGCTCCAGCATTTTGTATCTTTCTTTGGTAAACCAGCATCTACAGTTCCTTATTTCCTCAACACGTTGCAACGTGCAGGTCCTTGCACAGGGAATGCCTTTTGCCACTTGTCCCCAATGTTGGAACACTCACCAAACTCAGAAAATAGTTAAAAACACTCTGGAGCATGGGGGCAATGCAAATAATTCCATAAAATGCAAATCATTTCCTTTTAATTAATATTACATTTTATTTTAATGGGTTCTGGGAAAAGAGAGTAAACAACAGACCAAAATGCTAATGAATACTGCAGAATAGGATATCTTGTCCAAGCTGCCCAAGGATTTGTCAATCATAAGTGATGTAATTCTTACTGGATTTAAAAACAATTCAAAGACAAGTATTAGGAGAAAAAAAACATTACGGTGGCGCAGTGGTAGAGTTGCTACCTTACAGTGCCAGAGACCCAGGTCCGATCCCAACTATGGAGTTTCTCCCCATGACCTGCATTCGTTTTCTCCAGGTGCTCCAGTTTCCTCCCACCCTCCAAAGACATACAGGTTTGTAGGTTAATTGGCTTCGGTAAAATTGAAAATTGTCCCTAGTGGGTGGGTGCAGGATAGTGTATCCAAGCTGTATCTCTAAACTAAACTAAAATTAAGGAAATACAGGTCATAGACTTGTAATTCACACTTACCCCACTGTTACCATGCATTGCTTGAGTCACCCAGCAGTGTCTGACTGTACCAATGTCTAGTTTACTCACAGGCTTCAACAATCTTTTTCTGAAACTAGCCATTTCAAATGATTCATTCAAGGATGGGCATCATGATGTATGGAAGGAAAATTTGAGTAGGTTAGTTAATCTCATACGAAAGTGATTCACCTAAGCAAGACCTCATTTTGTATTTTGCAGTTTAGTCACTGTAGTAATTTTGAAGTGTAGTCACTGTTATATTAAACTAACCAGAACAGCCAATTTGTTCGGAGCAGTATGCTAAAAGCAATACATGTAAAGAGTAGACAATCTGCTTTAGTGATCAAGATAATTACTGCACACTGAAACACCATTCAAAGCACAGATCCAAACTCTTTATCCTTTCCAGTAAATTAAAGTTTAATTAAAGTTGGAACAGTTTCAAGCAGAAAGTGTCATTACCTTTGCTCGGATATGTTGTCTTCCAACAGGTTAGTTACACTATGCATGCTTCCATCAACCTCCGATTCATCGTTTACCACAGATAATTTAGCACTGTCCTTGTCTCCATTTGGCTGCATCGTGTTTTCTATCTTTCCCAGATGGCAACAGATATTCAGTTCTGTTAGTTGCTCTCCTTCCGAGTGTTTTCCTGAGGATTGTGTCAGACACTTGCATTTTGAATTTGTACGCTCCCGCTCGTCGATGGCTCCTTCTCTCTGTGATGCACTCGTGCTCTCATTTTCCACCTTTTCCTGTGAAGCTGATGTACACTTCATTTTATGGGGGCCACATATCTCAGAGTCCCCGGAATCTAAAAAGCCATTGTCAAGTCTACTGTCCTGAGGGGCAGTGCAGTGTGGACAAACACTTACTCCATTTTTCACATCGGTGGTGTTGCTTTGATTTGAAGACTCCTCTGAAGAAAGTTGGCAGCTGCCAGAATCGCAAGCTATTGCATGCTCTGCTTCAGCTGAACAAGATGCGCACTGGGATTTGGGGTTAAAGATAACAGTTGCGGAAATTTTCATTCCGCCAGTCCTATGAGCTATTTTTTCTGCAGTTTCGCTGGGCTGTACATCATCAGTCCCTGCATTCCAACCGTTGAGGTAAGAACTGGGTTCCGCTGAGTCCGCACAATTACAACACATTTCTGGGTTACTTTCCGTTTGGCTGGTTTGCCCTTGCAGAGGTAGTGAATCGTTATTGCTTGGTCTGTGCAGTACCTCTTTTGCATGCACGGTTTCCTCACTGCGATTCTTCCTCGCTTCTTCACCGCAGAGGGGTGACTTGCAAGAATCAACCGTCCCAGCGATCGCTTCTCCAGGCTCAGCAGTTCTGGCCAAGTCCTCGGCTGCTCCGTCCAAATCATCCATGAAAAACACTCGTTCCTCTTCCTCTGCTTCATGCCGTACCCCAGAGAGTTGGAGCAGCTTGGAGTTGACGGAGTCCCCTGGTTTGGAGATGTGTTTCAACACGGGCTTGTGAGCTGGTGACTGGCATACACTTGGTGGGGAGAGGAGACACGACATTTCGTCTCCTACCCTGTGGACCATGAGGTTAAGTTGCTCCCGCTCCTCCTCGTCATACTGCATGGAACAAGCAAGTTCAGCTTCCGTATTTTCAGCTTTTACACTAAGTTGATCTTGCGCAGGTTTTTCGGGAACTTCAGGAGGGATGGCAGAGCGGATTTTTGGGTCGACTGTAAATTCGCCTTCCTGGGATATGCAGAGGTTTCGTTCAAGCGTGTGCAGTTCATCTTCTGTTAAGGTCTGCAAGAGGTCCCTAATTAGGGGAGCAAGGGAAAATAGGAATCAAGGAAAAGCAAAACAGCATTAGACAAAGTAAATTACAGGTGTCATAGATAGAGTAATACAGCACCAAAACAGGCACTTCTGCCCAACTTGCCCACGCCGACCAAGATACACCTCCAAGCTAGTCCCACCTGCCCGCTTTTGGCCTAAATTCCTCGATACCTTTCCTATCCTTGCACGTGTCGAATAGCACAATGTCGCAGCGGTAAAGCTGCTGCCTCACAGCGCCAGAGACCTGGGTTCGATCTTAACCATGGGTGCTGTCTGTACGGAGTTTGTATGTTCGTCCAGTGACCATGTGGATTTTGTCCAGGTCCTCCGGTTTCCTCCCATAATCCAAAGGCGTACAGGTTTGTAGGTTAATTGCCTTCATTAAAAACTGTAACTTGTGTGTGTAGGATAGTAATAAGGCACAGGGTGGACTCAGTGGGCCGAAGGGCCAGTTTCAGCGCTGTTTCTCAAAAATGTCTAAAGTTTGTCTAAATGTCTTTAAAATTTTATTATAGCTGCCTCAGCTACCTCTTTTGACAGCTTGTTCCATATACCCACTACCCTCTGAGTGAAAAAGTTGCCCCTCAGGTTCCTGTTAAACCTGTCCTTTGCACCTTAAACATATGTCCTCTGGTTCTTGATTCGCCTACTGTTGATAACATAATTTGCGCACTCACCCTATTTATGCCCCTCATGTAAATAATTAATAGCTTTACCGTAAAACTTAAGTCATAATTGTCAAACTTGTTTGATTTTTTGGGGTATTTTTTTATTCCTCTCAGGAAGCTGAAGTTTATTATCAGGTCACCTTAGTTGGACTCATTAGATCACACTGCTGACTCGTTAGTGGGAGAGCAATGCTGCTTCACCTAACTCAGAGGAAGTAGTTGAAGTCGGTACAATAACATTGAAAAGACATTTAGACAGATGGATAGGAAAGGTTTAGAGGGATATGCAGGCAAATGGGACTAGTTTTGATGGTCAATATGGACGAGTTGGACCAGAGTCTTTTCCTGTGCTGTATCACTCCAAACCAATATATCTCAAAACTAAAAAAGCATATCAGGCTGAGCTTTACAAAGAGCACTGAACCTTTGATTGGCCATAATAAGATGTAGCTGCTGTGAAATGAAGCGCTGTGGAAGTCTATTGCGTGATAGTTAATAAAGGAATAGCATTCCCAGACTTGCTGAGAAGCTGCTGAAACTGGAGCTTAACACTACCCTGTGTGCCTGGGCTTTCTCATCGCCAGGCTCCAAGTGGTCAAGATGGGGAGACATACATCTAACCCCCTCACCCTGAACACAGGATCCCCCCAGGGTTGCGTCCTTAGCACCCTACTGTGTGGCCAGGTTCAGCTCCAACTCCATCATCAAGTTTGCTGATGACACTGGTGGTGGGCCTGATCTCCGATAACGATGAGAAGGCCTACCGGGAGGAGGTGGCTGATCTGGCACTCTGGTGTCAGGACAGCAGCCTCCTCTTGAATGTCACTAAAACTAAGGAGCTGATGGTGGACTTTAGAAGGGCTCAACATCCAAGGACGTACACGCCACTGGAGATAAGTGGGATTACTGTGGATAGGGTGAGCAGCTTTAAATACCTGGGAGTCCACATCACAGAGGATCTGACATGGACAACACATATTGCCACACTGGCGAGTAAAGCAAGGCAGTGCCTTTACCACCTCAGACAGCTGAGGAAATTCAGAGTCTCTCTGAGGATCCTTCAGTGCTTCTACTCTGGGGCTGCAGAAAGCATCTTTTCCGGCAACATCTTAATCTGGTTTGGGAACAGCTCTGCCCAGGACAGGAAGGCTCTGCGCACTTTGGGAACTACACTCGCCCCCCTGCAGGACCTATACATCAGGAGGTGCAGATCCAGAGCCAGCAACATTATGGGGGACCCCTACCACCCGAGCAACGGACTGTTCCAGCTGCTATATTCAGGCAAACGCCTCCGCTGTCATGCTGCAAAAACAGGGAGGATGAGACGGAGTTTCTTCCCACAGGCCATCAGGACTGTTAACTCTTATATCACATGGGACTAATTTAATATATTAATTTATTTTTTTGTGTTGTATCTTTTTTTCTTTCTTTTTCTATTCTGTTTTGTAGTTTTAGCACAATCTGCAGGCTTTGCCACTTTCATTTCACTGCACATCTTGTATGAGTATGTGACAAATAAAGTAGACTTGACTTGACTTGACTTAAAGCATTACACCCTGAACAAGATACATACTTAGACTCATCCAGTTTGGTGATTTCTTGATTAAGAAACAACAACAACAACAGAACAAACATCTACCACTCACAACTATATTTAATTGAGATTGCAAGTTTCAAAAGCAGCATGTTTTTAATGACTCATGGGAACCATCATGAGCAGTTTTGACCTATTCCTCTTGGCTACCAGGCCATCAAGCTGGGAAGATTGCTATTTTGAGAATACAACTGTGTTGCTGTAGTGGTTATAACAATAAAGAAAGCACTGCACTTCACGGGGGCCCTGGGGAACAAATGGTAAACCGAACAGGGAAGTCCAGATTAAAACAGATGCGTGAAAAAGAGGTGTTGATGGGACAGTGGGAGCTATCAACGTGAAGAAATTAATTAACAAAGAAATGCAGGTCTACAGGGTGTTGAATTCTCCAATGTTACGTAACTAACATTGAATTCTTCAATTGTAAGTAACTAAACAATAACACCACCTTCCTTTTTCCCTGCCTCTCCATTCCCTGTTCCTCACCTGGATGCGAATCAATCTCACCCCTTCTTAATAATAATAATAATAATAATAATAATAATAATATTCATTTATTGTAATTGCAACGAGTACAACGAAATTAAAAAATAGCCAATCCTGACGGTGCGTAAAAACATATATGCAATAAATGCAAAACAAATAAATACAATTATATTAAGTACAAAAGTTTTAACAGTGTTGCCTAGTGCAGAAGGTAGTGTTCAGTTCTCGTATGGCCCTGGGGTAAAAACTGTTCTTAAGTCTGTTTGTTCGGGATTTGATCGACCTGAAACGTCGACCAGAGGGCAGATGAACAAACAGACGGTGGCCGGGGTGGGATGGATCTTTTATTATTTTGCCTGCTCTACTGAGGCAGCGTAGGCTGAACAGGTGCTCCAGGGAGGGCAGTGAGCAGCCGATGATCTTCTGGGCTGTCGTGATGACCCTCTGAAGGGCCTTCCTGTCCTTTTCTGAGCAGCTGGCATACCATGTGGTTATACAGTATGCCAGCACACTCTCGATGGAGCAGCGATAGAAGGACATCATGAGCTTCTCCTGCAGGTTGGTTTTCCTGAGGATCCTCAGGAAGTGGAGTCTCTGCTGTGCCTTCTTCACTGTGGTGATGGTGTTGGTAGACCAGGTAAGATCCTCTGCGATGTGCGTACCCAGGAACCTGAAAGCGGGTACCCTTTCCACACAGACCCCATTGATGTAGAGTGGGTCGTATTCTGCACTGGTTTTCCTGAAGTCTATTATAAGTTCCTTTGTTTTGGAGGAGTTCAGGACAAGATTGTTCACTGAACACCATGCTGCCAGCCTTTGGATTTCATCCCTGTAGGCTGTCTCATCTCCTCCTGAGATGAGTCCAACCACAGTCGTGTCATCCGCGAACTTGATGATGGTGTTGGTGGGATGGGTGGGGGCGCAGTCGTGAGTGTAGAGGGAGTAAAGGATGGGGCTCAACACACAGCCCTGTGGTGAGCCGGTGCTCAGTGTAATGGTGGAGGAGAGGTGAGGGCCTATTTTGACGGTCTGGGGGGCGGTTGGTCAGGAAGTCCTTGATCCATTGGCAGATGGTTTGGGAAAATCCAAGGTCAGAAAGTTTGGTGACCAGTCTGCTCGGGATGACCGTGTTAAAGGCAGAGCTGAAGTCGCGGAAGAGCATCCTCACATAGCTCCCCTGGTGTTCAAGGTGGGTCAGTGCAGTGTGAAGAGCAGTGTCGATGGCATCCCCTGTAGACCTATTTGCTCTGTAGGCAAACTGGTATGGGTCGAAGGTGGGTGGGAGGCTGGCTTTGATGTGCTGCAGGACCAGTCTCTCGAAGCACTTTGTGATGACCGGTGTGAGTGCTACCGGACGGTAGTCGTTAAGGCCGCTGATGACAGACTTTTTCGGCAGTGGGATGATTGTGGCGGACTTCAGGCAGGGAGGGATGGTGGATTTTAAAAGGAACAGGTTGAAGATTTTTGTGAAGACCTCAGATAATTGGTCTGCACATTCCCTCAGCACTCTGCCCGTCACACCATCGGGGCCTGCAGCTTTCCTGGGATTCACTGCTCTGAGCACGCGCTTAACATCATACTCCTGCACAGTGAAGGTGTTGCTGTCAGGTGCTGGAGAAGGTGTTATGTCGCCACTGCAGCTTTCACCTCGAAACGAGCAAAGAAACAGTTAAGTTCCTCTGCCAGCGAGGCGTCGCCGTCGGCAGTCGTGCGGTTGCTGGTCTTGTAGTTGGTGATGTGCTGGATGCCTTGCCATACCCGCCGTGGGTCATTGTTGGTAAAGTGGTCCTCAATCTTCCTCTTGTAGGACGCTTTGGCATCCTTGATGCCTCTCTTCAGGTTGGTTCTAGCAGCACTGTATAGAGCTCTATCACTAGACCTGAAGGCGGTGTTACGAGACCTGACATCCTTTGTCATCCAGGGCTTCTGATTGGGATACAACCGGATACGTTTGTCGACGGTGACATTGTCAACACAGTTTTGGATGTAGCAGAGTACAGTTGATGTATACTCCTCCAAGTCCTGATCCTCAAAAATATCCCAGTTGGTCCTTTCGAAGCAATCCTGCAGCTGCGAGGAAGCTCCTTCAGGTCATGTCTTAACAGTCTTTATGGTGACCACAGTCTTTCTTGTCCCACCCCTTCCCCTTCCATGTATATCCCTTCCTCTGTGACTCCATAATTTATGCATCTTCTCTTCTTATCTCACAGCGTTTTATCTTCGTCCAATCTCTGACCTTTGTCCACCCATATTATATTATAATTATATTTAATTATATTATAATTATATTAAACTAATTATATTCAAGTTACTATTTTTCTCTTTTGACTTTAGAAACATAGCATGGAAACAAGCCCTATTGCCACCGAGTCCGTGCCAGCCAGTGATCACCCCGTACACTAGCATTATCCTTCCTACACACAAGCAACTATATACAATTTGATCAAAACCAATTAACCTACACATCTAATAATAATAATAATAATATATTTATTTTATATAGCGCCTTATCACATGCTCAAAGCGCTTTACAAATACAATTAACATAGAAACAAACAGACAAACTATCCTGACGGAAAAGCGGCGAATACTCAACGCCAGCGTCCTCTCACGTCAGGGTCCGGCAGTAGACATCAAAAAGCACAAGACACACAGATACAATTTTTTACACAAAACAGCCATCACAGTGATTGCTCTAGGCACACCCTCACTGTGATGGAAGGCAAAGTCTTATCTCCTCCTCATTCTTCTCCCGTGGCGCCACGAGGCGATCGAGGCTCCCAACCCCTTGAAGCCCCCACCGGGCGATGGAAAGTCCCAGGGCCGAGCCGAGCAGGCCGATGAAAGTCCTGAGCCCCCACCGGGCGATGGAAAGTGCTACGGCCAGGCCATGCAGGGCGATGAAGGGCCTGCGAGCGGGGCAATCAAACCTCGCGCTTCGGGGCGGTCGAAGCTGCTACGGCTGGAGCTCCCAAAGCCGGTCGCCAGCCAGGGACCTGCGAGCTCCCGATGTTGCGGTCTGCAGGGCCCACGGCCGAGGCCTCCGAGATGGTAAGTCCAGGCCCTGCGACCGGAGTCTTTGAGGTCGATCCCAGCTGGAGGCCGCCGACTCCACGATGTTAGGCCGTAGCGCGAACGGAGATACGACACGGTAAAGGTCGCATCTCCGTTGAGGAGGAGATTTAAAAAAAGGTTTCCCCAACCCCCCCACCACCCCCCTACATACACAGAGCCAAAAATAAAACAAAACGTACATTTAACATCGACAATGACAAAAAAACACCAAAAAAACGGAGAGACTGCCGGTGAGCCGCAGCTGCAGAACACAGCCACGCCCCTTTTTTTTCGCCTTTGGGATGTAGGAGGAAATTGGAGCACCAAGAGAAAACCCACGGGGTCACAGGGAGAACGTGCAAACTCCGTACAGACAGCACTTGCAGTCAGGATCGAACCCGGGTCTTTGGCGCTGTAAGGTAGCAACTCTACTGCTCCGCCACTGTGCCGCCCGCTAATCTGCACCAGACCGCCTGAAATTGCCGAGAGTTTTAGATGTTGCCCAGTCCATCACACGGACCAGACTTTCCACCGTTGACTCCATCCACACATCACACTGCCTTGGAAAAGCTGCCAACATAATCAAAGACGTCCCTCTCTGGTCATTCCATCTTTTTCTTGCTCCTGGTAGAAATTATAGAAGCTTGAAAGCATGCACCACCAGACTCAGGAACAGCGCCCCAACTGTTATTGGACTTCTGAACAATCCTTTCATAAGCTAGGGTACTGTTTGATTCACCTCTACCACTATGTAATACACCAAACATTTTGTTGTTGTTTATTATTGTTTTTATAAAGTAATATGTTTTCAGATCTGTTGTGCTACTGCAAGTAAGAATTTCATTGTTCCATTTTGGGACATATGACAATAAAACACTTGACCTCATTGTGGACTTTGAACTCTGTCTATGGAACTGATATGCAACAATGCTGAGAACAGTATTCTGCACTCTATATCTTCCCCTTTGCTCTATCTATTGTATTGTAGTTTAACTTAATTATATTTATGTATAATATTATCTGATCTGATTGGATAGCATGCAAAAGAACCCTTTTCACATGTCAATAATAAAACTAAATCAAAACTTGTCTGCTATTTCAGTTACTTCCTCAAAAATTAAATGTATTCATCAGGCATAAATTACTATTAATAATACACTTTGTGAGGATTAATTTCTGCAAATTCTCAATCAGTATGCCTTTGATTCTGAATTCCAACAAGTCAAATTTCTATTCTGATTCAGGTCGTTTAATCAATAAGCCAATCTTTATAAAAGATTTCTAATGCTGGAGCAATTGAACTCTCCATGTAGATGATAGATTAATAGAAGTATAATTTCATACTATATCTCATCTTAAATAATCGCAATTGGAAAAATAAATCAAATGTAAATAAATCTGGTGAGCTAATCGAGAGATAATAGTTGAACCTTGGCTGTCTCCTTATATACTTTTACATAGTTGAAATTGAGGTCTTGGGAGTTGGTCCATAGTAGGATTTAGTTACCCTAAACATGCATTTGTTAACTTAAGTGAATTATTTTTCTTGACTTGTTATTGATATTCAGGGATGTTTGTTGTTTTCTCCTCTTCATTATTCAGCTATTCTGCAATTTCATTTCCGTGTGTGTTATGAGGATGGCACAGTGGCGCTGCAGTAGAGCTACTGCTTTACAGCACCAGAGACCCAGATTCAATTCAGACAACAGGTGTTGTCTATACGAGGTTTGTACATTCTCCCTATAACAATGTGGGTTTCCTGGGGCTGCTCTGGTTTCCTCCCACATCCCATGGACATACAGGTTTTTATTAATTTGCTTTGGTAAGAATGTAAATTGGCCCTAGTGTGCAGGGTAGTGTGAGTGTACAGGGTGATCGCTGGTCGGTGCGGAATCGATGGACCAAAGGGCCTGTTTCTCTAAAGTCTAAAGTAGAGTCTTAAGCTGCTTCCAAACCGAGCTGTGATGCAACCCGACAGTGTGCTTTCTGTGGTGCATCCTCAGAAGTTTGTAAGAGTCATTAGAGACATGCCGAATTTCCTCAAGGGTGTGCCCACTAGGCGATTTTTTTGGCGACTGCCGGAGACTGACAAAGTCGTAGCAGATTGCCAAAATTTTCTTTTACCCGACGACAATGACCATGACAATGCCGAGTCGGGTCGAGATTACACCGTCTTCGGAAACATCGTGAAATTCCCACGCTGTCAATGCTTCTCCGGCGTCCTCATTTTCGCTGAAATCACTGACAAGTCGGTAAGTACTTGAGAGTTTTGAACTATGACATCTTGTATGGGTTACTTAAAAACCAAGCTTCACTGTAACAAGGCATAAACTGGATTTACTTCCAGTTTACTAATAGCTGTATTAAAAAAAATTTTTTTTTAAGTGGTTCAGTGGATTTTTGAGAAAAGTGTGTGTATGCATTCTTTGAAAATGTACGGGAGATGCATATCTGGTTTCTGGGTTGCATATCTGGGTTGGGAGCCCACTTTAAATGTAATGGCTGATGGCCATAAACATCCGAAAATTCCCACGCTTATCTGACCGTCAAACTGTCGCCTCTAATCTACCTGTCAAATGTCCTGACGGTAATTAAATTGGTTAAACACAAGCATTTTATGGTATTTTGAAATGACTTTACTTATTTTAATATTATGTGCTTCTAAATGCATCTAAGATAACCTAGCAAACCTGGGGACAGCATGCGACAGCGCCCGCAATAAGCCACGATACCTGGCAACAAGCCAGCTGTCGCCGAGAAATTTCACTCCGGATGATTTCTCAGTGACGCGCTGAGATCCACTACGATTCTTGGAAGACTCCTCACGATCATGCCCGCGACACCCGGTGAACTGTTCCAGATAAGTGCACAGTATTCCAAAACACTCCTGATACGTGCCTTGTGAATGGTGTAAAAACTTGCTTATGGTGGACATTCGACAGAATATCCAATCTTTGACATAGTCTTGTAGTCGCAGCATTTACGTGGCCAATCTAGTTGAGTTTCTAGTCAATGGTCATCCACCTGGTCATTGTAATACCACTGAATGTTGTGGATATCTGGGTGGCACAGTGATGCAGTTAATAGAGCTGTTGCCTCACAGTGCCAGAAACCCTGGTTCGGTCCAGACCTCGGGTACTGTCTGTGTGGAGTTTGTACATTCTTCCTGTGACCTCATGGGTTTCCTCCGGGTGCTCCAATATCCTCCCACATCCCAAAGGCATGTTTGTGGCTTAATTGGCTTTCATAAATTGCCCCTGGTGTGTAGGGAGAGGTTTTGAAAGTGGGATAACATAGAACGAGTTTTTTTAAAAAAAGGGTGATTGATAACCAGCATGGACTCAGTGGGCCGAAGGATCTGTCTCCGCCCTGTAACTTTAAATAAATTCAACCAATCAATTTAGATACTCTTGTTGAAAGTGGTCATTGCTCACTCAGTATCAGCCCATGCCCATATATCGTCTGGGTGTTGCTTATTACAGATATGGACTGCATTTGTTGAGGAGCTGCAATCATTAGTGGACATCCCCTCATTGGACTTGAGAAGTTGCTGAGTGGTTTACCTCAAACACTGCCTCGGGGAACTGTGTAGCGATGCTTCAGACAGCCACTGCAAATACGGCCAAGTTTTGGAGCATTTTCCAATTTTGATTTTGCCAAAACAATTGACTACATCCTCAATCAAATGCTGCCTTGTTGTCAAGATTGGTCACTCACACCTCCCCTTCGAGAAATCTGTCCACAGTGTGCAGATATATAATGAAGGGAATAACGTTTAGTGCAAGATAAAGTCCAGTCAAGTCCGAGTAAAGATAGTCCAAGGGTCTCCACTGAGGTAGACAGAAGTTCAAGACTGCTCTCTAGTTGCCTTATAACAGCTGGGAAGAAACTGTTCCTGAATCTGGAGGTGTACTTTTTCACACTTCTGTACCTCTTGCCTGATGGGAGAGGTGAGAAGAGGGAGTGACAAGGGTGAGACTCATCCTCGAGTATGCTGGTGGCCTTGCCAAGGCAGCGTGAAGTGTAAATGGAGTCAATGGAGTTGGTTTATCACTTGTTATTGTATTTATGTTACATTTATCATTACTGTATGTGCGTTCATAAGATCATAAGTGATAGAAGCAGAATTAAGCCATTCGGCCCATCGGCTGATCTATCTCCCCTCCTAACCCCATCCTCCTGCCTTCTCCCTATAACCTCTGACACCTGTACTAATCAAGAACATGTTCATGTGAACAAGGAATTTCAGTGCACCCTGGGGTATATGACAATAAAATAATCTATATATCTGAATCTGGGAAAGGCTCAAGCGGCATTCAATTTATCTTAATTACTCAAGCATGATACAGAATGACAAATTTATAAGTTGCTAGCAAAACACTTCGGAAAGGGATGGCTCATGATTTCCTGATGTGCCATCTCATGCAAAGCTATCACCCAACTTTGTATAAACTGACTAACGAAAATCAACAAGAAGACACTGACACAATACGTCTTCTGGGGGGAAAAAAACTATTGTGATCAAAATCTCCACTAATGGAGATGGAATTAGCCTGAGAGTAAAACATTTTAATAAACTGTCATTGAAAGTGATTTTCAATTGGCAGTTGGGATGTAGAACATCGGGGGGGAAAACCACGATAAAAATACTGGTTTAAATGGCTTATTGGTACTCCAGTTTAAACTATCCAGTGCACAAAAGCAAAAGGAGACTGGGAAGATTACAAGTATAGGCACAACAGCACCCTGAGTGATGAAGAATGTACAACAGTGCAGCACAGGAACAGGCCCTTCACCCCACGATTTCAGTGCTGAAGATGCCAAGACCAACTCTTACCTGCCTTCACAGTTGTGTTGGAAAATAACTGCAGGTGCTGATACAAATTGAAGGTATCACAAAATGCAGGAGTAACTCAGAAGGGTCAGGCAGCATCTCAGGGGAGAAGGAATCTTCAGACTGAGGAAGGGTTTCGACCCGAAGCGTCACCCATTCCTTCTCTCCTGAGATGCTGCCTGACCCACTGAGTTTCTCCAGCATTTTGTGATGCCTTCACAGTTCATATCTCTCCATTCCCTGCATATCCGTCTGCCTATCCAAAAGCCCCTTAATTGTCACTATTGTATCTGCCTTAACCACCGACCCAGGTGAAGCTTTCCAGGCACTCATCACTCTCTGTGTAAAAATAAATTGACCTACACGTCTCATTTAAACTTTGCCCCTCTCACCTTAAAGCTATGCCATTTAGCATTTGATTTTTCCGCGATGGAAAAAGATAAGTTATATTGAAGAACGTTGAAATTGATGGCTCTACATTATAGATTACCAAGGCATCCCGGGAGACATTGTTGATTAAGTCAGCAAGTAGACAACTTATAGAAAGCTGGGTCATGGTATGTGTCATGTTGGCTGTCAACATTCACAGTAAATATAAGGAGCAGCATTACAACCTTGCAATACCATCCTCTTCTAAAAAAAATCATCCAATGGCCCCTGCTAAGAACATGCTGATATCAGACAAAACCATTTTTGTTACCTTTATTCGAGAAAATGAGCAGGGAAATGCCAGGCAATGAGTCTCATATGAGTGAGAAGGGAGTTACTGAAAGAAATTCTGGGGATATAGATCAATCTCTGCTTGGGAAGGCTTAGGATGGATGGCTTAGGATGGTTTTCTTAGACAAGAGACTTCGTGACCAATATGATTTTTTTTTTCTCAAAACAGTAACAAAATACATTAATGAGTACAAGGACATCAGTAAAGCCTTTGACAAACAAGTGCTTGAGTAACTCAGCGGGACAGGCAGCATCTCTGGAGAACATGGACAGATGATGTTTTGAAGGGTCCTGACCTGAAAGATCACCTATCCATGTTCTCCAGAGGTGCTGCCTCACCTGCTGAGTTACTCCAGCACTCTGCTAGCAGGCTGATCCAATGAGTAGTTAGTTTAGGTTTATTATTGTTACGTGTACAATCTATACAATCAGATCATACACACACACATAATATATATATATGCACGTGCGAGTGTATTATCAAATCAAATTCAAGAACGATAGAGCAAAGGGGAAGATACAGTGCAGAATATAGTTCTCAGCATCATAGAGCACCTGTTCCTTAGACAAAGTCCACTGTCGGCAATGAGGTTGACGTGAATCAGACAGTACCCTAGTTTATGGAAGAACCATTCAGAAGCCTGATAATGGAGGGCAAGAAGCTGTTCCTGAGTCTGGTGGTGTGTGCTTTCAAGCTTCTGTACCTTCTGTCAAACGAGAGCGGCGAGATGAAGGAAATCTTCCCAAAATAAATACATCACTTCCCACTTGAGACGGTTAATAAAACCAGACGTGACGAACAGTAGGGCCCCAGTGAGCATTGAGAAACAAAGGAACTTGATCTACAACATCAAACATTCCAGAAAGTGGCAGCACAGGTAGAAAAAGTGGTGAAGAAATTGAAAAAGAAAATTCCACCTGTTATTCTCTGCCCACCTTACCACCAGTAAAATAGGAGCAGGTGTAACGTAGAATATTTGAGCAGGGAAGCTTTGGTCCAAGTAATGAAGGCAAATGGAGGTAAACTAGCTTAGATGGGGCACCTTGGTCTGCATGGATGAGCCAGGCTGAAGGGCCTGTTTCCATGCTCTACGATTCTGAGAAGTATGCAGAATTTATTCCCCACTTTATCTGCCTGCGCTGCTACCTTCAGGGATATTTGGACTCTTACATCAAGGGGCATCACCACGTTTGGCACAATACGAGGTTGGTGAAGCAGCTGCGATGCTGGCACAAGGTATACGGTTCTAGGGAATCCCTGCAACAATATCCCAGGGCTGAAATCATCGTCTTCCAACAACCACTACCATCTTCCTTTGAGACTCAATCTGTGAAATACATACCCCTTAAGACCACTGACAGGGCTCTTCAATGCAGTTGACAATACATCATGAAGAAGAAATGAAAGGGTTTAACCCACCTTATTTTTTGCAGCAAAGTGCGAAATGGTCGAAATAGATCGGACATATCCTCTGGCTTACGTTCCAAGTTCAAAGGCCCCTCAGGAAACACCAATAAACCACTTTTAAAAATATTTTGGGGGAGAAAAGGGATGATTGTTAGTATTTAAAAGGTCACAGTGTTCTTTGGTCACCAATTTTGTACTAGTGTACAAGTTAATTCAATAAAATTAAATTTCCTGGAGCTAAGGGCAACGCATTCAGTTGAAAGTAAATAATAAATACTGAACAAACTGGTTATTATGCAACCAAATTAGCACAAGAATACTGCGGCATTGTGTTTTATTTGTGCTAATTCTTCAGGTGGCAGAAGATCTTCAAATAGTTGAAGAGCCATGCTTGCAAATCTACACACAGCAATGTTCAGATTAATATAAAATGCTTACGTGGCTAATACATTTTCCCCCTACTGTCAACGAAATTCCTTTTGCATTTTGATAGAGGCATAAAAATCTAAATTTTGCCCGCACATTTCTAGGTCGCATTCCTACACTTTATCTGGTGAAAACATTTCATGCACAGATGTTTAGTAGATGTTGGCAAAGCTCCATGTACTCATCAGCATTACTGCTTAAGGGATTGGAGCTGTTTGTTATCTACTATTTTGTTATTGGGCATGCTGAACTGAATTCTTCCAGCTTAACTGCAAGCCGAACCACTTCACACTCTTTTCACTCTGTCTGTACTTTATGGATATATAATCCAACAAAGGTGGCGATCGGGGAAATTATTCATGCATCTTGAGAACTGCTGTTCTTTAACCCTTGTACATGAATTAGCAGATTAATTTTGGTTTTACATCTTTGCTTTTCCAATCATCTCTCCTCAAGTTTCAAGAAAATGAATCCCGTATATTAATGCAGGGCAGAGGCACCATCCGGGCCATCAGTGAAGCATCCAAGCAATCAGCGTTTACAGAATATTTGTCCAGCTGAGCCTGACCCTATCCCCAGTTAATGTCAGAAGGGCCAATAAACATTTATCATGTGCAGACTCTCACAATCCCAGGCACGCTGTGGTTTAACTGCATATGACACCAAGGGCATTCTCGGCTGTAAGGAGTCATCTCAACTTAAGAAGAATCCTGACCTGATTTAATGACTCACTGAACGTTAAGTTGGTTGAAGCTGTCAGCTTCCTCCTCCCTATTATGTGAAGCCTCCCCGCATTGCTATCAAGTGTCCGAAATAAGGTCCTGGCGGTCAAAGCATCACATTTAATTTAGTATAGTTTAGTTTAGAGATGCAGAGCGGAAACAGGCCCTTCGGCCCGCCGAGTACGCATTGACTAGCGATCCCCGCACATTAACACTACCCTACGCACACTAGGGACAATTTTACATTTGCACCAAGCCAATTAACCTAGGAACCTGGACGTCTTTGGAGCATGGGGGGAAACCGAAGATCTCGGAGAAAACCCACACGGGTCACGGGGAGAACGTACAAACTCCGTACAGACAGCACCCATAGTCAGGATCAAATCCAGGTCTCTGGGGCTGTAAGGTAGTAGCTCTACTGCTGCGCCACCGTGCCGCCCTAATGCGGAGATGAACCTTGGAACTAACACACACTTGCTAAACACCAATCAACTCTGTCAACGTTGTTCCAGACTTTCCAAACATGACTAGCCAGGGCATGGTTCAATGATTTTCAGATTGTACAACTGATAATGGAAGTGCATAATACAGAAGATAGTCTTCACCACATCAAAAATTGCAGCAGGATTTCTTCAGCATGCTTACTGTGCAATCATCACAAAACCAATCCACTTGGGAATTGATTAAATCTAAACCAAATGTCAGTGTTCTTTTAGAAAATATTAGCTATACTGGCTGCTCCAATGGAATCAGAAGTAAAATGAACTTGATTAACGACACGCCAGATATAAATAGGTCTTAATGCTCCCTGCATCATAAATGAGTTCAAACACTGCCAGCTGGGTATGTGTTAAGGATCTTTCACTGAATGGAATCCATGATAATCAGTGCTTTAGTTCTGTGCCTAATGAAATCAGAACTTGGCTATAATAAGAGGCAATCACTGCTCAACACAAACAAAGTGCGTATCATATCACATGCATGCTGATTCATGCCTTTTTAAAAAAATGCAGCAATGCAAAACATAACCCTTCATTTTTAAAGGGAACCGGATTGCAAGCAGTGGAACAGACAGACCATACAGTATCACACACACAATTTGGTAATCTGCTGGAATAAATCTGAAACAAACCCAAGCATGCGAGGCATTTTACAAGAGTAACTAAGAATGGGGTTAAAGGGGAAGAGAGTACAGGAAAAGTTACGAAAGACACCCAAATTAATGGGACGGAAAGTTCAAGAAGGGATAAGAGAGTAAGGTCAGGTGAAATAGGAACCGGTGTGAGAGGGGAGGTGATTACCGAATTAAAAGTGTTATATATGAATGCGCGAAGTGTAAGAAATAAAGTGGATGAGCCTGAGGCTCAGTTAAAAATTGATGAGTTTGATGTTGTGGGAATTACAGAGACTTGGCTGCAAGAGGATCAGAGCTGGGAACTGAATATTCAGAACTATACGTCCCATCGAAAAGACAGACAGGTGGGCAGAGGGGTTGGGGAAGGAATGAAATTCAGTCCCTTGCGAGGGGTGACATAGAATCAGAAGATGTAGAGTCACTGTGGATAGAACTGAGAAATTGTAAGGGTAAAAAGGACCCTAATGAGAGTTATCTACAGCCACCCAAACAGTAGCCTAGATATAGGGTGCAAATTGCATCAGGTGTTAAAATTAGCATGTAACAAAAGTAATTCTACGGTGTTTATGGGAGATTTCAACATGCAGGTCGACTGGGAAAATCAGATTGGTACTGGACCCCAAGAAAGGGAGTTTGTGGAGTGCCTCAGAGATGGATTCTTAGAGCAGCTTGTACTGACCAGGGAGAAGGCAATTCTGGATTTAGTGTTGTGTAATGAACCGGATTTGATAAGGGAACTCAAGGTAAAGGAATCATTCGGAGGTAGTGACCATAATATGATATGTTTTAATCTGCAATTTGAGAGAGAGAAGGTAAAATCAGAAGTGTCAGTATTGCATGGTGTCAGGTTAGGAAAAAGAGAAGTACAACGAGATCTGGGTGTCCTAGTACATCGGTCACTGAAAGTAGGCATGCAGGGACAGCAGGCAGTGAAGAAAGCTATTGGCATGTTGACCTTCATAACGAGAGGAGTTGAGTATAGGAGCAAAGAGGTCCTTCTGCAGTTGTACAGGGCCCTGGTGAGACCACATCTGGAGTATTGTACGCAGTTTTGGTCTCCTAATTTGAGGAGGGACATTCTTGCTATTGAGGGAGTGCAGCGCAGGCTCACGAGGTTAATTCCCGGGATGACGGGACTGTCCTATGATGACAGAATGGAGCAACTGGGCTTGTATTCACTGGAATTTAGAGAGATGAGAGGGTATCGTATAGAAACATATAAAATTATTAAAAGATTGGACACGCTAGATGCAGGAAATAGGTTCCCAATGTAGGGGGAGTTCATAACCATGGGCCACAGTTTAAGAATAAGGGGTAGGCAATTTAGAACCGAGAGGAGGAAATACTTTTTCACACAGAGAGTTGTGAATTTGTGGAATTCTCTGCCTCAGAAGGCAGTGGAGGCCGATTCACTGGATGCATTCAAAAGAGAGTTAGATAGAGCTCTTAGGGCTAGCTGAATCAAGGGGTATGGGGAGAAGGCAGGAATGGGGTACTGATTGTGGATGATCAGCCATGATCACATTGAATGGCAGTGCTGGCTCAAAGGGCCAAATGGCGTACTCCTGCACCTATTGTCTATGTATCTATGTATCTATGAAATGCTGGCAAATACAACATACAAAATGCAAACCTCTATCTTTATCGTATCATTCTAGCTCCCTCCAAGATAGCAAGAAATTGCGTAAAGTTATGGACGTAGCCCAAACCATCAAGCACACCATCTTGCTTCCATTGACTTCATCTACACTTCACGTTGCCTCGGCAAGGCCACCGGCATAATCACGGACCTTTGTCACCCCTGTACATCTACACTTCTCCCCTCTCCCATCAGAAAAATGTACAGAAATGTGAAAAAGCACGCCTCCAGATTCAGGGACAGTTTCTTCCCAGCTGCTAACCATCCCATCACCAACCAGAGTGCAGTCCAGACCTGCCATCTACCTCATTGGAGAGATTCGGACTGGACTTTATCTTCCACTAAACGTTATTCCCTTTATCATGTATCTGTACACCGTGGACGACTTGATTGTAATCATGAAAAGTCTTCTCGCTGACTGAAGAGCACGTAACAAAAAAGCTTTTCACTGTACCTCGGTACATGTGACAATTGTAAACTAAACTAAATATTCCATCTGGTTCAGTTGGCAATGGACAGTGATCTTTTGGGTTGAAATCTAAATCCAAGTCCAAGGACTTTGGCAAAGCAAGTTTCAAGTGGGAATGGCCTTGCAGGGGAAAAAAAACAAAGTCATCTGGTAATTTAAAACTTAAGTTGTGTGATGAATGCAAAAATAAGACTGCAGCAGAAAGGAATCCTTATGCGACAAGCTGAGAAGAAGTCATTCAACACTGATCTGAAATATTAACCTGTTTCCCTCGGCTCAATATTTTCAACGTATTTTAAGGCATTGGCCATATTTCTTTTTCTATATATTCACTATGATCTGCTCAAATTTATTAGAAAATATATATAGACAACTCCTTTCTGCTGCTGCAGGTGAGCAAGTTAACTGTATGCCATCACCAGACTAACCTTGGTACATAATGGACCTCTGCAATATTTTGCGTGTAAATAAATATTAAATGCATGCATTAAAATCTTAGCCGAACAAAATTAAATTTGTAGCTTTAATACCAGGCACGGAAGAGAAAACGCGATTGAGACAAGCATTTAAAAGCATTTAATATGCATTACTACATTCTGTCTTCCTCAGGGACCCAAGATGTGCCTGTTTTCAGCGTCTGGTCTGTGAGCAGCTTCAACCAACTCACTGCATGCTGTCCCTTTGTTCTAGATGTTAAACGGTTTAACAGTTTAGTTTAGAGACACAGCATGGAAACAGGCCCTTCGGCCCAATGAGTCCACGCTGGCTATCAATCACCTGCTCTCACTAGTCCTGTGTTATCCCACTCTCGCATCCGCTCCCTAAGCACAAGGGAGAATTCGACAGAGGCCAATTAACCTATAAACCCGCTTGTCTTTGGGGTGTGGGAGGAAACCAGAGCACCCGGAGGAAACCCGTGCAGTCACAGGGAGAAAGTTCAAACTCCACATGGACAACACCCACGGTTAGGTTCAAATCTGGGTTTCTGCTGCAGTGTGGCAGCAGCGCTACTAGCTGTGCCATTGTGCAGCTCTTCGGCTTTTCTTCAGTTCCAAGAATAGGCCTAATTTTTCTTCATTTCCAAGAACGGGGCATCAATTCAGCTGGCTGGATTACCCAGCTGTGGTCAATTCATACAATGTGAATGGTGCTTAACCAAATTCTACCTGTTATTGTTGGATAAAGGGATTCATTTATTGGAATGCACCAACATCTGGTACCTAAAGTGGTTTGAAACTCCCCTGTTGTAGATCTTTACATCCACGGAATCTGGTTATATTATCGTGTGATACATTTGGTTGTATTATGCGAATGATAAATTTGTAACATGGATATGAAACAGCAAGAATTGGCACTTTAGAAAATTATCTTTCAAGTATTGGAAAAAAGTTACTTACCAGACAATGGCCAGTCGAGGAATTGTAAACATTAATGCTGGCTCGTAGTCATCAATCAAATCTTGTGTGAGGTATCCAAGCTTTGAGGCCCTGCAAATGAATCCACGGTTAAATGTTTGTAACAAAATATCAAGAACAAAGATGAAGTTGTACCAATGCATGAAGCAACAGTTGCCTCCCTCCTCATCCGAACCATGCAACTCTGGTGGAAACAAAAAGGTACAAGAATATTTTACACGGGATTCCAGCATCCGCAGCCGTTTGTTTCAAGATTCCAGCATCTGTTGCCTGAAGAAGGGCATTAAGCTAAAACGTTATCTGTTCATTTCCCTCCATGGATGGTGCTGGTCTGCCGAGTTCGTCCAGCACCTTGTTTGTGCTCAAGGTCTCAGTGTGACCAACTTAGGAATGATAAGGTTGAGGGTTCAAGCTAGAGGCTTCAGCATGTGAATGCCACCTTTGAAATGCTGTAATACCAGCTTTCAGTTGAAACGTTAAACTGAGCCTCCATTTTCCTTTCTTGGAGGACATACAAGTTCCCATGGCTTATTTTTGTTAAAAGATACAGACAGTTACCCCCCGGGCTCTGGGTAATAATGATAACTTTTACAGCATCACAAAAAAAGTTATTAACGCAAAGCTGTAATGGGAACCGGTTATTTGAAATCTGGTTCCTGTGTTTCCTAATTGCAATAATGATTATACTTCAAAAGAATAATCATTTATAGCAAGGAGTTTTCGGATACCCAAGATCATGAAATGCATTACATAAAGAATAATCATTTATAGCAAGGAGTTTTCGGATACCCAAGATCATGAAATGCATTACATAAAGATCTTAATAAGCGCATGTAATTCCCCCTCCACTTAAATGTAACGTTAATTTTTTTTTAGATGATAATTTAGTTTCAGTTCACAGATACAGCATGGAAACAGGCCCTTCAACCCACAGAGTTCATACCGATTATTGATCACCCATTCACACTAGTTCTATGTAACTCGCCTTTGCATCCGCTCCCTACATACTCGGGGCAATTTACCTTGGCCATTTAACCTGCAAACCTGCACGCCTTGTGAATGTGGGAAGAAACCAGAGCACTCAGATAAAACCACACGGTCACAGGGACAACGTGCAAACTCCACACTGACAGCAGCCGAGGTCAGGATAAAAGCCGGCCGGGTCTCTGGCGCTGTGAGGCAACAGCTCTACCAATTGTGCCACACCAATAATAAATAAGGAGATTCAAGAAACTGCAGATGCTGGAATCATGAGCTAACACAAAGTTCTGGAGGAACTCAGTGAATCAAACAGCATCTGTGGAGGAAATAGACTGATAACGTTTCGATGAGTGGTCTGAAGGGTCACGCAACATCTTCTGTTCACTCTCTCCACAGATGCTGCCTGACCCGCTGAGTTCCTCCAACACCTTGTGATTTAGTAAATAGGGTCCAGCCTGCAAATCTGCCTTCAGAAATAGGAAGTCATGCTGCCTCGACAAGGTCACCAGCATAATCACCCCAGACACTTCTCTCCTCTCACACCTGGCAAAAGGTACAGAAGTGTGAAAACGCACCTCCAGATTCAGGGATAGTTTCTTCCCAGCTGTCATTGGGCAACTGAACCATCCTTTCAACAATTAGAGAGCGGTTCTGTGGTGCAATCTACCTCATTGGAGACCCTCGGACTATCTTTAATCGGATTTTACTGGACTTTATCCTGCACTATATGTTCTTCCCTTAATCCTGCATCTGTACACTGTGGACAGCTTGATTGTGATCATGTATAGTCTTTCGGCTGACTGGGTAGCATACAGCAAAAAGTTTTTCACTGCACGCGGTACACGTGACAATAAACTAAAGTTCTGCTGGCATTGTGACCACATCGCACCCCTCTTTGAATTGCCATCATCCAACTCCCTCCCCCAAAAAATACAGAACAATTAATTGGTTACATATCTCTCTGCAGTTTGTGCCATTTCACTGTACTGCATCTCACATTAGTTTTCATAATAGAAAACACACCAATGTGTTCAATACAAAAGCAGCTTTAGGCGGCCATTAGTAAAGTATGGCAAGACCCTCACCAAATTAATCTTTTTTCTCCCTCCAATGGTTGCATCAACCAAACAAACATTTGTCAACACTGTTCAGCTCTTAAAACAGCAAGGAATCTTTTTGATGCACATCATACAAATGCTACATTTTCAGATTAGTTTGTTCCAGTATTTTTTCCGTTGGATAAATTCTTTCTACCCTTCTCTATTCAAACTAATTTCATCGTTAAATAATTTTTTCTCCCATCCCCCTTAAAATACTTAAAATTATTGAATAGCAACTGCTAAAATAAGATAACTTGAGATATAAAACAGCCTTATTGCACAGCATCAATAGATATAAACTTGTCTCTGACTCCTATCAATAAAACTGATTGGCAGCAAGTTGATAAGAGGCAAAGTTATGGAACATAACCTAGTTCAGTTCAGCTTTTTAAGATATTGTGCAAACATGTGCAAACAATTCAGGACTGTTATTAACAAACTGACTTCCCCACAATAGATGGTTGGATAGCAACCAACCGTTGTTTTGCTTCATTCCAATGAATCAGGAACCATATATGCCTCAGGAAAATACCATTCCAAGTTATTATAGAGCAAACCAGTATAGCAGGAATAACACAAACACATGGCCAATTATATTTAAAGCACAGATAATGTTCACATGAAGTTCTCAGGCTTGCTGCATTCCAAAGTCACTGCCAGTTTTCACAACTGGAGCAAGAGAGTCTGCTGCACTGAACCAGTCAAGTGTCTGGAGAGTCATTTGATCATCGATTCAAAGTGATAAAATGAGATGGTGACAAGTTATTCCCTCTAACCTGTTAAAATAATAATAATAATAATAATATTCATTTATTGTCATTGCAACGAGTACAACGAAATTTTTAAAATAGCCAATCCTGACGGTGCGTAAAAACATATATGCAATAAATGCAAAAACAATAAATACAATTATATTAAGTACAAAAGTTTTAACAGTGTTGCCTAGTGCAGAAAGTAGTGTTCAGTTCTCGTATGGCCCTGGGGTAAAAACTGTTCTTAAGTCTGTTTGTTCGGGATTTGATCGACCTGAAACGTCGACCAGAGGGCAGATGTACCCAGTATCAAGGCTAATGTTCTCCCCAACACCCTATGCCCTCCCCCCATCAACCACCAAACCCAACAACTCACAGCTTGAAAACAGATACCATCAATTTGGCAAAATCAAAGTGCTGGAGTAACAAAGATTGGCAAAGTGATGGGGTAACTCAGCGGGTCAGGGACGTTTCTTCAGACCCCCTAACACAATCAGTGTAAAGAAGGGTCCCAACCAAAAACAACACAAATCCCATTTTCTCCTGAGATGCTGCCTGACCCCGCTGAGGTACTCCAGCACTTTGTGTCTATCTTTGGTATAAACCAGCATCTGCAGTTCTTTCTTATTATTACATGTTGGAGTAACGTAGCAGGTCAAGCAGCATCTCTGAAGAACACGAGCAGGCAATGTTTCAGGTTGGGACCCTTCTTCAGACCGATTGTATAAGGATCCCGACCGGAAACGTCGCCGGTTCATGTCCACGGATGCTGCCTGACCCGCTGAGTTTGGCATTTGTAGGCTGAGTTTTTATACAAACTGCCTGTTCATTTTCCCTCCATAAATCTTTGTAAAAAGCTGTATGCATTCATGGAAAAAAAGTGCGAGAGTACTTCAGCAGGTTCAATGGTGCTTTATTTGTCACATATTCAAGTGCACAGTGAAATTTATTCTGCATATATTACACATGCGGTCATCCCCATTTTTAATGCCAATATTCAAAGTTCAAAGTCTGGTCGGCATACGTGCTTGATGTACTGGAGCAGTTCCCGCCGAACGACGTCCCCTCCTCTCCTCGCCTGGCCATCTTTGTGTCTCACTGAAGGAGCTAGAGGCAGTACCGCGGTTCACACTCCCGCCAGTGTGTGCTCCTCGCGTCCGACTTCTCCAACTCCCTCCGCGTGTAACGAGGAGCTTTTAGGCGGGTTCCCGATCCCACCGACCGTAGAGTCTTTGGGCAGGTTCCCGATCCCACCGACCGTAGAGTCTTTGGGCGGGTTCCCGATCCCACCGACCGTAGAGTCTTTGGGCAGGTTCCCCATCCTGCCGACTGACAAGCCTTCAGGCGGGTTCCTGTCCTGAGTCATCAGGCGAGGTCCCGCCGAGCCTTTGGGCAGACTCAGACAGGCCTTCAGGCGAGCTCCAACTAGTTCAGCACGAGTTCAGAATGAGTTCAGCATTACTGAAAAATATGGATAGGTGACGTTACGCGTTGGGACCCTTCTTCAGACCCGACCCCAAACGTCCGTCCATGTTCTCCAGAGATGTTGCCTGTCCTGCTGAGTAAACTGGCATCTGCAGTTTCTTTTTTCTACATCCTGTATATTTTCATGCACCTCCTTCTTGTCGTCCAGTGCCAAACCTTCCCCCTCTTCAGACTTAGCTTTGGTCAACCTTTTCCCCTTTTATAACTTTTCTCCCCATCATTGCTTGTTTTTTCATTGCTTTGTGTTCCTGGACCCTTTACAAATCTGGTTTCCATCGTGCATCTGATTGATGAGACCAAAGCCGAATATGAAGCCCAATCACAGATACTTTATTCTTGTCATCGATACCTTGCTTCCCTGAACACACAATCACATTATATCAGATTGTTCAAAATTCCACAGATCAGATTCCATCTGCAGTTCTACTGCCTCTGAAAAGCAACCAACATAATCAAAGACTTGTCCCACACCCGCTCATTTTGCTCCTATCCGACAGAAAGTACTGAAGCTCGAAAGAGCGCACCGTCAGACTTAGGAACAGCTTCTTCCCCTTTGTTATCTGGCTTCTGAACAGTCCTTCCATAAGCTAGGGAATGGTCCGATTCACCTCTATCCCATTGCGGAAATTGGATAGTCTACAAAACCGATGCGTTACAATGCTGAGAACTATATTCTACACAATGTATCTTCCCTTTTGCTTTACCTATTGAGTTTAACTTGATTGTATTTATGTACGGTATATCTTATCTGTTTGGATAGCATGAAAAGCAAAGCTTTTCACTGTACCTCGGTACATGTCACAATAATAACCCTAAAGCTAAAATTAAGTATCCTATTTAGCGCACACTTAACACTTCCCTCCTCTTCAGTCTGGAGAGGAAGCCCCCAGGTAATGACAGGGCCCTGTTCCCAAGAACTAATTGGCTTCTCTAAATCTCCCCTCGTCTGTTGGGAGTAGATGAGAAAGTGGGATGCATAGAACTAGTGTAAATGGGTGACGATGGTCAGTATGGAATTGGTGGGCTAAAAGCCATAAGTTTCCATGCTGCATCTTTAAATTAAACTACACCCGCAGCTTCTAATTAAAACAAGAATTTACAAAAAGGTTTAGTGTTTGTGAAACAACAATTCCCAGTGTTTTGTGAATGCTAAGAGGCTACATGCTAAGACATGTAGCGTTAGTAATCTGAATTATGAAGGTAAAGTGCCCCCTGGGACCTCTGAAGAAAGAAGAAGAAAAATTAGAATCTATGTCAGGAAATGAGCTCATCTGAGCAGAAATACAAGTGATAAAGCTGAATAAATTTCAGAACAGACTGATTGTGGGAAATAAGATGTGCAAGATAAATAAATAAACACAATTCAACAAATAAACATATTGTGAAGAGATAAAATGAGTAATGAGTAATATAACATGGAATCATTGTTAATTGTAGAATACAAAGTACTGGAGTACCTTAGCTGGACAGATTGCATCTCTGGAGGACATAGTAGGTGACATTTCAGGTGGTGACCCTTCTTCCGATTGAGTTACATGAGATTCAGTCTGACGATGGGTTCTGATCCGAGACTTCATCTATCCATGTCCTCCAGAGATGCTGCCTGACCAGCTGAGATACTCCAGCATTTTTTTGTGTTCTATGCAAGATTCCAGCACCTGCAGTTCATTGCATCTCCAACGTTGTTGAACGATCGCTCACACATCAAAGGATGCGAAGCAAAATACAAAGTGCTGGAAGAACTTGCATTTACAGTTATCTGTCAATCAGTAGGCAGTATCTGTGAAGTAAATGGACAGACGATGTTTCTAGTCGGGATCCTTCTACAGACTGATCAAAAGAGAAAAGAAAAACAAGCTGGTTTTCTGACCAACCAAGTGAGGAATCTGGGGAAAATCACTATTTTAACTCAATGTACACAGAGAACTATGGTACACAGATGAAAGAAAATGGATTTGTTGGCTGTTCACCACATTATGTCCCAGAGAGACTCTCTTGTTTTCTAGTTGTATGTAAATGAGTTTGATTTTTAATTTGCAGAAGTGCATTGGAGTAATTCTCAAAAGCCCTCCTTCAGTTTTCTATTTATTGTGACATGGATACAATAGATATAATCAAAATTGCTAAACTAATTTAGAAGGCAGAATAATGAGGAAAGAATAGAGAGCACATGAGGATATAAACATCTCAGTGGAGTGCAAAGAGCTTAATGCAGCAACATATGCATCACGTCAGAGTTTAGTTTAGTTTCGAGACACAGCGTGGAAACAGACCCTTCGGCCCGAGTCCGCGCTGACTAACAATTACCTGTACAGTAGTTCTATCCAACACGCTAGGGACAATTTACAGAAGCCAATTAACCTACAAACATGCGTGTCTTTGGAATAAGGGAGGAAACGCCGCGGTCACAGAGAGAATGTACAAACTCCATACAGACAGTACCCGTAGTCAGAATTGAACCCGGATATCGGGCACTGGAAGGCAGCAACTCTACCGCTGTGCTTCCCAGGGACACCATTGACCAAGGATTTTAACAACATGGCAACAACCTTCACAACGAAGTACAAAATGGGTAAAAGAAAATCAAGACAAATTATTTTATTCTAAAAGATATTGTACACAAAGGAAAGGAAGTATTGCTACAGTATTGTTGGGCCTTATCACATGCAATTCTAGTCAAGTCGAGTTTCTTGTTGTGTGCCTAAATAAGGCGACTGATCGGTACGATTAAAATCTTGCCTGACGTACATTAAAGTTTCGCATTCAGCATGAGGTAAAGTAAAATAATGACATTATGGTAATTCATGACCAGTGGCCAATGGACTAATAACCCATTGCCTTATTTCAAACATCGGACATTATTCCATACACTTCAACATTTTTGATCAGTTTGCTTAATTTGTTAAAATGATCCACAGTTCCCATTTTGGTTTAATTCTCTATCTACTTTCCTTATTGTGCCATCAGTCTTTGCAGTGGAAAACAAAGATGTGTGGTATTTCTCCTGAGAATCTAAGTCATTTATAAATAGAATGAATAATTGCAGTTCCAACATAAATCTTAGTGGGATATGAGCCCTGGCTTCCAATCTGACAACCTTCTAACCTTCCCACAAATTCAATATTCAATCTCTTGCTGTGTAGTCAATTTCTGGGCCAGGTCAATAATGTGTCTTCAATTTCAGGAGCTTCGCCTACAAGAAAGAACATCTTTTCGAACATGCTTTAATCAGATGTGTCTTGAATTCCACATCAACAACTCCGTAGATGGATCCCATCCCAAAAAGTTGTCTGTCCATTCCGTCCTCAGATGCTGCCTGACCCACAGTTACTTCGGCGCTGTAGGTTTTGCTCAAAGTTTCCAGCATCAGCAGTTCACTGGGCATCCATAGATAATTTGCCTCTTCCAAAAAAATCCATTGGCTGCTGTCTGCTTTCATATTTAGACTATGTTGGCACCCTATATGTATTCAATTGTATTCGATCATTCTATTCTTAAATGCAGATATTGCAGAGATGTAAATGTTGCCCAGTTCATCACACAAACCAGACTTCCCACACTCCATCTACACTTCACATCACCACAAGATTCAGGAACAGTTTCTTTCCCTCTGCTATCAGGATTATGAACAGTTCTTCCATAAGCTAAGGTATTGTCCGATTCACCTCTACCCCATCGCAGATATTGGACTTTGTCTACAGAAATTATGTGCTACAATACTGAGAACTATATTCTATACTCGGTATCTTCCCCTTTGCTCTATTGTCCTGGAGTTTGACAAGATTGCAGTTATGTATGGTATATCTGATCTGTTTGGGTAGCATAGAAAACAAAGCTTTTCACTGTACCTCAGTACACAAAACAATTATAAACCCAAACACTGGTAATTGTCTAATAATTGAGTTGTGACTAATTTGTTTATAATTAGCGCTTTCTTTTCCCCCTCTCACCTTTCATAAACACTGGAATTACTTATAGAATTGTGACAACAACAAAAATCCAATCTGAAATGGTTTGATAACCAAGAGAACTTTGGGAAGTTATTATTTATTCATTTTTAGAAACTGAGCATTTATTGTCCACCCTAGTTGCTCTCAAGGTAGTTGTTTCCCAGCCTGAAGAATGGTCCTCAAACCAAAACTTTGTTTGTTCATTTCCCTCCACAGATGCTGTCTGACCTGCCGAGTTTCTCCACCCAAATCGTTCACATAAATGACAAATAATGGGTCCAGCATCCATGCCTGTGGCATACCACTAATCACATCCTTCCAGTCCAAAAGACATCCTTCCATCATCATCCTTTGATTCCATCCATCAAGCCAATTAAGTATAAAATTAGCTAGTTCGCTCTGGGTTCCATGTGTTCCAGGTTTCCAGACCAGTCCACCATTCATGACCTTGAAGGGTTTTGCTAAAGTTTACATTATGTGATAGCGGCCTCTCTTCTGGAGATCACCCTGATCCCTTTAACGAGCCGACAGGCAAGGAGAGGCCAACTCAGCATCATTGGAAACAACTGGCTCTAATAGCTGATATTGGTTGGCCACTTGAACCTTGTCAGCCTACTCCCAATAAAACCCAGGCATGCTAGCCAGAGGGGATCAGGGACAATACGCGATAAGCAGGAGAGAAAGAGGAAGAAGAGAGTGAGGAAGGCAGACAATGTGGAGCAGCTCCCTGCTAGCTGTGTTCACATCTGAGATTCGAAGAAGACTGAGCCACTGGGACAAACCCGCATGTGCTCTGACGGTGAGGGAAAGTACACCCAGGTGGTGCTGGAATTTCTTACCATTGTAAATTAAATATAACACGTAAGTTCACCCTACTGCGAGTGTCAGTGAAGGAAAAAAACTGCAGATGCTGGTTTAAATTGAAGGTAGACACAAAATGCTGGAGTAACTCAGCGGGTCAAGCAGCATCTCGGGAGAGAAGGAATGGGTGACATTTCGGGTCGAGACCCTTCTTCAGTCTGAAGAAAGGTCTCAACCCGAAACATCACCCATTCCTTCTCTCCCGAGATGCTGCCTGACCCGCTGAGTTACTCCAGTATTTTGTGTCTACCTGCGAGTGTCAGTGTGGTCATTGCCGAACCGGGTTTCATCCTCCGACACAACAATAGACCACATTCATTGCCCTGCCATCATCGCACTCTATGTTGGTTTAAATAACATTGCTTGACTGAGATTGTCCCTGTATTACCTCTCGTCTAGGCTCCCATGATATTTAAGAACTACAATGTTAAATTTGGCCTCCAAAGTGATAATACAAGTGGATTTGATTTCGCCGCTTACCTGCTCACCACCTCCTTTTTAAAAGCGGTAGTTCTGCTGTGCATTTCAAAAAGCTAATAAAAATTAATCTGATAAGAAAAAGTTTTCCAGGCAGTCAATGAAGAATGTAAAGTAAGAAAAGTAGTTAAAAGTAATAAAGCTTATCAAGTTTAATCTTTCACAGACCATAAGTAATTTTCCCTTGAAGGACCTTAGTCAATTTATTTAATCTCAAGGGAAATGAGTAACCACAAATCTTTCTTCACGGAAATGAAGGTGATGTTTCTCTCCATTCTCCTCCCCAAAAATGACCTAACAAATTTTCAGCATTTCAAGGATGACATGCTACAATAATTGTGGAGGCTTTGGAAAGGGTGCAGAGGGAGTTTACCAGAATGATGCCTGGTCAGGGGGTATTAGCTACAAGGAGAGGCTGGACAAACTTGGATTGTTTTCTATAGAACACTGGAGGTGTCAGGGAGACCTGATAAACGTTTTTAAAATTATGAGCAGCATAGATAGGGTAGATAATCAGAACTTTTTTTTTCAGGATAGAACAATCAAATATTTGAGAGCATAACTTTAAGGTGAATGTCTAAGTGTAAAGGAGATGCGCAGGGCAAGTTTTTTTTTTTACACACAGTGGATGGTGAGTGCTTGGAATGTGCTGCCAGTGGTGGTGGTTGAGACAGATACAATAGTGGCTTTTAAGGGACTTTTAAATACGTATATGGGAGTGCAGTGAATGGGAGGGATATGGATTATTTGCAGGTGGATAAGAGTTGGTATCATTTTTCGGCACATACATTGTGGGCCGAAGTGTCTGCTTGAGCTGTCCTGGTTCCATGCTTTATGTTCTAATGCAATCTTGACCACATAAACCTAACCTTTCCAGAGTTTCAATGATAGAAACCAAAAGGGTTTCCTGAAGTGTTTTACCATTGCAAGGAAAATATAGCATTTTTGGGAGTTCACGTTTGTTTTTGTTTCATCAGATCACGCGACAAAAATATATGCTGTTCAAAACAAGTACTGATGTACTGGGAACAAAGCAAGCTTGTGAACAAAAGCAATGTATTATGGTGTCACAGTGCGAGACGGTTGAACGAGAAGATGATGCGACATTGACAAAAGTACAACCTCTGCTATTTTCCCTTGGGCTACAAGTAATTTGTTTATACATCTGCAGTTCCTTCATACACATTTGTTTATACACGTTGAGTTGAGGCCACCCATACACTCATAACATGGGACAATTAAAATATTTGAAACTCAAAACCCTTTTAGGAGATGCAAATTCATCCTACATTGAACTAGTTAACAGCATTGACTGGGAGTACAAACAAAGAACAGCGGATGTTGGTCTATACCATAGACACAACGAGCTGGAAGTAATTCAGCGGGACAGGCAACCACGCTGGAGAAAAAGGATGCGTGACGTTTCGGGTCAGGACCCTTCTTCAGTCCCGAAATGTCACCCATCCTTTCTCTCCAGAGATGCTGCCTGACCCGTAGAGTTACAGCAGCACTTTGTGTCTCGTGTTGGCTGGGAGCCAGTTCCACATAACTAATAATTTCAAGGGTCAGCAGTCTGGAACTTCAGCTAATATTGATACGGTTTTTAAAATGTGAATCATCTTACACGAGGCAACCTGCTTGTCCACTATCCATAACTCTGGAAGTTAGAATCATGTATTCCTTAATTTTTTTCTTACATTAAAATACAATCAATATTACACAAATACAGCATATTTACCAGATAGTGTTCCTCATTTTGCAGAGGCAGCATCAATCAACTCCAATAAAATATCTTAATGCAGACATAGTGGTGGAGTAACTCAGTGGGTCAGGCAGCATCTCTGGAGAATATGGATAGACAACTTTTTGGGCAGGGACCCTTCTTCATACTGCATCAGTCTGATGAAGCGTCCTGACTTGAAACATCACCTATTCATGTTCTCCAGAGACTCTTCCCGAACCACTGAATTACTCCAGCACTTGTCTTTTTTTGTAAACCAGCACCTGCGGTTCCTTGCATCTCCAATAACTTAACGTCTCGTAAAATAATAGAGGAGTTTCAAATGAGCATGCTGACAGAAGATATAGGTATTTATAAATTTATCAAAAAGTCCCATTCTTGGAAGATAATTTTGTTAATCAAAATGTTTTAAATTTAAAGAATATAGGCAAATTGCCCATCGGTATTTTGATATTGTTTTCCTATGGACGAACAGTGGCATAGGATCAGGGACATAATTTTAAAGTTTGCAGTCACTAATACTGCCACTTTGAGCCAGAGCATTCAGGAACATTCTTATCAACCCATTTGAAACTTTGTCAATGTTTCCTTTTCAGTTCAGAGTTCCTTCCAAGAGCCCTCTCTATGTCAAAAGTACAGGTCGATCACCGATTAAAAACCAATGCGGTCAAGATCAGACGCCTCACCCTGCGTAGGTGTCATGTTTGGGGGGGGACTTCTGGCAGGGGTTTCAAGTGCACTCTTGTAATTTTGTTCAAATTAAAGGAGGTGCTGGACCACTAGTTGCCGGTAAAATCGGTGGTGGACCTGTACCCCACAAGGCATTCAGTGCAATAACACTCGGCTTTGGACACGAATTACATCTTGTATCAAATTTAAACTGTAACAAAATAATTTCATTTTAAGCTAAAGCACCAATCTTACTGCTATTTCAAAAAATATATATACTTAAGTAAGTGCAGAAATCTTTTTAGATGTTACCTTTCAACTGTTTCACAGAAGAGAATAATTACTTCTTGCTGTACATAATACTCTTTAGGAGATTTCACAGGTACCATGGCAGAGACATAACTGAAAGACAAGGCAAAATAATGAGAATACACCTTTTACATTAATTTGTGAAAAAATGTCAACATTGGTTAAATAAATATATGGGTGGGGTCGTTTCCAAGAGGGGCAGACGTTTCACTCCCTTTTATCCTTCACTATTACCTAATTTTAGGTAAACTTGACTGTCTTAAAAATCAAGTACAAAACAAATAGTAGGAGAGTCTTCTACTACAGATATATACAAACTCAACCTCTTACTTGTAACAAAGAATTATTGCCTCGGGTGCATCAGCCTCACGTTACACTTCAGAATCAGATATCAAATATTTCATGGCTACGCTCTTGAGTCATTTTGGTGCCCAATTTGCATGAGATAGTAGCCATAACCTCAGCCACAAGAATGTTATTCCCAATTTCAATGCCACTGTACTCCCATCTCATACAGTAAAACCTATGGAATAGGAAAACTCCAAGGACTTCAACACGTGGCCCTATTTTCATTCTATTCAGAAGTAAAGACCAATCTAATGGCATTAATGAATTTTCCCAGACATATCGGAAGAGGTAGGAAATTGAAATATGCTGGAACTCACGATGCTTCATGAAGGGCAGACCTCGGGTTTTAGTTTCGTTTATTGTCATGTGTACCGAGATATAGTGAAAAAAGGTTTTCACTGAACTCCATGCAGAACCGTTCATTCTGCAACCATGGTACGGCCATAGTTGCAGAATAAAGGGTTCATTGGTTCTTTATTGTCACATGTACGCAAGTGCAGTGATTTTTTTGTTTGCATACAGTTCAATTGCAATCTTACTATACATTAGACACAATCATACCAGGTATGAAGGTGTAGGATAGTAGACCATACTGACACTGTACACAAGTGTCGCCATGTTTTAAGCGCCATCTTGTATCCTTCGAGTCTGAAATTTTAAAATGTTAGAATTTTAACTTGGTCATAAAGGATCATTGTCCTGCAATGTATGTTGATGACTCTATCCATTGTTGCTGACCTACCCCACAAGTTAATAAACAAGTCTTAAATTATATATATATATATTCATTTTTGCAGGTGACCACTTCCATAGGATTTAACGTACTTCCATACCCATTTGTTTTAATGTCACTTGACTGGGTTGTTACCGAAGTTATGACAGGATCAACAAGGATCTAATCTGTTTTAAAAATCATTTCAGATTGCAGCACTCCAAGCCTATAATCATGTGGTTTAAAATTTGGAGGATAAAAACAAGGAAATAATCGCCAAATCATGCACAAAAGTGCATCAAAACAATAAATTCTCATGTTAACCATCATACTGTTAACCTTCAAATTTAATTTAACTGTTTAGAAATATAGTTAGTGGATCTGTAAATTACAGATTATTTTTAACATAAATTGGGGAAATCCCAATTGTTTGAATTTTGTTTAAACAATGACTTTCACAGCTTACTCATTGAGTCAACAGAGAAAACTGGCAGGTGTGACTTGTGATTTGCATCGAGTCAATTTTCTCCAATTGGCACCAAATTGGTGACATCCACCCAGGCATTTAGCAACCCACAGGGTAAAACCTGTGGACGTCTGGATGGAGGAGGCTTCAATGAAAGCAGTAAGATGCATGCATATTGAGATTTATAAGGCTCAGTTATCACTCTCAGGGCGGCATGGTGGCGCAGCGGTGGAGTTGCTGCCTTACAGCAAATGCAGTGTCGGAGATCATGGTTCGATCCTGACTATGGTGCTGTCTGTATGGAGTTTGTACGTGACCTGCATGGGTTTTCTCCAAGATCTTCGGTTTCCTCCCACACTCCAAAAACGTACAGATATGCAGGTAAATTGGCTTGGTAAATGTTTTTAAAAAATTGGCCCTAGTGTGTGTAGGATAGTGTTAATATGCGGGGATCACTGGTCAGCGCGGCCCTGGTAGGCCGAAGGGCCTGTTTCCGCGCTGTATCTCTAAACTAGACTAAATCCCTTCGGTTAAATAACAGGCCAACATTAATTGTATAGTTTTGTAGATGGATTATGATATTGCTACAGAAAGCTCAGACATTCATCATATAGAAGGAAGCCTTTGAACTCATTGTGTTTGTTCATGCTCTTCGATAGAGAGCGAGAAGAAAGATTTTTATTTGTTTTCCAACTTCTGACTCTACAATATCCATATTTCTTTCCCTGCTTAAAATATTTATTGGCTTTTCAAGAATAGACCCAAGATTCCTGTGCCAACCCTTTATACCAAAGCATTTCATACAAATTATTTGCTTGATGAGACTATTAATAACAACAAATTAAAATGAGCAATGTGTCATATTTTCCCCTCACGAAAATAGACTTTCAACGCCTCCACAATACCCATATTTACATATTCTGGTTCAGTAGATATAGACTCAAATGCACCATTGCATCTCCCATCTCCTATTCCCCATTTACAATCCCTGAAAGGTTTATCTTCAAGGAAATATTTCAAGGAATTACACATTTGAATAGGTCAATGACTTGAATGTATTCACGTATAATCTTTTTTTTAAATGGAAAATACGCAAATAAAAGATTTTCACTATCTTGATACACGTGACAATAAGAAGAAATAAAAAACAAACAAGTATTTAATTCGACATTTTTTCACCCATCTCCTCATTTCCTTAACTTGTCCTCTTAACATATTGTGGTTCTGCCTTATTATATGCAAAAGCTCCCACTTCTTGTCAGCAATAAATTTTAAATGCTGTCTAGTCTACAAATTAAAATCTCTGCAGATACAATGACGAAGAACTTAGGTACTCTTTACTCAAGAAAACCAAAATCACTTAACCCAATCTTTCAGTTCCAAAAGAAAAAACAATTTCCTATCCATATTGCTATGTTTTGACTTTTAGCATTTTCCCGATTTCCGCAAGAAACCCCATGTGAAAAACTGCATCACATATCCATTTTCCTTTTATTCATCCAAATGAGCCGCATTCAAAAATCTCCTCAAGACAACGTGCTCTACAGGCATGAAAACCTACTCAAATTAAGAGGAAAAGATTGGAATGGAGCGCGAGATTCTGATAACAGTGCATGCACCAAGATTTACCATAGTTCAAATTCTGCAAACAAGCCATCAAATTGTTTGAGGGATTCCTTCATTTTGTCAGTATAGGCATTCAAGTCTCTCAGGCACTGGTCACGGATAACATTTCGCACTTCTTCTAGGCTGCGGGTTAAATCTTTGGCCAAGGGTCGCATTGCCATGCTCTCTATTTCACGGTTCATGATAATTGAACCAGCTGCTAAACACTGGATTTAAAAGAAATGAACAGTACAAACATCAAAATTGATCTTCAAATGAACAAAATCACTAAGCAATGAATGATTTGTCTTCTGCAGTTTCTGGTAAATAACTATAAATAACAGTCTTGCCTGACTAGAAAGGCAAATCAAGTACAGCCATTAAGGGCCAAGTACATAAACAGAGTTATCACACTGAAGCAGATTAACAGGTCAAGTTTTACAATGCATTCTAATTAAAACAAGATGCGTTCCAAAACTGTGCTTTACCAATTCAAGATAATATAGCTTTAAGGGACTGCAGGATGAGAAATTTTAGGACATGTGATGGGTTGGCAGGTGCAATTGCAGATTAAAAGAAAAGTCAATTTCAGTTGCAATTACCCTGTTCAGGAGATTACTTATTGGAGCAGGTAAAGACATTAGATAATTAAATTGGTTCATATGCACATATTTAGGAAATTACCAAAGATAATAATCAGACAGTTTACTTCTGAGAGATAAAAAACACTGAAAACAGCTTACCTCAGCTCCAAACCAAAGCTGTCCTCCAAGATTATCATGCCGTATTTCCTCTGGAAACTTTACACAGAAATCCCGATTTGCTCGTTCGTTTGGGATGCATTCCTGCATGATCTGGTTTATTATATTTAACACATTATCCTAATTTATAAAAAAAAAGAATTTCAGGGAATTCCATCTGGTTTAAGGTAGACAATAAAGAAATTTGCCAAAGTGGATCAACATTATCACAAATTCTAACACAATTGACATATTCCTATTCAAGGTTTCAATGTTTCAATGTCAGTTTATTGTCACATGTACCATTTTAAGGCACAGTGAAATTCAAATTACCATTCTGAAGAAGGGACTCGACCCGAAACGTCACCCATTCCTTCTCTCCAGAGATGCTGCCTGTCCCGCTGAGTTACTCCAGCTTTTTGTGCCTATCTTTGACATATTCTTATTGATGTTTACATCCTTCTGATGTTTACAATAAATGGTGTGCTTGTTTAAATATAATTGCTTGTGGGAGAGATAATGCTTTAGTTTAGTGTAGTTTTAGAGATACATCATGGGAGTAGGCCCTTCAGCCCATTAGTCCACACCAACCATCGATCATCCATTGACAATAGTTCTATGTTATCCCACTTTCTCATCTATTCCTGACACACCTTGGGGCAATTCTACAGAGTTCAATTAACCTGCAAACCCGCATGTCTTTGGGACATGGGAGGAAAGCAGAGCACTCAGCAGGTCAGGCAGCATCCCTGGAGAACATAGATAGGTGACGTTTCAAGTCAAGACCCTTCTTCAGACTTTTATTTTTTGGGGAGGAGATCGAAGCCGGCATTGCGTGGTTGGGGAATGATAAGGTTGGAGGCTGTGGAGGGGTGGAAGGTAGATCACCAGAAGGGATGAAATCAGAGACAGTTTGGGAAGATGGCCTGGTGTTTGTCTGTGGGGCCATGGTCAAGGGGTAGGTATGAGGTGGTGTCAGAGAGATGGTGCCTGGCCTCAGCACGATCGAGGTCAGCCTGCCAGTCTAAATGGCACTTCCCTTGTCGGCGGGTATAATGACAACGTCACGATTGTTGCCAAGTGAGCAGAGGGTGGTGTGTTCAGAAATTGGAGTGTCTTGGGGATTAGATAACTCAACGCGGTTTTGTTTTGGGGAAAAAGAGACAAATTTATAGAAGCAAATAAATTTACAGTGCATCAGGCAACTTGGCCAAATGTACCCCTGCCAGCCTTAAGTGAACCTTTAGGCAATTCCACTTCCAGCCCTTGATCTTGGTTAACTTCTGCGCCTTCGCAGATCATCGCACATTTTATAAAATTCATGAGAGTGTTAATGGCTCCACAATCCATAAACATTCTATATTCCATTCCTGATTTGGTGTCACAGCAAGATGTTTCAGGTGTGATACAGCTAACGGATTTAAAAAGAAAGGAACTTGGAGCTTTTAAACTGTTGAGACTTCTAATTGCAAGATGACACCAGCACACCACTTACGTCCAGCTCCACCACTTATGGCACTTCAAGGTCAGTCAACCAACATCATAAGGAATGGGCAATACCAATATGTCAACAGCACACACATTCCACGAACAAAGCTATTTTTCAACCCTTCAAAATATGTAGGCATCACCTGCGAGCTGACAGTTTTCGAGTCAGAGAGACAATAGACAATAGACAATAGACAATAGGTGCAGGAGTAGGCCATTCAGCCCTCCGAGCCAGCACCGCCATTCAATGCGATCATGGCTGATCACTCTCAATCAGTACCCCGTTCCTGCCTTCTCCCCATACCCCCTAACTCCGCTATCCTTAAGAGCTCTATCCAGCTCTCTCTTGAAAGCATCCAACGAACTGGCCTCCACTGCCTTCTGAGGCAGAGAATTCCACACCTTCACCACCCTCTGACTGAAAAAGTTCTTCCTCATCTCCGTTCTAAATGGCCTACCCCTTATTCTTAAACTGTGGCCCCTTGTTCTGGACTCCCCCAACATTGGGAACATGTTATCTGCCTCTAATGTGTCCAATCCCCTAATTATCTTATATGTTTCAATAAGATCCCCCCTCATCCTTCTAAATTCCAGTGTATACAAGCCCAATCGCTCCAGCCTTTCAACATACGACAGTCCCGCCATTCCGGGAATTAACCTAGTGAACCTACGCTGCAAGCCCTCCATAGCAAGAACATCCTTCCTCAAATTTGGAGACCAAAACTGCACACAGTACTCCAGGTGCGGTCTCACCAGGGCCCGGTACAACTGTAGAAGGACCTCTTTGCTCCTATACTCAACTCCTCTTGTTACGAAGGCCAACATTCCATTGGCTTTCTTCACTGCCTGCTGTACCTGCATGCTTCCTTTCATTGACTGATGCACTAGGACACCCAGATCTCGTTGAACTCCCCCTCCTCCTAACTTGACACCATTCAGATAATAATCTGCCTTTCTATTCTTGCTTCCAAAGTGAATAACCTCACACTTATCTACATTAAACTGCATCTGCCATGTACCCGCCCACTCACACAACCTGTCCAAGTCACCCTGCAGCCTTATTGCATCTTCCTCACAATTCACACTACCCCCCAACTTAGTATCATCTGCAAATTTGCTAATGGTACTTTTAATCCCTTCGTCTAAGTCATTAATGTATATCGTAAATAGCTGGGGTCCCAGCACCGAACCTTGCGGTACCCCACTGGTCACTGCCTGCCATTCCGAAAGGGACCCATTTATCCCCACTCTTTGCTTTCTGTCTGTCAACCAATTTTCTATCCATGTCAGTACCCTACCCCCAATACCATGTGCCCTAATTTTGCCCACTAATCTCCTATGTGGGACCTTGTCGAAGGCTTTCTGAAAGTCGAGGTACACCACATCCACTGACTCTCCCTTGTCAATTTTCCTAGTTACATCCTCAAAAAATTCCAGTAGATTTGTCAAGCATGATTTCCCCTTCGTAAATCCATGCTGACTCGGAATGATCCCGTTACTGCTATCCAAATGCTCAGCAATTTCGTCTTTTATAATTGACTCCAGCATCTTCCCCACCACTGATGTCAGACTAACTGGTCTATAATTACCCGTTTTCTCTCTCCCTCCTTTCTTAAAAAGTGGGATAACATTTGCTATCCTCCAATCCACAGGAACTGATCCTGAATCTATAGAACATTGAAAAATGATCTCCAATGCTTCCACTATTTCTAGAGCCACCTCCTTAAGTACTCTGGGATGCAGACCATCAGGCCCTGGGGATTTATCAGCCTTCAGTCCCATCAGTTTACCCAAAACCATTTCCTGCCTAATGTGGATTTCCTTCAGTTCCTCCATCACCCTAGGTTCTCCGGCCCCTAGAACATTTGGGAGATTGTGTATATCTTCCTCAGTGAAGACAGATCCAAAGTAACGGTTTAACTCGTCTGCCATTTCTTTGTTCCCCATAATAAATTCCCCTGCTTCTGTCTTCAAGGGACCCACATTTGCCTTGACTATTTTTTTCCTCTTCACGTACCTAAAAAAACTTTTGCTATCCTCCTTTATATTATTGGCTAGTTTACCCTCGTACCTCATCTTTTCTCCCCGTATTGCCTTTTTAGTTAACTTTTGTTGCTCTTTAAAAGAGTCCCAATCCTCTGTCTTCCCACTCTTCTTTGCTATATTATACTTCCTCTCCTTAATTTTTATGCTGTCCCTGACTTCCCTCGTCAGCCACAGGTGTCTCTTACTCCCCTTAGAGTCTTTCCACCTCTTTGGAATAAATTGATCCTGCAACCTCTGCATTATTCCCAGGAATACCTGCCATTGCTGTTCTACCGTCTTCCCTGCTAGGGCCTCCTTCCAATCAATTTTGGCCAGCTCCTGCCTCATGCCTCTGTAATCCCCTTTGCTATACTGTAATACCGACACTTCCGATTTTCCCTTCTGCCTTTCCATTTGCAGAGTAAAACTTATCATGTTGTGATCACTGCCTCCTAATGGCTCTTTTACCTCTAGTCCCCTTATCAGATCAGGATCATTACACAACACTAAATCCAGAATTGCCTTCTCCCTGGTAGGCTCCAGTACAAGCTGTTCTAAGAATCCATCTCGAAGGCACTCTACAAACTCTCTTTCCTGGGGTCCATTTCCAACCTGATTTTCCCAGTCTACCTGCATGTTGAAATCTCCCATAACCACCGTAGCATTACATTTTTGACACGCCAATTTTATCTCCTGATTCAACTTGCACCCTATGTCGAGGCTACTGTTTGGGGGCCTATAGATAACTCCCATTAGGGTCTTTTTACCCTTACAATTTCTCATTTCCATCCATACTGATTCAACATCTCCTGATTCTATGTCACCCCTTGCAAGGGAATGAATATCATTCCTTACCATCAGAGCAACCCCACCCCCTCTGCCCACCTGTCTGTCTTTTCTATACGTTGTGTACCCCTGAATATTCAGTTCCCAGCCCTGGTCCTCTTGTAGCCATGTCTCAGTGATCCCTACAACATCATACTTGCCCATGACTAACTGAGCCTCAAGCTCATCCACTTTATTTTTTATACTACGCGCATTTAAGTACAACACTTTAACTTCTGTATTTACCTCCCCTCTCACATCGTTCACAATTGGCCCTGCCCTTAATTTCTTTTCCCCTCTAGAACTTCTGTTCCCATTCTTCCGAGAGTCTTTTGCAATATCTCCTGTATTCCCTTTTACCTCATCTTCATATTCACAATTTGTTAACCCCTCCCCCCCACTACTTAGTTTAAAGCCACAGGTGTCACACTAGCAAACCTGCCTGCCAGAATGTTTGTCCCCCTGCTGTTAAGATGCAACCCGTCCCTTTTGTACAACGGCATGCAAACAGGCCCTTCGGTCCAACCTGCCCACTCCAACCAAGATGCCCCATCTACACTCGTCCCACTTGCCCGCGTCTGGCCCATATCCCTCAAACTCAAGGTCACCGGGAGAACATGCAAGTTAGAATTGAAACAACGTGAAAGACAGGAGAACTAGAGAGCACAAAAGGGAAGGTCTGTGGCAAAGTCTGTGGCGAGGAGAATTATATAAATGGTGATGTTGCTGGTTGAAAGTTGGATTATTTACTCATAATTAGACTGTAAAACCATTAGACATAGGACATAACATTTTCAAATTAAAACACCAACCTACTCAGCTTTCCTTGCAGTGCGCACATCCTCATATCTTGTCTACATCCTTCCAGCGATGTAGCAATCAAACTGTATGCTAAGATCAAGCTGTGATTTAACCAGTCTTATATACAGTTCTGGCTTTAACCTTCTTCCTGTATTCTGTGCCTTGTCAAATAAATATTCATTTTTCACCAGCTTCTTGACATTTTCTTTTCCCTTTAAGGATCTGTTAACATACTCCAAGGTCCTAGTGTGCCTCTTAATATTCTGCTATTTACAAATGCTTCAACTTACGATATTTCGACTTTACGCTGGTGCAAAAGCAATACACATTCAGTACAAAACCGTACTTCGAATGTTGATCTTTTCCCAGGCTACCGATATGCAGTACGATATTCTCTCGTGATGCTGGGCAACGGCAGCGATGTTCAGTAGGTTAGGTGGCTTTGATGTTTGGTAGGTTAGGTGTATTAAATGCATTTTCGACGTACGATATTTTCGATTTACGATGGGTTTATCGGAACGTAACCCCATCGTAAGTCGAGGAGCATCTGTACATTCGCTTGTTTTATTTGACCTCCTGCAATGCCTTTTCTCACATTCTCTCGATTAACTTTCATTTGCCCTCTGTATATAGAACACAGAACAGTACAGCACAGGAGCAGGTCCTTCCACCCACAGTGTCCATGCCAAACACAATGCCAAGTTAAACTCCTCTGACTGTATATCCGTGAGCCTATCCAAAAGCCTCAATAGCCACTTTTGTATCTACTTCCACCACCACCCCTGGCATCACATTCCAGGCACCCATCACTGTGTAAAAAAACCTCTTGCCCCACACATCTCCTTTATACATCTCACCTTAAAGATATACAGTACTCTCTTGTTCGTCACATTTCCATCCTGGTTAAAAGGTTCTGACGGTCTACACCATCCAAACAACTTTATATCCTTCTATCAGGTGTCCCCCTATATATCAGTGCACTCAAAACTCGCAGGATAACAGAGTTAACTCAGATTACTGCCCCAAATTACCTGAATTCCTGCAAGATTTTGATAAGGGAAGATCTCTAACGCAAACATAAATGGAACAACCGAGTCAGCATTCATAAAGCATCTGCATCACTCTCTCAAAAAAAACATTGACATGCAGTGTTATGTATTGATATAGTTCAAAAATAAATGTATTAATTGAATGGTTAAAAACTGATGATTCTGCTTCTTAATATAACCATTAATCTTATCGTTGCAGAAGCTTGGCAGAAATTCAAATTATGATCTGATGTACCACATTGCCAAGATAGTTGCAGGGATGGACATTGGCATTTTCAAACCAGGCTGCTTTTAATTATTTTATTGCCCGTAGTTCATTTTCAGCTTGAGGGTTTAATATAACATAGCATGGAATAGAATTTTTCATTCTTTTCACAGACCTCTATTTGAATCACAAAGAGAGGCAATGCCTTGGGGATTCTAATCATTACAAATAGAATGATCTTTTTTAAAACTAGGAATACAGTGTTCCTGTATAAATGGAATAATTCGTATACATGCTTATTCATTAGAATTGCAGTCCTTGATCATGCTAGTAATAGCTAGAGTTCTCTACTGCTACTAAAGAACTAGAAGCTATTCATTTGATTAATAAATGTATTAATTAGGTCTAAAAACTATTCTGTTGGACAATTCCAAATCTTTTTATTCTATGTTTAAACAATTCAGTACAAGTTTATTTTTGAAATATGATCTTTGGCTTTATACATCGGCTCAGTCATAAGTTTAGTTTGGTTTAGAGGTACTGCGTTGAGGACCACCGAGTTCGCACAGACCAACAATCACCCAGTACTCTAGTTCTATCCTACTCACTAGGGATAATTTACACAAGCCAATTAACTTTCAAACCTTCAAGTCTTTGGAGTGTGGGAGGAAACCTGAGCACCTGAAGAAAACCCCTGCAGTCACAGGGGGACCGTACAAACTTTGCATAGACAGCAACCATCGTCAGGATCGAATCCAGGTCTCTGGCGTTGTAAGGAAGCAACTCTACTGCTGTGCCATTGTGCTGGTAAATAAGATTACAAAGAAAGAACAGCAGCCTGAATACTAAAATTACTCAAGGTGCTGGAAAAACACAGGTGAGACAGCATCCCTGGAGAACAGGGAGTGGTGACGTTTCAGGACAGGGCCTTTCTTCAGTCTGAAGGAGGGTCCTGACCCGAAACATCATCTACCCATGTCTTCCCGAGATGCTGCTTGACCTGCTGTTACTGCAGCACTTTATGTCCTTTTCTGTAAGCCAGCATCTGCAGCCAGCATCTGCAGTTCCTTGTTTCTACAGCATGAACACTAACATGCTTTGAGCAATTACCTGGCAGGAGCGGAACTGGTTGACGAGCAGCGTACACCTTTGTGGGTCCTTGCGTCCATCCAAGCTATCCAGTTCAGCCGCAACCTGATTTAGCTCTTCGTCTGCGTAGTAGAACTGTGCAAGCAGTTGCGGGTCTGATCTCTAAAATATCAAAACAAGATCCACAGTTAATTTATTGATAACTATCCAACAATGTCAGCAGACCAGCAGCCACAGCTTCAAACATCGCTTCATTCAGCTGCATTGAAAATATTAATACTCCTCAGATGAGAGGATATTGCTAGGACTCAAGCTCCTGGGCTATAGGGAGAGTATAAGAAAATAACTGCAGATGCTGGTACAAATCAAAGGTATTTATTCACAAAATGCTGGAGTAACTCAGCAGGTCAGGCAGCATCTCAGGAGAGAAGGAATGGGTGACATTTCGGGTCGAGACACTTCTTCAGACTGATGTCGGGGGGCGGGACAAAGGAAGGATATAGGTGGAGACAGGAAGATAGAGGGAGAACTGGGAAGGGGAGGGGAAGAGAGGGACAGAGGAACTATCTAAAGTTGGAGAAGTCAATGTTCATACCACTGGGCTGCAAGCTGCCCAAGCAAAATATGAGGTGCTGAGAGGTTGGGCAGGCTAGGACTTTACTCCTCGCAATGCAGTAGGCCGAGAGATGATCTTGCAGCAGTGTATAAAATCATGAGGGGAATAGGCAGGGTGAATACACAGCGCTTTTATCCAAGATCAGGGAATCAAGAACCAGAGGAGATGGGTTTAATTGGCTGACCATCTGACCAATAGTCATACAGCATGGAAACAGGATCTTCGGTCCATACCGACCAAGATCTCCCATCTACCCTAGTCCCACCTGCTGCATTTGGCTCAAATCCCTCTAAGCCTTTCCTATCCAGGTCCCTGTCAAAAATGAATTTTAAATGCTGTTATAGTACCTGCCCCGACTGAATAAGGGTTCCCACCCGAAGCTTCACCCATTACTTTTCTCCAGAGATACTGCCTGACCTGCTGAGTTACTCCAGCACCTTGTGTCTATCTTCGGTGTGAACCAGCTTTTGCAGTTCCTTCCTACACATTTTACCTCCTCTGGCAGCTTGTTTCTTATACCCGTTTGAAAAGGTTGACCCTCGAGTTCCTTTTAAATCCTTTCCGACTCACCTCAAATACATGTCCTCTGGTTCTTGTCTCCCCACCCTGGGGAAAAGACCTGCATTCACCCCGTCAATTCATGATCTCATACCCCCCATGCAAGATCACCCCTCATTCTCCTGCACTCAGCTAAAACTCTGAACGTATAACTGGGCCTTAAAATGATACGTTTAAGATCCATAAACCTACATCTCCTCTGTACTGGCTTCAGGCTTGGAATAACATAACATTATTCCAACATTCTTTCAAAATATTACAAAAAATAATCTATTTCATTCATAGCTACACCATACATTCAAACACAATTCGGGGATTATTTCCATACAAATATGCTGACAAATAAGCAAAGGATATTTGCAGTTCAATGCATCTGATAAATTGGTCAAGCCATTCCAAGCAAGTCTCCATTCATGAGCAATGGCACACATTGATCCCCAGAATTGTCGAGTGTACAATGAATATCTATTACACTGCCAGAATAGTTACCAGTAACCATTCTTATTCCTTTATGTGCTCTGATTGCCAAAAACAAAATCTATGAAATTGTGCTTAAGACAAAATGCTTTAATTTCACTCTGGAGGTACAAATGGATTTTGTGTCAACGGCTCTCGTATCAAAGCAATTCAAAAGCTGGCTTCTAGGATGTAATAAGACTAACTGTACTTGCCATGATAAACAAACTAATCATTTCCCAAGAGTACTCTCAAGCAATATTGCGATATTAAAAATCAACAGATTTTTGATGTACTCATCTTTGGCAAATATTCTCAGTAATTGTTCTAATGCAAAAGTATCATCCTACTAATTATGTCTCTCTTATAACAGAATTTTCAGAATTCTGAGAATAAATACTGAATGAGATTCGTACTGTAATAGAAAAAACAGCCAAAGAAGCAACAAGGTGGCGCAGTGATAGAGTTATTGCCTTACAGCGCCAGAGACCTGGGGTCGACCCTGACTATGGGTGCTGTCTATAAGGGGTTTGTATATTCTTCCCGTGACCGTGTGGGTTTTCTCCAGGTGTTCCAGTTTCCTCCCACATTCCAAAGACGTACAGGCTTGTAGACTAATTGGCTTCCGTAAAATTGTAAAATTGGTCCTAGTGTGTGAGTGTACGGAGATTGCTGATCGGTGCGGACTCGCTGGGCCAAAGGGTCTGTTTCTGTGCTGCATCTCTAAAAACTGTATAAAAATTAAATCAAGTAATGGAAAGAAGTTGACAAATTTACATGTACAATGCATCATCTTTCAATTTTCTGATGTACCAAAAAAATAAAGATTGATAAAATTGAAGCCCAAGGGATTAAAGAGCAAATGATGGCCAACACAGAATATTAATAGAACAAAATATCAACAAATGCTGCCATTTTGGACTGAAGAGAAGAAATAGAATGTTAAGAGGGTGGAGAAACAAGGGCATCCATCGCCTGTACACTTGGTTAAAAGCAGAAAACTCCCAAATCCTTGGCTTTACAATGAGCACAAAAGCAAAGTGAACCTTCAAGAAGCCTATTTTCAGCTCACTCTTCTAATATTCGCAGAAATATAGGGGACAAACTAATCTACACCTTTCAAGACTCAAAATGCTTTTGTGCTTGAGTGTGCATTTCAAATGGGATTAGTTCATAATTTACTCTTGCTTTGGGTTTTACATAGGTCCATAACTCCTGACCTCTTCATTTCTTTATCTCTTCTGTACATGAGTAAGAGGAAGCTTTCGAGCAAAAGAATTCCAAGGATTCACCATTTAGTCCATGAATACATTTTTCATCACCTCAATCCTAAATTGCTTACATTTTATTCTGAGACTATAATCACCCCCTTCCCCACCCACTTCAGCTACGGAAATATCCTCGCTCCAAACAGTCTGTTGAGCCTCTAACGTCATCTTTCAAACTTCTGGACTCTGAGAAACAGTGCCAGACGGTTTCATCTCCTCCTGTGGCAAACCTGCCAGTCTTGAAACCATTTTATTGAATATTTGCTGCACTCCCTTGATCGCAAAATATCATTTCTAGATAAGGAGACCAAAACTGTACACAACACACCAGGTGCACTCAGCAAGGCCTTACAGAACTGCAGTAAGGCACCTTTACTCATTTACTCAAATTCTCTCAATGAAGGCAAACACCATCTGCTTCCAAGTGACTTAAAATCTCTGCTTCTTGGGCTTGTGTACTAAAGTCAACCACATTTTGCTCCATGTTATATTGCACGTCATATTCTTGCCGACATTCAGTTTGCCTATATACTTTAGAGATACAATGTGGAAACTGGCCCTTTGGCCCACCAAGTCCGCGCAACTAGCGATCACCCCATACACTCGCACTTTCCTACACACTATGACAATTTACAAAAGCCAATTGATCTTTCAACTTGTACGTCTCTGGAGCGTGGGAAGAAACTGGAGCACACAGAGAACACCCAGGTGGTCGGTCACAGGGAGAACGTTTAAGCTTCGTATAGACAGCACCCGTAGTCAGGATCGAAACCGGGTCGCTGGCGCTGTAAGGCAGTGACTCCACCATTTTGCCACTGTGCCACCCCATATTTGCCCTTAAATCTTCCTTCCCCACTCACAAACCCACCAGCAGCAAACTTGGAAGCATTTCTAGCCTCCTGCAGTCTAAACCGTTCCTCCACACTAACAACACAGCGCATTTTTAATATCATTTGCAAACTTTTGTACTGTGCCCATTACATTTTCATCAAAATCATAGATGTAAAAACTACAAAAGCAACAGACCAAGCTGAACCCTGGGATGGTTGGGGAAGGGGAACAAGTATTCCAGGACCTAAACCAGCAGCTTTTATTGTGTGCAGGAAGGAACTGCAGAAGCAGATTTATAACAAAGATAGACATACAATGCTGCAGTAACTCAGCAGGACAGGCACCATCTCTGGAGAAAAGGAATAGGTGACGATTTGGGTACAGAGCCCTTATTCAGACTGAAAATAGAGGTGGGGATGGGGGGTGGGATTAAACTGGAGCCACTCATCTTTCCCCCCCCACTTTCAGTCTGAAGAAGGGTTCTGTACCCAAATCGTCACCTATTCCTTTTCTTCAGAGATGCCGCCTGTCCCGTTGAGTTACTCCAGCATTTTGTGTCTATCTTCAGTATAAACGAGCATCTGCAGTTCCTCCCTGCACTATTATATTCCAAAGATAGACACAAAATGCTGGAGTAACTCAGCGGGATAGGCAGCATCTCTGGAGAGAACGAATGGGTGACATTTTAGGTCGAGACCCTTCTTCAGACTGACTGCAGCATTTAGCGTCTATCTTCGGTGTAAACCAGCATCTGCAGTTCCTTCCTCCTTTATCATATTCCATTTGGCCTCTCCTTCCAAGTCCAATACCTTCCCTTTGATGCATCTCTATATAACCACCAAACCTTGTGCATGTACAACAGAGCAAAATATTTGGGGTGCGAGAAGAGGTGTCTGGAAAAAAGCAATGTAGTTTTGTCAAAAAGCTCGTATGAACTGCAAGCAAATTGGTGTATGGTGCCAGTATTTATTTCTATCCCAAAATTGCCCTTGAACCACACACGTTTTGTGAGGCCATTTTTGAGAGCTTTTAATGTCTGCATTGAAGGGTCTGAAGTCAAAAAAAGGCCCGGCCCACCAATGTTGGCAGATTTGCCAGACTCTAGGCCAGTAAATGCAGTGACATAACTGGCAGTGCTGCTGCCTCATAGCACCAAACACCCGGGTTCGATCCTGACCTCAGGTGCTGCCTGTGTGGAGTTTGCATGTTCTCCTTGCAATTGTGTGGGTTTCCTCCAGGTGCTCCTATTTGCTTCCAGATCACAAAGACATGCAGATTTGTAGGTTAATTGGCCTCTGCAAATTGCCCCTCGAGTGTTGGGAGTGGATGAGAAAGAGGGATAACAAAACTAGTGTGAGTGGGTCACTGATAGTCAGCGTGGATTCAGTGGCCAAAGGGGATTTCTTTCATTGCTCTAACTTTCAAGTCCAAAACAGATCGTTTCACTGAAGTTAAATAAGACATCTGAAAGAACTTTAGAAGCAGGGAAGGAAATTGAGACAAAAGGAAATAGCTTCTGTCAGGAAGGAAATGGCTTCCGTATCAGAGGAGAGAATACTCAGCTAAGCAATGAAAATCAACAAAATAAATACTTTACAAAGCATCATACATTAATACACAATTGGGAAAACTAAGGTGTTTTGAGAGATTTTGCACAAGCGGAACCCGGCTGCATGATGATGAGAAACAGAGATCCCAAAGACTTGCATTAATGGGGAAAGGGCACACAATAGCAAATCATAGATTTAGGAGGCTAAACTCATGAATCAAAATACAAAACTTAAGAAAAATATTTGGAGCGACTGAAAGAGAAGGCAAGGGCAAACCGGATAACAAACAAGAAATCGGATTGTACATGGAAAGCATTTTAATAGAAAGATAGAAAATAGGTGAAGGAGTAGGCCATTCGGCCCTTCGAGTCCACACCGCCATTCAATATGATCATGGCTGATCATCCAAAATCAGTACTTTGTTCCTGCTTTCTCCCCATAATCCCTTGATTCCATTACCCCCAAGAGCTATATATAACTCTCTCTTGAAAACATCGAGTAAATTGGCCTCCATTCCGTGGCAGAGAATGCTACTATTTACATTCTCCCGTGACATCCTTGTCACATCCACTATCGAGACCCCTTGGGGCCTGACAAGTATCCATCATCCGGCGCGGCCTGAAATAGGCCGCGGGATTTTTTTCACCGCCCAGCGGGGGCTTCAATATCGGGAGCCCCGACGTGGCAACTCCAACAGCCTGACCGCGGGACAAGACGGCAGGGAAGAGAAAAAGACATTCTGGCCTTCCATCACAGTGAGGAGGGACTGGAGGAGACTCACTGTGATGGATGTTTCTTTTTGTTTGGTGTTAGTTGTGATTGTATGTGTTATTGCATTTTTATTGATTAATCTTATTGGTCTTATTGTTCAACTGCAGGTAATGTTTCATTTTACTACACATTTATGTGTATGTAACAAATAAACGACTATTGACTATTGATATTATTGAAAAGAACAGACCATTGGTACTAGTGAGGGTCAGTGATGAAGAGGTGCCATTATATTCCATTACATTGGAGTCAAGCCATTAAAACGTTAACATTGTGTACATTACTACAGCTCATACACCTGACCTATGCACACCCCTACATAGGAACGAGTGTTTGGGATGGATTTGATGGCTGCAGGCATCTTCTGCTGGGTGGGAACTCAGTTTGTGGCAATCTCTGACTGTTTGATATAAATGCCCTGGCTGGTCAATGTATTTGTTTGAATTTATTGTTGGGAGCTGCACTTCTAACTTGCAAACTTTTCACGTTATGAACGGTTCTCAAGAAGAGAATGCAGTTGTACCCTGGAGAGGACATGTCACCTGAAGAAAGATAAAACACTTGAGTAACTCAGCGGGTCAGGCAACATCTCTGGAGAACATGGACAAGTGATGTGTCGGGTCGGGACCCTTCTTCAGACCGATTCCGTGGGGTGGGGTGTGGGGGGCGGTTGGAAAGCTGGAAGAGAGCAGAGAAGGGACAGGACTGCTTTCTTTCTCGCTATCCCCTGCAATGAGGCATCTCCACTTCCATGTGTCTAATTTGAGAAATGCCTGAAATGGCTTCTCCACACTAAAGTTACTGTTGTGAGAAAGCATTCTTCTATGTTATATCAAACCTCATATTTTTCATGAATAGGATTTTATAAATTAAAGGCAAAATTCCCCCAAAAAAGTAGCATTCGGATGTGATCTACAACTTAATTCACATTTTTTTTAAACACAAGTGTGATGGCAAACTCAAATTTAAAATGGCATGTACATTGAAGAATTGTGGATACAATGGAGATTGAGGATCATGTGGACACTCGCACACTCAGGTTTTTCACAACACTTCAGCAGAACATTGCGAGAAAAAAGATTTGCAAAGGCATGCAAAGAGAGTTTGCAGATTAGAGAACTGAATGGCATGGAACACTGCACCAACCTAAATCTTATCAGTAATGGTAATATGATACTGACAATTTAAAACAAAAACTGTGGTAAGCATTTACCCAAAGTCAAACTTTACCAGCAGTATAAATGTGTAGGAAGGAACTGCAGTTGCTGGTTTACACTGAAAATAGACACAAAATGCTGGAGTACTTCAGTGGGACAGGCAGCATCTCTGGAGAGAAGGAATGGGTGACATTTTGGCTCGAGACCCTTCTTCAGACCAGCATGGAGAACATGGACAAGTGATATTTCGTGACGGGACCCTTGTTCACACTGATTGTGTGTGTGTGTGTGTGTGTGTGTGTGTGGGGAGGGGGGGGGGGGGAAATACAGCTGCAATCTTAATGCTACTCTTCTCACCATTAAAACACCTGCATCCTGAATACTCAGTGGAATCCAAGCTATATAACCTGCCTCCAATTTATTTCTCAGAATTTATTGTCACATGTACCCAAGTACAGCAAAATTCTTCTTTTTTGCATAAAGTTCAGTGTACATTAGATACAATCATACCAAGTATGTAAGGTATTAGACCACACCGAGTCAGTACACAAGAGTCATCACGTTTTAGGCACCATCTTGTACCGTTCAAGTGTGAAATTAAAAAAATGTCAGTCATAACTTGGCCTTAAAGGCCCAGTGTCCTGGTGGCTGCACTGAGTCGGTGTTGCAGGGGTAACCCTGGCCAGGCGATCTCTCGAAGGCACCACACTGTAGATCCAAATGGATCCTTCTGAAGCCAGGACTAAAACAGACAACTGACAAAGAATACATTTAACAAACATGGAGCCACAAGAAACTGCACATGCTGGAAGTTTGTGCAAAGTGGTATTGGATGAACTAATCTGGTCAGACAGCATGGGTGGAGGGAATGGACAGGCGACGTTTTGAGTCAGGACTCTTCTTTAGACTCCACAGATGAAGCCTGATCCACCGAGTTCCTCCAGCACTGTGTTTTGCTCAAATTTCCAGCATCTGCAGTTTCTAGTGGCTCCACATTTGTTAAATGTATTCTTGTCAATATTGCAGTTAACAAACATATTTTCTTGGCTCTGTATAACAGAGGAGCAAAGGACAAAGTTACACTCAACAATTTTACAGTTGCTTTGTGTGCCTTCCATACTGAAAAAAAATCATTCCATCCACACCATAAAATGAGATTATCAGGGTAGAGGAAAAGCAGGGGGAAATTGGACTGAACATTTCACAGTTCCTTTTAAAATACATTAGATTTTCAAGTTTTAACAGCAGGTAGCAAGCAAGTGCACTATTGATGTTCATGGAGATTGAGCCGAGGGTGTACAAACTAGGGGTGCACAAGGTGCTGCAGGAGTGCTTGGTTTGAAATGATTGCTGGAGACATTAAAGAAAGTTGGCATTGTGATAAATGGCTGTTGGCAGTACATCCGTGCATTCCTGTCAGCCGACCACAGGTAAACTCACTCTTTTTCTCCTCTCTTGTGAGAGAATGTGGTGGTTAAGCATCCGCATCTGTATAGGAAATTGTAGTTTAATCACATCCTTCCTACGTTACAGCAAAAGGACTGCACCTGTAAATATTGTGTGCAGTTCTGGATGCGACATAAAGGATGTGATTAAACTAATGAGGGTGCCGAAAAGGTTCACAAGGATGTTGCCAGGACTGGAATGCTTGAGTAAAAGGGGAGACTGTTTTTCCGAGAGCAAAGGAATCTGAGGGGTGACCTTAGAGAAGCTTAGAACATCATGCGGGCATGGATGGTCGCAGTCTTTTTCTGAGGCCACGAAAGTCAAATTAGAGGATGTGGGTTTAAAGTGAGATGGGAAAGTCATAAAGGGGATCTGAGAGGCAGGGTTTCCCAGCAGAGGTCAGTGGTTATATTTTTTTAGATTTAGATTTTAGATTTAGAGATACAGCGCAGAAACAGGTCCTTCGGCCCACCGGGTCCACGCCGCCCAGCGATCCCCGCACACTAACACTATCCCACACCCACTATCCCACACCCCACGCAGGTCACGGGGAGAACGTACAAACTCCGTACAGACAGTGCCCGTAGTCAGGATCGAACCTGAGTCTCCGGCACTGCATTCGCTGTAAGGCAGCAACTTTACCGTTGCGCCGCCGTGCCGCACGGTGTGGAACCAGAGATAGTGTTAGAGACGGTACAAAGTTTAAAAGACATTTCCTGAGCTACTATCTACCTCATTGGAGACCTATGGACTATATTTAATGGGACTTTACCTTGCACGAAACATTATTCGCTTTATCCTGTATCTTTACACTGTGGATGGCTTGATTGTAATCATGTATAGTCTTTCCGTTGGCTGCTTAACATTCAACAAAAGCTTTTCATTGTACCTCTGTACGTGACAATAAAATCTAAACTAAACTAAACGTTTTGACAGGAACATGGACAGGAAAGGTTGCAAGCGATAAGGGCCAAATGCAATCAAATGGGACGAGCTCAGGAAGGCACCTGGATCGGCACAGACGAGTTGGTTCAGATGACCAGTTTCTGTGATTCACTGCATGGATCGCTTTCCAAAGCCACAGATTTTTTTCCTGCTGTAACATAGCTGTAAACAGACTGTCTGCTGCCACCATCCATTCAGGTCTTACAAGCACTATCATCTTGTAAGTAGTAAATGGTCCAGATTTTGGAATAATTACCACAGCCTAATGCACACGTTGTCAATGGAAGTCAGCCAGCACAGTCAGGGAAAGATGAGCTTGGCTAAGAAATGTGACATCTTGGAATCTGCTGATTAATTCAGACTGCTCAGCCATATGTTTCACACAAATGGTACTTCACCACAAAGTACCAGTCAATTTTACACACCACCCCAATCCAAAACATTGAATTTGCTGCACTTCTGCATTTATTGATATTAAATGCAGAAAATTAGGACTACCATTTTGAAAATGCACTTTGACATATATGATCCCTACTGATGTACCCAACAATCTCAAGCCCCAGAAAGAAATAAAATGAGCTGTTGAGATAATTGGGAGAGCACAGTGACAGACAGGCGTTGTTAAAATTCAATCCCATGCTAATAGACAACAAAAAACACCTTTAAAAAAGTAACAATACCTTTTTATTCACGCATGCGGGTGAGCAACTCAAGTATGGCTATACTCGCTCTCCCTCATGGTCCCACACAATTGAATTGTGCACATTTATACCCGAGTATTCACAGGTAGTTAATCACACACATTTCTCAGCATGTTCTTATCTTTTCTGGCATCAGTTCTTGTCTGGATCAGACTTGTCTTTCTGTGTGGTTTTACTTAACAATCAGGCGCTTATTTTTTTAGTCACACCTTGGATCTATTTCTTTTGTCATGCACAACATCACAATTTCAGCTAATCACAGCATTTTATCTTGTTTCCAAATATTTCTTGCCTGTCATTATTCTAAAACTCTTTCATTCCCTCCTTTTATATGATAACACAAAGTCCCCTCAAAGCACAGAGTGGTTGGATACACTGTATTACAAATATCAATTAAAAACAGTCACAATCTTCCTGAGATCAGAATATTTCACAAAACACAGAGGTCGAGGGGACAGTAACTTTATCTTCTCACGGCTCGTCCCACATGGACATGTTGAGAAATTTGTTGCACCCCATATACCAGATTATTTCCCCAGGTCCAGCCCAACCGGCCCAGCACCAGGACAAAAAGGAGGGTCAATAACCGCATTGTCCTTTCTTGGTTTTCCGATCCGTTTGCAGTCAGTTAGATGTATCCAACAGGGGTGGTCTTTAACCTTCACAGTGGTGGGCGTTGTTAGAAGCACCACGGTCCTTTCCGGCGTGGTCCCAATTTCTTCCGATCCCAGTTCCTTATCAATACGTAGTCTCCTGGTAGTATGGACTCGACCTGGGTTTAACTGGTAGTGGCTTCTGTGCCTCTCTTACCTGGGAATGCAGGACTGATAAGGCATGGGTTAATTGCTGTGTATATGTAATTAATTCATCGCTGAGGGCATGTTGGACAAAACTAGCTTCCACCCTCTTAGTCGGACCCCAGGGGGTATGTAGCGGCCGACCGTACATTATTTTGGCCGGTGTTAGTTTAGTAGCTCCGTGTGGGGTCACCCTCATTTCAAAGAGGGCCAAGGGAAGGACTTGAACCCAACTCTCCCCTGTTTCCTCCGTTAGTTTAGTCAATTTGTTCTTCAGGACTCCATTTGCCCTTTCGACCACTCCAGTGGCCTGTGGGTGGTGAACACAGTGGAATTGCTGTTTAATGTTAAAATGCTGACACAATTCTTTATTAATCTTTGCGATAAAGTGGGGGCCGTTATCGGAACTAATAACAGTAGGTAGCCCAAAGCGAGGTATAATCTCTTTTTAAATAAATGTTACCGTAGTCTCAGCTGTCGCATTTGTAGTTAGCAAGGCTTCAATCCACCGACTAAACAAATCTACAATTACTAAACAATACTTAACAATATGCCCGTGGCAACTCTATGAAATCTACTCGTATATACTCAAAGGGTCGGCCATCTTGACCATTCCCTCCTTACCACCATGCGTAAGGGAGTGCATATAGTTTAAAAGAATGAGCAGAAAAACATCAGGTACACAAACTTGTCCAAGAGGGGTGAGCCAGAGGCCGGTCAAAGAGTCAATGGTGCAGCCCTCTCCTTTCCAAAGATCGCGCTGCGTGGCAGAGGCATCCCCCTGCATTAACTGTACATCACCCATGTCTGGCAAGGCCGTTCTGTCTACTAGAATCTATGGTTCTGTGAGGACCATGGTGCAGGATTCACAAGCTGCTGTGCGGGCAGTGATGTCAGCAAGGGCATTTCCCTGGGAACCTTCGTCTTGGCCGCCCGCATAGGCATTGCACCTAATAATGGCCAGATGGGCCGGGAGGGCTAGGGCTTGCAATAGGTTGGTCACATAAGTGGCATTCTTGACCAGTGTTCCAGAAGAGGTAAGAAATGCTCAGTGTAACATTGGCAATCTCGCTGGGACCATCTCCGACGACTGAGTAAGCAGCTGCAGTCTGTCCGGGACCTCGAAGGGAGTAAAAGTAGACTATCGGATCCATTGAGTCTGAACTCCCGAGCAAGTTCCCGGGAACACCGTGGTCCCTCGTCTGAGGTAGATCTGGTTCCCTGCCGAGACCCTCAAAGAAGACAACACTGGGTAAGCAAGTTTTATGAATTGGTCAGTTCAAATTGTGTAACCAGTCTCAGGGAGGCTGGGGTCTGTGTCTATTAGAGAAAAAAACAATTGTGAAATGGTAGGTCAGTGCAGACTACGTTAAACTAGTTTTTCGGAGAGGAAAGTGCGGTCTGTGGTAATTTTTTTGTGAATTGGTCAGTGCAGACTACATTAAACTAGTTTCCCGGAGAGGAAAGTGGGGTCTGTGGTAAATTAGTAGTAAAAAGAGGGCTGAAAATGGGACAAGCCCTGGATAAGAGGGATGGTGGACCTCCAGTACAGCACGTGTGTTACTTAGACCCAGAAAAACGCAAGATTAAAAAAGAAAATAATCCAGTTGGCCAACAGAACAATAAACAATTGTAATGCAAAAACAAAAACCTAAGCAAAATAACCCCGGGGACCCCTTGTCCGGCATGGCGACCCTGTTTATAGAAGAGGGAATGAGGAACAAAGTCGGGAATGGTGTAGGCCACCTCCCCCATATGTCCCTGGCTACCAGTCCTTAAGGGCAGGAACTGTCCCACTAAGGAAAGGGCACCCCCAGAAGAAGATGATACCGATAGCGACTGGGAAACTGAAAAGGAGGACGAAAAAGAGGGGAGAGGGCTGAGGCAGAAGAGGAAGGTGTGACTAAAAAGATAAGATGCCCGATTGTTAAGTAAAACCACACAGAAAGACAAGTCTGATCCAGACAAGAACTGGTGCCAGAAACGATAAGAATGTGCTGAGGAATGTGTGTGATTAACTACCCGTGAATAGTCAGGTATAAATGTACTGGCTGTGCACAATTCAAGTGTGTGGGACCACGAGGGACAGCGAGTATGTAGCCATACTCGGGTTGCCCTCCCACACCTGCATGCGTGAATAAAAAGGTATTGTTACCTTCTTAAGGCGTCTAATGTGGTTTATTGTCTGAAAGCGCGGAATGAACTTTAACAGCATATCATCGTGGAAATGGGAAGGGGAATTAAAATGGGCAGTACTTTCTAGAACTGTTTTCACTACAATTTCCTTACATTTCAGTATTTCCCCCTTCCCCCTCAGTGTTTAGATCTCATTCATTAACTGTCACAGTCTCAGGATATAGAGCAAAGATTGAGACAAGGAGTAATTTCTTAACACAGAGGTGGAATTCTCCATCACAGTAGGCTGCAGAAGCCAAGTCACTGAATATATCTAAAGAAGCAGATGGACAGGTTTCTGCAAATAAAAGGCATCAGTGTATTAGGGAAGGCAGAAAAAAATGAAATGTTGCCTGTCCATTTTTCTCCAAAGATGTGCCTGCTACGCTGCATTCCTCCAACAGTCTTTTTAAACTATAAGAGATTGGACAAATTCAGATTCTTTTATCTGGCGTGTTGCAGGCTGGGGGGGGGGGGGGGGGCGATCTGGTAAAAGTTTATAAGATTATGATCGGCATCAATTGGGTAGTCAGAACCCCTCTCTAGGGTGGAATTGTTAAATGCTAGAGGGCATAGAGTTAAGATGAGAGGGCTAAGTTTAAAGGAGATGTTTGTGGCTAGCATCTTTTTAAAAACAGAAAGTGGTAGGTGGAAGCAGATGGAAGGGGTGGTGGTGGAAGCAGAGACGACAGCAGTGTATCAGAGGCACATAAATATGCAGGGAATGAAAAGATATGGAGTACGTGCAGGCAGAAGGAAGTATTTTAATTTGGCATCATGTTCGGCATAGACATTCTGTGATGTACTGCTGTGTGTTCCGTGGTATTGAGATAAAGGATTGTACTGAATATCAGAGTAGACTCAAAGGGCAAAGTGACTTACTACCGCTCTTACAACTTTTCTCTTGAAATATCGTGCTAGCACTAAAATTCACTGTGTAACAGTTGAAGAGACAGTTTCAAGCAGCTTCTTAATCAAAATGGATTAAATACACCCACTTTTCATAATCGAGCATACAGAAAAAAAATGTGGGCCTCGCAGGCTGAAGCTTAGTGCTGATAATGAAGCAACTGGAGAGTGACAGACCAAAGTGTGGAATGTGGTCGGTGCAAATGTGTCCTCATATTGGCACAGCTAGTAGAGCTGCTGCCTCACAGCGCCAGAGACCCAGGTTTCAGTTCAATTCAGCTTAGTTTATTGTTACATGTACCGAGATGAAAAGCTTTTGTTGCATGCTAACCAGTCAGCGGAAAGACAATGCATGACTACAATCGAGCCATTCACAGTGTAGATACATGATAAGGGAATAAATGTTACTGTAGGAATGGAGATTTTAAAGTGTGGAGGGATTGTAATATGTGATTGTAGATCTGTTGCTGTGGCAAGCATGCAAATAGTTGCCTGGGTTGGGCGCCATCTTGAAAGCATCAAGTTGAGCCTGACATCGGGTGCTGTCAGGAAGTTTGCACAATCTCCCTGCAACTGCATGAGTTTCCTCTGGGTGCTAGGTTTCCTCTCACATCCCAAAGTTGTGCGGGTTTGAAGGTTAATTGGTCTCTGCAAATTGCCCTCAACGTGTAGGGAGTGGATGCAAAAGTGGGATAACATAGAATGAGGGTGATCGATGCTGGTCAAGGTATCAATCATTGTAGACATGGCTGAGGAATTGTACAAGTAGCTGAGGATATCTGTCTATGTTTTTGAAGGTGGGATCAGGGATGCATAAAAATGACAGGGTGTTAACTTAACTCACAGACACAAATCAAAACGAGTAAAAGGTAGTTAGCATTTTTTAACCTGTTCTCTTGTACTTATGGCTGAACTGAAGAAATCATGCCGAGGATTTAGTAAAACATAGGGTGAGGATATCGAGATCAGCAGGAGAGCAAAAGTACCATGGTTACAGATTCCAACACATAACATGCGGAGGGGTTGAAAAGGACACGTGGTTTAAAGCATAGTTTATGGCCTCTCAAGGGAAACTTGCTGACCTTGCACAAGCAGTTGGGGGGGGGGGGGGGGGGGGTGAAGGGAAAGATTTTGTTTGTTAATTTTCTGATGGGAATTATACGATACAATACGACACAATAATACGTTATTGTCAGATAAAGTCTAAATTTTTCTTGCATCTCAGCAGCTCCACTTGCAACATCAACAAAGCCAAAGAATGTAAGACAAGAAACGAGGATACATATATTCACCATAACATTACAATCACAAATGATGACACATTCAAGACCCTTTAACGTACATTTGATCTGGGATTAAGTTCTATGTTTAGTTTCAGGATTGACTGGTGCACAAAAGAGTGCTTCAGTCTAACCTTATTAAATCTTGGTACCCTGTACCTCTGATTTGATGGTAACAATTCGTATTCACTGTTCAGGACATGGTCGGGGTCAGAGACAATGTTGCTGGCCAACCCTAGCATGTTATTGTGGTAGGCTGATTCATAGAGTTTCTCAAGGGGTTGACCGACGATCTTTGAGCAGATTTTCATTTGGTGGAGCAGTTTTGACTTTAAAGTGGTGGACAAACACTTGTACCATGTAGTATTACAATACTGAAGAACACTCGTAATCACAGAAGTAAGGAACAAACGAAGAATTTGTCTACTCGCCCCAAAGGACCGAAGACCGGCAGCACAGCGGTAGAGTTGCTGCCTTACAGCGAATGCAGCGCCAGAGACTCACGTTAGATCCTGACTACGGGCGCCGTCTGTACGGAGTTTGTACGTTCTCTCCGTGACCTGCGTGGGTTTTCTCCGAGATCTTCGGTTTCCTCCCACACTCCAAAGACATACAGGTTCGTAGGTTAATTGGCTGGGCAAATGTAAAAATTGTCCCTAGTGGGTGTAGGATAGTGTTAATGTGCTGGAATCGCTGGGCGGCGCAGACCCGGTGGGCCGAAGAGCCTGTTTCTGCTCTGTATCTCTAAATCTAAAACAAATCTAAAGACGGCGGAGAAAATTAATTCTTTATTTGTCCTTTTGCAGACAGATTCATTGTGGTCTTTCCAGGATAGCAGATGGTCTATCATCACACCCAAGTATTTAAATGAACACACCTGCTTGATTTTTTCATTATGGATAACAATGGGAACTATACGAGAGTCAGATAGTGAACCAAATACTATTTCTTCTGTTTTCTTTGTATTATTCTCAAGAGCATTATTATCACTCCACTCGACTACTTCGTTTGCGCCACGTTGGTGCAGCTCAGGGTTGTCTGATGTACTCAGAGATATTAAAACTGTATCATCAGAATACTTTAGAATGTATTGATTTGGTTTATCTGTACGACAGTCGTCAGTGTAAAAAGAATTGAAGAATTGAACAAGATGCCTTCCGTACGAAGCAGCCTAAACACATCGCATCGCAATAACTAGCTTAACCTGTTTCTTGTATATTTTTGTGTTGTGATTATTACTGACATAGAGGAACCAGACAATAAATTGTTACAACTATATTACGTCTTCAGTCTTATAAAACTATGGCAACTCTGTATTAATGTGAAGTAATATCAAGCAGCAGGATTGTCAATTCAGTCAAAAACAATGTTAAATACAGAGAATGAATGAGGTAGGAATGTGCTCATAACCTAGAGACTGAGGGTCGGACAATGTGCCAGAAATCAGATATTAACTAAATCTGGATTCCATGAAAAAGGGATAATTTTCAAAGGGAGGCAATTAGGAGAACAGAGGAAATAAAAGCCTTATCACTGGACCAAGGGCATTTGTGTCAAAGTCTGAAACTTATCATGTCAAAGACTCGCATCAAGGGTAGCCAAGTCTCAGAAGAAGCAGGGTTGATAACGAATACAACAGAAGTGGAAGGAAAGTTGGAGACAGTTATTCATCATGTACGATCAAAGAGCAAACTGGAGAAAGGGACATGGAGAAGAGGAAAAGGATTTGCACTCCTGTTAGAGGGTGAGCCTCCTGGCTTCCAAGGACAAGACCGACTCCCTTAAAAACATCTGTTGTATAAAATCAATGCACTGGTACCTGCTTTAATTTCTGAAGTCACAAACAAGTCCCAAGTTAAAATGAATTTGAGATATTGAAATAAAAAAATCTATAACAGGCAACAATCTACAATGGGCGGCACTGTAGTAGAGTTGCTGCTTTACAGCACCAGAGACCCAGGTTCGATCCTGACTATGGGTACTGTCTGTAAGGAGTTTGTGCGTTCTCCCTGTGACCAGATGGGTTTCGTCCGTGTGCTTCAGTTTCCTGCCAATCTGGGAACTGGTGAAAGAGCTCAGACAAAACATGCAAGTACAGAATCTAAATATTAGGAGTCACATCCCAGCTGGGAGTCGACAAGCATTTGGAGCCAAATTTGGAAGTTTAAGTGACTTTTTAAATACTGGAACAGAGATGTGGAACAAAACTCAAACAAAAGCAGGTCCATAGCAGGTCTGAAGAATGAACGAATGAATAAGTTTATTGGCCAAGAATGCATATACTAGGAATGTGCCCTGGTGCTCCGCTCACAAATGACAACACAAACATACAGTTGACAATTAAGAATAAAGCATAACCACATCAAAACAATAAGGATACAACATTACGGTCTAAACATGTGGGTGAAAATAAACCAGAGCAAAAAAGAGACTACAGACTTTGGCTATTGAGTAGAACTATCACTCGTGGAAAAAAGCTGTTTTTATTAATTGCTGTGGCTGCTTTGACAGTCTGGAGTCGCCTTCCAGAGGGAAGTGCTTCGAAGAGTTTGTGGCCAGGGTGAGAGGGGTCAGAGATGATCTTGTCCGCTGGCTTCCTGGCCCTTGCTGTGTACAGTTCGTCAATGGGAGGGAAGGTTGCAGCCAACAACCTTCTCAGCTGTGAGAACGATCCGTTGGAACCTCCGGATGTTGTGCTTGGTGGCTGAGCCAAACCAGACCATGATGGAGAAGGCGAGGACGGACTCAATGATAGCAGTATAGAATTGGACCATCGTTGCCTGTGGCAGATTGTGTTTCTTCAGTTGCCGCAGGAAGTACATCCACTGTTGTGCCTTTTTGACTGTGGAGTCGATGGTGGCCCCCCATTTAAGGTCCCTGGAGATGATGGTTCCAAGGAACTTAAATGACTCCACAGGTGTGACTATGGCGTTGTTGATGGTGAGTGGGGGGAAGGGAGGGGGATCTCTTCGAAAGTCTACGAAAGAAGGGTCTCGACCCGAAACGTCACCCATTCCTTCTCTTCAGAGATGCTGCCTGTCCCGCTGAGTTACTCCAGCTTTTTGTGTGTGTGCGGACTCAAGGTGAAGGAGGGAGACAGAGGATCAAATTATGTCATAACTCAGACAGAAGGGCAAGGATCGATAACATGGTATTTGCTTCAATTATTACATGGACATGTTGAGCAGGTGTGGAACGCTCTTCCTTTCGACCCTATTCAGCATTTAATGAGTCCATGTCCTTCTGATTCTAATCTCGACTCTACATTTAGCCACAGGCACCTTGCACCCTCTCACCAAGCATCTATTTCTCTCTGCCTTAAAAACACCGAAATGTTGTTTCCACCACCCTTTGACGAGTGAGATCCAAATACTCATGACGCAGGAAACATTTCACTTCACCTGTTTTATTTTGAGACAGTGTGTTATTTTGAATCCAGGATCGAGATTCTTCCACAAGAGGACACATCCTTCCCACCTGTCAAGCCTCATTAGGATTTTAGATATTTCAATTATATCGCCTCACTCTCCTAAACTGGAGAATTTAGATGTGCATAATGTATCCAATGTCTCAACTATTCTTTAACTAATACTATGGAAGTCACCCTCTTTCTTGATGAAGATGCACAAAAAAATACTTAACAAAACAAGTTGCCATTTTTGCGTCCAGTGAATCCTGATCATCCATATACTGTATAATCATTTCATTACCATGTGCCTATAAAACAATCTTTCTAACTCCCATTTATATCTGCAGCTGGTTATAATTTTCTCATTTGTATTCTTTTCCTCTCTTATTTACAGTTAATCCTTCCCTTATTATATCATAATCAGCCTGTTTTTCCACATTGCATTCCTCCTGAGATCACACATTCCTTAGACAACAATGAGCCTACCAGGGCTCCACCCTGCCTGAAGTAATTTGTTGCCTGTCCTGATTGACCCTGATCGTTTCTCGCCTCCAGCTCTTCAGTCCCAACCCAAAATGTCATCTACCCTTTGTCTCCAGAGATGCTCCTGGCCTGCTAAGTTACTCCAATACTTTGTATCTATCTCTCCTTTTAAGAGCTGGGTCACGTACAGTACAGTCTGAAGAAGGGTCTTGACCCGAAACGTTATCCATTCCTTCTCTTCATAGATACTGCCTGTCCCACTGAGTTACTCCAGCTTTTTGTGTCTATCTTTGGTTTAAACCAGCATCTGCAGTTCCTTCTTACACAGTACAAAGAAACCCAGAGTTCCCTAGATGATGAAAGAGGGGATATTAAAAAATGGCTGCATATGGCAAGCATAGTTACAAATAAATACCTGGCACCTCACATGTGGTCTCAGTGGACTATTTCTGTACACTTTGCTAATCAGGGATAGTGCTTAGGTATGGCACTGAACTGTATGCAACAAAAAAAAAAGAATTTCACTGTTCTTTTGCACATTTGACAATAAAGCATAATTGACCCCGAGCTTCCAGTTGGCGGTCAATTTAATTATCCATCCCACTTCCATGCTCAGACATTTGGTCTCTGTCACAACTCCAACCAGGGGCAAAGTAAACTCAAGAAAAGGCACATCACCTTTCAATTCGGCACATTGCAATCCTGCAGACTTTCATCTGGATTTCAATTGTTTCAGATAGCCGCTCTTTTCAGTTTCTAACAAAATTGTCCAGTTTTGATGAATAGTCAACCTCCAAGGATAACTCGGTTTTTATTTCTATTAATGCTGTCTCAAAAGAAAACACATAAAAGCAATAGTCATCTTCCACTTAATACCATGGTCAATATTTTACATCAGTATCACTTTACAAAAAGTATCAATCCATCTCCAGCAAGCTTTTATTTCACACTTTCCATTGTTTTTCACCTCAGTTTTCACCACCTACTATTGAACTATAGTTAGCCAACCTTTCAGCCAGTACCATTACCATCACGCACACCATTCTAATTCTTTGGCCTCTACCCAACCAAAAACATTCCTTTTTCATCTCTCCAGTCTCGCCATCACTGAAAAGTTAAAACTTTTCTCATTGACCCTTCGGTTCCCTATCAGTCTCCCCTTCCTAAGTGCTGCCTGACAGATGAATTTGGCCCATTTTTTCTGTTGGTACTTTAGGAAAATGTAAGTTTATCAGGAAGAAAATACTTCATTTCAGTCTTATTTCACTGCAGCCAAGTCCCACTGCAAAGACCTGAACACGGAATTAATCAGACATTTTGGTATCATGCGGAATGGTCTGCATTAAGTGTGCTCTCAGAGGCAAAAAGTTGCAATCCTTCTCCCCTTTCAGGCGAGTATTAAAGTTCCCAAGCCTTTCTCCAAATTACAATGAAATTCCTTCCCTCCTGCAACAACCCACCCCTCCCCCTCCTCCTCCCCCCAACCTTCTCCATTGTTTTGGCTCATCTTTGTTCTTCCCTCCAATAATCAATGACAAAGGGTCACCTTACAAGTACTTTATTGCCCATTAACTGCTTGAAACAGATGTTAAATACAAACGTGTTATTTTCAAGGAATGGATGACAGCAAGATGATTTTTTAACTTACTTACAATATAGCTTAAGTAAATTGAAATGAATAAGTATTCAGTGTAAAGACGCTGGAATCTTAAACAAAACACAACCTTGGAGGATCTCAGCGGGTCAGGCAGCATCTGTGGAGAGGTGATGTTTCGTGTCAGGATTCTTAATACCGATTGTGGTTGGGGGATAAGGTGCAGTAGGATACGACAATCAATCTGAAGAAAAGTTCCATCTCAAAACGCCACCCACCCAATCCCTCCTTAGTTGCTGCCTGACCAGCTAAGTTCCTCCAGAACTTTGTGTTTTGCTCAAGTATTCATTGTGCCTGTCCTGGAAATCTGAGGGAATAAGGGGAGAAAATTTGACGTTGTCAGCTTAACCTCAATGTGAGCACAACATGAAGTAGGTAATCGTGAGTTCAAGCCCAACTGCAGATTATCTTAGTTTCACCATGCAGAATGTTGTGAAAGGAAGGAAGGAAGGAAGGATGCACTATACATGTTAAATGAAGAACAAAACTATACAGGCAGATCATGTCAATTCTGCATTGCTACTGGCAAGGGAGGAGAGTGTTTTAGTTCATAAGTTACATGAGCAGAATTAGGCCATTCAGCCCATCAAATCTACTCCCCCATTCAATCATGGCGGATCTATCTTTCCTTCTCAACCCCATTCTCCTGAACCATCCTACCACCAACTAGAGAACGGTCCTGAGCTACCATCTACCTCATTGGAGACCCTTGGACTATCTTTAATTGGACTTCATCTTGCAATAAACGTTACTCCCTTTATCATGTATCTGCACAGTGGGAATGACTATTGTAATCATGTATTGTATTTCTGCTGACTGATGAGCACGCAACAAAAGCTTTTCGCTGTGCCACGTGACAATAAACATAAACTAAAAGAACCTAAGTAAATCCAAGTTGTTTTCTTAGGTAAATTTCTGGTGAGGGGGAGAGGCTTTCATTCATGTATATGCAAATAGGCATACCAATTGCATGCAAATAAGCAGTTCCAATTTTCATGCAACTTTTATTAAGCAAATTGAATGAATCTGAATAAGAAACACTTTGGAATTCACATGCATGCAAATATTAAATAAATACACCTTTCCTTTCTGAAGGTTAGGATATCCAAGTACAATCTTTGTAGACACAAACATGAATACAAAGACACTTTGTACGGTACGGTACGGTACGGTACGGTAGCGCAGCGGTAGAGTTGAAGAAGAGTCTCGACCCGAAACCTCACCCATTCCTTCTCCAGAGACGCTGCCTGTCCCGTTGTGTTACTCCAGCATTTTTTGTCTACCTTCGATTTAAACTAGCATCTGCAGTTCTTTCTTATATAATCTTTGTAGTGCTTTCAATATATCAACATGATATTGTTTTAGCTATATTGAAATTGAATAGATTCTGCAAATGCACTGGTGCCCATGGTAAACTATGGTACAAATTTAGTATTAAAGGAAATCAGTTGCAAACAGATTCAAAAGTGACACTGCACCTCCAGGATGCAGTGTGATTTCAGAGTCTCAGAGTTTAAAAACATAGAGAACTTTACTTCACTTTTCTCAATATACAGACCCAGAACAGTATTCTGACAGGTGTCTAATATGATACGAATCGATCTCCCACAAACAGTCATTTCAAATCAGTGACACATTTTGACTGCAGCCTGAGTTTCATACTCTCTTTCTCATGGTCTTGTTGATAGGATATAGTATCATCATATCATATACATACAGCCGGAAACAGGCCTTTTCGGCCCACCAAGTCCGTGCCGCCCAGCGATCCCCGTACATTAACACTATCCTACACCCACTAGGGACAATTTTTACATTTACCCAGCCAATTAACCTACATACCTGTACGTCTTTGGACTGTGGGAGGAAACCGAAGATCTCGGAGGAAACCCACGCAGGTCACGGGGAGAATGTACAAACTCCTTACAGTGCAGCACCCGTAGTCAGGATCGAACCTGAGTCTCCGGCCCTGCATTCGCTGTAAAGCAGCAACTCTACCGCTGCGCTACCGTGCCGTACCGTACCGTACCGTACCGTACAAAGTGCCTTTGTATTCATGTTTATTTGGTACATGTGCAGGATTAAGGAATGTTTTTTTGCCATGTGGCTCAATCAAAAAGACAGGACTTTAAAATCAAAGCAAGACATCTCCAACAAATGAATTGCTCAACTTATCTTATAAATTATATCATACATACAGAGTAACCAAAGCAGCTCAATTGTTGCCTTTCAGCAGGTAAAGTACATATTCAGATATTGTTCAAATGCAATGAGTGCTTTTGCCAATGCTATTTCTTCCAGGCAGCCCATTCCAGATCACCACTGTCCTCGAGGTGGGAAGACTTTTCTTCAGCTCCCTCTGATCCTGCCACCAATTACTTTTAAATGGGTTTTCGCCCCTTGGATATGTCGACAATTCCTTCCCCCTCCAAACAGCTGCTGCTCGACCCACTCAGTTCCTTCATCAGATTGTTTTTCACCTCCAACATTAATTTCCTCCAGCAATAACGAAGAGTAGCAACAGCGTGTTCCTCCTACAAAATGCATTGCCATACTCCCTTGGGGCATTCCACCTGCACTCTCAAACCTGTGGCTTCTACCATAAGGATAACCTCTTGGGAACATCAGAGGATCACATTCTTGCTGAAAGCAGTCATTACCTGGAAATGTTTTGCCTGTCTTTCATCGTCGATGAATCCACATCCTGGAATTCCTCCTTAACAGCTTCACACAAGTACAATAGACAATAGGTTCAGGAGTAGGCCATTCGGCCGTTCGAGCCAGCACCGCCATTCACTGTGATCATGACTGATCATCCACAATCAGTACCCCGTTCCTGCCTTCTCCCCATATCCCTTGACTCCGTTATCTTTAAGAGCTCTATCTAACTCTCTCTTGAAAGCATCAAGAGAATTGGCCTCCACTGCCTTCTGAGGCAGAGAATTCCACAGATTTACAACTCTCTGAGTGAAAAGGTTTTCCCTCATCTCCCTTCTAAATGGCCTACCCCTTATTCTTAAACTGTGGTCCCTGGTTCTGGACTCCCCCAACAGAGGAAAAAAAAAACCCTAACAACTGGTCTCTGTATTATATTGGCTCAGTGTCATGTATTTAACAAGTTGGGATGTACTTAAAGTGAGGTTTACATTATCCACAGGATATAATGGACTGTGCCTTTTAGTTAATGCTCAACATCACGCGCTACCACCTTTAACTGAAAGATTAGATTAAGATAAAACTCCAAATGATTGTATCAGGCAGTTGCCCGCTTGGCCAACTTAAAATGTCAGCCCGATTCACTGAAGAACTTAAAAGATTTTCACAGATGCTCTAACCAAAAAGGGAATTCGGCAATGAACTATGCAACTGGTTCCAATAATGGCAAGTTTAATGTGCAAAGAGAGGTTGAATCGATTGGGACTAGACTTCTAGTTACAGAATTTCTAAAAGGCTTGAGAGGCCAGACACAGGGAGGACTTCACTTCCCTGGCAGGTTCATTTCAGAGTAAGCAAAAGGTCAGTTAGAACTGATGGGAAGTGACATTACTTCATTGAAGGTGGGAGCAAACTTTTACATTCTCTATCCTGGAAGGCTGTGGAGGCTGGGTTATTTGTATTCAAGAATAGCAGAGATTGATGGATTCCTGGACACACACGACACAGTGGTAGAGTTGCTGACTTACAGCGCCAGAGACCTGGGTTGATCCTGACCATGGGTGCCGATTGTACGGCGTTTGTACGTTCTCCCTGTGACCGCGTGGGTTTTCTCTCGGTGCTCCAGTTTCGTCACATGCTCCAACAATGTACAGGTTTATAGTTTAATTGTCTTCGGTAAAAAATTGACATTTGATCCTAGTATGTAGGATAATGTTAGTACACAGTGATCGCTTGTCGGTGCGGACTTGGTGGGTCGAAGGGCCTGTTTCCACACTATATGTTTAAATCATCAAGGGATGAGGAAAATAGCACGGAAAGAGAAGATCAGCATGATTTTGGTGAAAGGTGGAACCAGCTCAGAGTTGAATGTCCTAATCCTGCTCATGTTTTTATGTTCTAGGTTAACCCAGTTCTAATGAAACGTGGTCGACTGTCACCTCCCTACTCAATGAATAATGAATGGCAGCAGTGACAATGCCGTCTATATACTGTGAACAAATCAGCAGAACAAATCAGGCATTGCACCTCCTGGAATCAGAAGAGCTGTTGCCAGCCAATAAGAACGCCTCAATCAGAGGATGAAAGACACCCCCTACATGACCACCCTTTGCTACCTCAGCGTTTGAAATCACGCAGAAGTTTCCTCTCTTCTGTCCATCCCCTGGACCGCAGTGCATCGTCCAGAAGGATCAAACTCTGGGAAGAGAGTCTAGAGAAATCTCCGGAAGACACTCACATGGCAATCGATCCCTCTGAGAAACTCCCACCAGGTTCCGACCAACCGTGGATAACCTGGCGCCGTCTCAACAGACTGCGGACAGGCATGGGGAGGAGCAAATCAAACATGCTGAAGTGGGGATATACTGAAGATGCGGCAGACTGCGAGTGTGAACGTGGCCTCCAGGCTACTGAACATCTCCTGAGCTGTGACATGCTGCGTGACACATGTACTATAAAGGATCTTGCAGAGGCCAACATCGTGGCACTAAAATTTGCTCACTATTGGCAAACAGCTGCGTGATGACACGAATAAATAAACTGTGAACAAATGAAATTTGGACTCCAGGATGCTGCCACACTTGCTAAGCATTTCCACCATTTTCTGTTTTTCTGTCTCATACTAGTCTAGCACTCATTCCATTCATACTCAGAATCACATTAATCCCTGCACCTCCAGCAAGATAACCCCACCACAAATGACAGCACATTGGCTGCAGAGTGACCGAGGAGTCTGAACCATTTCTCCAGAAACCCTGTGAAGTTTCACATCACCAGGTCAAAACATGGACAACGGCATGGCAGAGTGTACACCGTCACTGGACGAGCAAATTCTGATCCAGACACGAGCTTGAGTCCCACTACATCAACCAGTGAACAAGCTCAAGTTATTAAATAAATCCGGAATCAATTTTTTAAAAATGTAGTTATCATGAAACTGCCAAATCATAATGAAAATCTGTCCAATTCATTAATTTTATTGAGGGAAGGAAATCTGCCATCAATCTGAGTCCAGGCACACCAGTGTGGTTGACTGTCATAAAAAGGAACTGCAGGTGCTGGGTTAACACCAAAGATGGGCAAAAAATACTACAGTAATTCAGCAGGTCAGGCAACATCTCTGAAGAAAATTAATGTTTCAGGTCGGGACCCTTCTTCACACTAAGCGTGATGGGGGAGGGAACTGGAAGCGTGTAAAAAAAACAGGACAAATTGGGGCCGGCAGCTGATTAGCTCAAGCAAGGAGGTCCCCTGATAGGTTGATTGTTGGCTAAAGATGATATTAGCCCAAAAGGGATACTTGTTGTGAGCAGTGGAATTGTTTAATGGGCCTTTAGAGGAAGAAGGGTGGGAAGGAGGAGGGGGTTGTTTGTAAATGTTAGTCCAAATTAGAGAATTCAACATTCATACCGACATTCATAAGCTACCCAACCAAAATATGTGGTGCTGTATAGGAAAGAACTGCAAATGCTGGTTTACGCCGAAGATAGACACAAAATGCTGGAGTAACTCAGCGGGATAGGCAGCATCTCTGGACAGAAAGAATGGGTGAAGTTTCAGGTCGAGACCCTTCTTCATACTGAGTCTCTCAGTCTGAAGCAGGGTCTCGACCTGAAACGTGACAGAAGGAATGGGTGATGTTTCAGGTGTAAACCCTTATTCAGACTGAGAGTCACCCATTCCTTCTCTCCAAATATGTTGCCTGTACTGCTGAGTTACTCCAGCATTTTGTGTCTAAAATATGTGGTGCTGTTTCTTCAATTTGAACATGGCCTCACTCTGACAATGGAGGCAACCCAGGACAGAAAGGTCAGTTTGGAAATGGGAAAGGGAGTTAAACTGGAACCAGAAGATCCAGTAGGCCTTGAAGGACTGAGCGCTAATGTTCAGTGAAAAGGTCGCCGAGTCTAAACTTTGTCTCGCCAATGTACAGGAAGTTACATAGGGAACAGTGGACAAGGTCAGAGGAGGTGCACGCGAACCGCTGTCTCACCTGGAAAGACTCAGAGTCCCTGGATGGAGTCGAGGGAAGAGGTTACATCCCTTGCAGTTGCAGGGGAACGTACCTGGGGAGGTGGTGGTTAAGGTGGGAAGGGATGTGTGAACCAAGGAGTTGCGGAGGGAGTGGAAAGGGGTGGAGATTGGAAGAACAGCACCTCATGTACCACTTGGGTAGCTTGCAACCCAATGCTATGAATGTTGAATTCTTAAATAAACAATCCCCTCCTCCCTTCTTCCATTGAAAGTCGGTTAACCAATTCGCAACGATGTATCCCTCTTGGGTTCACACCGGCCCTAACCAACAATCAGCCGACCACCCTGACTTATTTCATCTGTTGCCGGCCCTGATTTGTCCTGGTCATTTCTTGCTTCCAGTTCCTCCGTCCCGACAATCAGTCTGAAGATGGGCCTCGACCTGAAACATCACCTATCCATTTTCTTCAGAGATGCTGCCTGACCCACTGAGTTACTCCAGCATTTTGTATCTATCTTAAAGATTTGAAAGGATTTGGGCAGGGGCAGCAAAGTAGGTCAAGTTTGGTTCGGCAATTTGGTTGGCATGGATCAGTCCGTCCGGTTTCAATGCTGTACAATTCTACAACTCCATGTGACATTTGGCATTTACCACATACAAGGATAATTAATGATCCTTGAAGCTTTCTGATAATGCTAAGAAATATAAGCAAGGCGATTGATAATAACTTAAATCAAAGTTGTCAATCCCTGAAATTGATTAATTACTGAATTATGAATCAGGAATTGTTTTGGGAAGTCATCCGTGACAACTAAAAGTCTCTGAAATAAGCAATTACAAGATGAACTGATCCAGCTGAGACGTGGGACAATACCCAATCCGGCTTCCCTCTGCTTCATCAGGCAGCAATGATGACGTGAGAAATGAGCTCACTTTACTATAGCCAGATCAGAGAGCCAAATTTTTTGGAAGGCTAACCATCTAGTTATAGTAATCCAAGAAGAAATGGTCTACTCTCCAGTGGCATCCAAAACCTCAACAGCACACAGACGAGCTGGCTGTAACTATAGTAATTAGCCATAATTTAAGACAGGTAAATGTCCAAGTGATTTGACCTGGTCATGGGACCCACATGGAGATTGAGAATTTTGTATGATAACTCATAAGGTCATAGGTAATAGGAGCAGAATTAGGCCATTCGGCCCATCAAGTCTACTCCGCCATTCTGTCATGGCTGATCTATATCTCCCTCCTAACCCCATTCTCCTGCCTTTTCCCATAACCCCTGGCACCTGTACTAATAAAGAATGACACGAAAAGCTGGAGCAACTCAGTGGGTCAGGCAGCACATCTGGAGAAAATGGATGTGATGTTTCATGTCGGGTCTGAAGAAGGGAGCTTTTCTCCAGAGATGCTGCCGAACCTGGCCAAGTTACTCTAGCATTTTGTGTCCATCTTTGGTATAAACCGGCATCTGCAAATGAGAAAATATACTAGCAGTACCAAACGCAGTGGAAAATATAGAAAACGGTGATAGAATACAGAGCACCAAATATGGAGTGAAAATGTACACAAATTCAGCTTATTCCAGGCCGTATCTGAACTATCAGCAGGGAGTCATTTGTTTCTCACATATGACCTTCGGGAGTAGCCCACTACCATCGTTATACTTGCAATAACAAGATGCAGCTTGTAGCTCCCTAACTGCAGTCCATTTGGGGGGAAAGAACTGTTAACACGTGATATTCTTGGACAATGGTTGGACAATTGAAGGAGCACGTCGAATTGTAAATATATATGCTTGCATTTCGTTTCATACATCACTTACTCTGGGGAACACCTTGGACTCCTTGGGAGTTGGAAGCTGAGGACCAAAGTAAGTCCCCTGGGGTGAAAATGGAATAAACTTGTTGAATCAAGACCGGTGAATTTGTCTTAGTACATCTACTAATCCAGGTCGAAGGTAGAAGAATCCAGTTTGTCACAGTTTCTTTTTATTACATTATATCATTTGACAGCTCTTGTCCTACCCTTTCTCTATCTCCCCTTTACTCCATCAGTCTGAAGAAGGGAACCCACCCAAAATTCCCTTTGACCATTCCCTTGACAGATGCTGCCTGAACGGCTGAGTTCCTCCAGCTGTGTTTCTCACTGAGCACAGGTAGTTCACATCACATTATATAACTCGCCTCATGAGGCAATTGACAATGACCAAAAAACACAAACCTTGCCAGCAATGCTCACATTACATAAATGATCAAAATTGATTTAAAATAAAATTACATGACCCTTTGTCACAGGTGAGAAACATTTTAAAGTAAAAAAAGCAGACAATTAATTTTTGGAGTATAAAATAAGGCTAATAAGAACTGGGTTACTTTTAGATGAATGAATTCCATTTATTTTGTCACAAAAGACATTTGAACAAGTACATGCATAGGAATGATTTAGAGGGGGAATAAACTTTAACGCGCAGGCTTTGTCCTGCCCCTCCTCTCTTCTTCCAGCTTCCCCCACCCCCCACAACTGAAGAAGGGCCCCAACCCAAAACGTCACCTATCCATGTTCTTCTTAGATGCTGCATGACCTGCTGAGTTACTCCAGCATTTTGTGCCTTATATGGTAAAAATAGATCGATCCCCAATAATTCTGTTCCAATACACATTTCCTCAGCAACACACATTTCCTCCAATACACATTTCCTTGTAATGGAGCCTACCAGAGAAATGGCAATTCTGGATTTAGTGTTGTCCAATGAACCAGATTTGATAAAGAGAACTCGAGTGATCATAATATGGTTAGTTTTAATCTGCAATTTGAGAAGGAGAAGGTTAAATCGGAAGTGTCAGCGTTGCAGTTGAACAAAGGGGACTATGAAGGCATGAGAGAGGAGCTGGCCAAAGTAGACTGGAAAGGGATCCTAGCAGGATTGACGGTGGAACAGCAATGGCAGGAATTTCTGGGCATAATCCGGAAGACACAGGATCATTTCATTCCAAAAAGGAAGAAAGATTCTAGGAGGCAACCGTGGCTGACAAGGGAAGTTAGGGATGGAATAAAACTAAAAGAAAAGATGTATAACACAGCAAAGAGTAGCTGGAAGCCAGAGGATTGGGAAACTCATAAGGCAACAGAAGGTAACAAAACGGGCAATACGGGCTGAAAAGATGAAGTACGAGGAGAAGCTGGCCAAGAATATAAAGAAGGACAGTAAAAGCTTCTTTAGATATGTGAAGAGAAAAAGAGTAGCAAAGTCAAATGTGGGTCCCTTGAAGGCAGACACGGGTGAAATTATTATGGGTAACAAGGAAATGGCAGAAGAGTTGCCATGCAGACGGTCTGCATCCCAGGGTCCTCAGGGAGGTGGCTCTAGAAATAGTGGATGCATTGGTGATTATTTTCCAATGTTCAATAGATTCAGGAGCAGTTCCTGTGGATTGGAGGATAGCTAATGTTATCCCACTTTTCAAGAAAGAAGTGAGAGAGAAAACGGGGAATTACAGACCAGTTAGATTGACTTCAGTGGTGGGAAATATGCTGGAGTCAATTATTAAAGAGGTAATAACAGTGCATTTGGATAGCAGTAAAAGGATAAGTCCAAGTCAGCATGGATTTATGAAAGGGAAATCATGCTTGACTAATCTTCTGGAATTTTTTGAGGACGTGACAAGTAAAATGGATGAAGGGGAGCCAGTGGATGTAGTGTATCTAGATTGCCAGAAAGCCTTTGATAAGGTCCCGCACAGGAGTTTGGTGACCAAAATTAGAGCACATGGTATTGGGGGTCGGGTGTTGATATGGATAGAAAATTGGTTGGCAGACAGGAAGCAAAGAGTAGGAGTAAACGGGTCCTTTCAGAATGGCAGGCAGTGGCGAGTGGAGTGCCGCAAGGCTCGGTGTTGGGGCCGCAACTGTTTACCATATATATTAATGATTTGGAAGAGGGAATTAGAAGCAACACTAGCAAGTTTGCGGATGACACAAAGCTGAGTGGCAGTGTAAACTGTGAAGAGGATGTTAGGAGGTTGCAGGGTGACCTGGACAGGTTGAGTGAGTGGGCAGATGCATGGCAGTTGCAGTATAATATAGATAAATATGAAGTTATCCACTTTGGCGGCAAAAACAAGGAGGTAGATTATTATCTCAATGGAGTTAGATTAGGTAAGGGGGAGGTGCAGCGAGACCTGGGTGTCCTTGTACATCAGTCACTGAAAGTTGGCGTGCAGGTACAGCAGGCAGTGAAGAAAGCTAATGGAATGTTGGCCTTCATAACAAGAGGATTTCAGTATAGGAATAAAGAGGTTCTTCTGCAGTTGTATGGGGCCCTGGTAAGACTACATCTGGAGTATTGTGTAGTTTTGGTCTCCTAATTTGAGGAAGGACATCCTTGTAATTGAGGCAGTGCAGCGTAGGTACACGAGATTGATCCCTGGGATGGCAGGACTGACATATGAGGAAAGATTGAAAAGATTGGTCTTGTATTCACTGGAGTTTAGAAGGTTGAGAGGGGATCTTATAGAAACATATAAAATTATAAAAGGACTGGACAAGCTAGGTGCAGGAAAAATGTTCCCAATGTTGGGCGAGTCCAGAACCAGGGGCCACAGTCTTAGAATAAAGGGGAATCCATTTAAAACTGAGGTGAGAAAAAACGTTTTCACCCAGAGAGTTGTGAATTTGTGGAATTCTCTACCACAGAGGGGAGTGGAGACAAAATCACTGGAAGGATTTAAGAGAGTTAGTTAGAGCTCTAGGGGCTAGTGGAATCAAGGGATATGGGGAGAAGGCAGGCACTGGTTATTGATTGGGGACGATCAGCCATGATCATAATGAATGGCGGTGCTGAATGGCCCCCTCCTGCACCTATTTTCTATGTTTCTATGTTTCTAGTTGGGAATTGAGAAGCTAGAACTTGCCCCCCTCCTCCTACATTCCTTCCTCCAGCTTCACAATTCACAATTGTGAAAAATTGGGCCTGTTTCTGGGAAAGGTGGGAACTGTATAGGCCGGACGGTCTCCACCTTAACCAGAGGGGGACCAATATCCTGGCGGGGAGGTTTGCTAGCACTGTTGGGGAGGGTTTAAACTAATTTGGCAGGGGGTTGGGATACAGCATGGAGCTAGTATAGGGGGTGAGGAGAAGGAAAATATAGAGGAAAAAACTGGTCAGATTGGGAGGCAGAACAAGAATGCCCCAGCACAATGGGGTAGGGCAAGTCTGAACGGCATTTATTTTAATGCAAGGAGTATTGGAAGCAAGGGGGATGAATTGAAGGTGTTACTGAACACATGGGAGTACGACATTGTTGCCATTACGGAAACATGGTTGAAGGAAGGGCAGGACTGGCAGCTCAATATTCCAGGGTATAGAATCTTCAGGAGAGACAGAGAGCAGGGAAAAAGGGGAGGGGGTGTTGCAGTATTAATCAAAGAATCTATTTCTGCTGTAAGAAGGGATGACATATTAGCGGGTTCCTCAAATGAGGCTATTTGGGTGGAATTGAGAAATAGAAAAGGGGCATGCACCTTACTGGGTGTATACTACAGACCCCCAAACAGTCAGAGGGAAATAGAAGAACATATTTGTAGGCAAATCTCGGGGGTGTGTGAAAACAACAGGGTAGTAATAGTAGGGGATTTCAACTTCCCGAATATTGATTGGGATAGCCAAAGTGTCAAGGGCCCTGAGGGTGCAGAGTTCCTAAGGGTCATCCAGGAGGGCTTTTTGAGCCAATATGTTCAAAGTCCAACAAGGGAGGGGGCGGTATTGGACTTAATCTTGGGAAATGAGGCCGGACAGGTGGCTGAAGTGTCAGTGGCAGAGCATTTTGGTGACAGTGATCACAATTCAGTGATATTTAAGGTGGTAATGGAAAAGGATAAAGAGGGACCAGAGGAAAGAGGAAAATTTCTAAATTGGGGCAAGGCCGATTTTAATCTGATAAGGCAGAAGTTGGCCCTGGTGGACTGGGATCAGCTTCTCGTGGGGAGGACAGCATCAGAACAGTGGGAGTCATTCAAAGGAATAATTGAAAAAGTACAGAGGAAGCATGTTCCCCTAAAGTTTAAGGGTGGGACAAACAAGTCCAAAGAACCTTGGATGTCGAACAATATAGTAGGATTGATTCGGAAAAAAAGGGGGGCTTTTAGAAGGCATAAAGAACTTAAGGCACAGACATCATTAGAGGAATACAGAAGGTGTAGGGCGGTTCTTAAAAAAGAAATTAGGAGAGCAAAAAGGGGGCATGAGATAGCACTAGCGGGCAAAATAAAAGAAAATCCCAAAGTGTTCTATAAGTATATCAAGGGTAAGAGGATAACGAGGGAAAGAGTGGGGCCCATCAGGGACCATAGTGGAAAGCTGTGTGTGGAGCCAGAGGATGTAGGAGATGTTTTAAATTAATTTTTTGCATCTGTTTTTACGAGGGAGATGGGCGATGCGGACTTAGAAATGGAGCAGGAGGGTTGTGATGTTCTTGAGCATATTGCTATTGACAGAGAGGCGGTGCTGGAGGCTCTGGCAGGCTTAAAAGTGGATAAGTCTCCGGGCCCTGACGAGATGTATCCCAGGATGCTGAGTGAGGCAAGGGAGGAGATTGCGGGGGCTCTGGCACAAATTTTCAGAGCCTCTCTTGCAACAGGGGATGTACCGGAGGACTGGAGGATAGCTAATGTGGTGCCATTATTTAAAAAGGGCAGTAGGGATAAACCTGGGAACTACAGGCCGGTGAGTCTGACATCGGTGGTGGGGAAGCTGCTAGAAAAGATTCTGAGGGACAGAATCAGTCTTCACTTGGAGGATCGAGGGTTAATTAAGGGTAGTCAACATGGCTTTGTTAAGGGAAGGTCGTGTCTGACTAACTTGATTTAATTTTTTGAAGGGGTGACCAAGGAGGTAGATGGGGGTAGTGCAGTGGATGTGGTATACATGGATTTCAGTAAGGCTTTTGACAAGGTCCCACACAGGAGATTAGTCAAGAAGGTAAGAGCCCATGGGATCCAGGGCACCTTGGCAAAATGGATAAAAAACTGGCTTAGTGACAGAAGGCAGAGGGTGATGGTAGAAGGGTGCTTCTGTGACTGGAGGCCGGTGTCCAGTGGGGTGCCGCAGGGATCGGTGTTGGGTCCCGACTGTAAATGATCTGGATGTCAACGTACAGGGCATGATCAGCAAGTTTGCAGATGACACAAAGGTAGGGGGGGTGGTGAATAGCGAGGAAGGGATCTGCAAGCTGCAGGAAGATATAGATGAGATGGTCAGATGGGCGGAGCAGTGGCAGATGGAATTTAATCCTGAAAAGTGCGAGGTGATGCACTTTGGCAGAAATAACTTGGAGAGGGAGTACACCATGAATGGAAGGACCCTAGGGAAGACAGGGGTACAGAGGGACCTTGGAGTACAGGTACACAAGTCCTTGAAGGCAGCAGGACAGGTGGACAGGGTGGTCAAAAAGGCATATGGGTTACTGGCCTTCATTAGCCGGGGCATCGAATATAAAAGTAGGGGGGTAATGATGGAATTGTACAGAACATTGGTGAGGCCACAGCTGGAGTATTGTGTACAGTTCTGGTCACCACATTATAGAAAGGATGTGATAGCTTTGGAGAGGGTGCAGAGGAGATTCACCAGGATGCTGCCAGGGATGAAGGGCCTCGGCTATGAGGAGAGACTGAGCAGACTGGGGTTGTTTTCCCTGGAGCAGAGAAGGCTGAGAGGGGACATGATCGAGGTGTACAAGATCATGAGGGGCATAGATAAGGTAGATGGCGGGGAACTTCTTCCACTGGTGGAAGGTTCAACAACGAGGGGACATAGATACAGGGTAAGGGGAGGGAGGTTTCGGGGGGGATGTGAGAAAGAACTTTTTCACCCAGAGGGTGGCTGGAGTCTGGAATTCACTGCCTGGGGTGGTGGTGGAGGCGGGAACACTCACAACGTTTAAGAGGCATTTGGATGAGCACTTGAAATGCTACAACATTCAGGGCTACCGTCCAAATGCGGGAAAATGGGATTAAAATTAGACTATGTTTGGTAACGGGCGGCGCGGACACGATGGGCCGAAGGGCCTCTTTCTGTGCTGTAGGACTCTATGACAACTGTCCAATCTTTAGCTCTCTTCTTGAACTTGGTGCTCAGATTCCTAAGTGTTATCAGCAACAAGCAAACAGCGACGGATAGTGCCTGGAGCAATCACTGTGATGGCTGTGTTAAAAATTGTAATTGTGTGTCTTGTGTTCTTTATTGTCTACTGCCAGATCCTGACGTGAGAGGACGCTGGTGCTATTTGTTCGCCGCTTCTCCATCAGGATAGTTTGTCTGTTTGTTTTTATGTCTTGACTGTTTTTGTAAAGCGTCTTTGAGCATTTGGAAAAGCGCTATAAAAAATAAATGTTTATTATTATTATTATAATAACCCAACTAGTTTCTATTAGTTTTGGAACAAGAAAGGTCAACTTTAATACCTAGAGATATTTCACATTCAAATTGAGATCAAAGTTTTAACCATTTGGCCTGTGAGGAGCACCAGAAAACCAAGTGGAGCAGCTATCAAAGAGAATTTCTTTTTAAGGAGACACAGTGCAGAAACATATAAAATTATAATCGGCTTGTCCGCACCGAGCAGCAATCCACATACACTAGCATTATCACACACACTAGGAACAATTTTAACCAAAGCAACTAAATCTACAAACTCGCCACCTTTGGAGTGTGGGAGAAAACCTGAGTACCCAGAGAAAATCCACGCAGTCAGAGAGGGAACGTCCAAACGTACAGATAGCACCCATAGATGTAATGATTGAAAAGTGGATGATTTTTACTGTGGTACAGTAATTTAAAAATATTTATCTTTCTAACCAAAAAGAATCTTGCTAATGAATTCAAAATAAAAATGCAACGCTGTTTTTTGATGTACACATGCCCTCACCACCCCAAATGCTATGCAATACAATTGTTACTGGCAAAATTATAATGAACCAGGTACATCCTAAATATACAACTTTGTTTCATCATGAATCTTTACTCAAAATATGACATAACACAACAAACAGTTCCTGAACTGTCGCGATGTTCCTACAGTAAATTTCCTGGGGACCATTAACTCCCAATGGAAAGGGGACTGAATGCACATCAAGCAATCCATACAAAGGTATGACGTTTCATTCAATATTTTTTTAACTTTGCCCAGAATTGTGCCTCAACTATGAAAATCACAACTGCAATGCAGTTTTTTTTTTAAAATTCCAAAATAACCATACATTGCCAAATATAAAATTGAGAACAAAATTTAACATGTAACTATACATTTCTATAGTCAAAAGGGGTAATGGGAAGGTAACATTCAATTCAGCCTGGAAGTCATCTCAATCAATGACATTGCAATTGTTATACTGCTTAATCATAATTTTTTTTTAGCTGTAAACACATAAACGTATGGGATGGAGAATTCCATCTGGTATATGGTAATGCATGCCTTCCTTGGTTGGGGCATCAAGTATAAGAGTCAGGAAGACAGGATGCACCTTTATAGGACTTTGGTTAGGCTTAATTTAGAATATTGCATGCAGTTCTGGTCACCCCATTTAACAGAAAGACGTGAAGACTTTGGAAAGGGTGCAGAGAGGGTTTACCAGAATGATGCCTGGATTAGGGAATATTAGCTACATGGAGATGTTGGACAGACTTGGATTGTTTTCTCTGGAACTCCGTAGGTTGTGCGTTGACCTGAGGAAAGTATATAAAATTATGAGAGGCATAGATCGGGTAGACAGTCAGAGCTTTTATCCCCATGATGGAAAAATCAAATACACATAGGCAAAGTATTAAGGTGAGAGAGACAAAGATTAAAGGAGATGTGCGGGTAAGTTTTTTTTAAAACCACACAAAGGGTAGTGAATAACTCAAATGTACTGCTAAACTAATGTTTGAGGCAGATATGATTTTAGCATTAAAGAGACTGACAGATAGTGAATGGATATGCAGGGAATGGAGGGATACAGATTATGTGCACATAGATAAGATTTGGTCTCAACATCATGTTTGGCACAGTCGTTGTGGACCGAAGGTCCTGTTCCCTTGCTGTAAATGTAGAAACAAGGAACTGTAGATGCTGGTTTACTAAGAAAAGACACAAAATGCTAGAGTAACTCAGTGGGTCAGGCAGTACCGACACTGGGTCGAAATGATGCCTATTTATCCCTGGAAAATATAGATAGACGTCATTTCGACTCAGGGCGCCTTCATAGTGATCAAAGTGTGGGTGGGGGGGGGGACAGAAAGCTGGAGGAGTGGATGTTCTGTACATGTTCTATGTTCTGAAGATTTTAGAATAATTGTGCAGAAAATGCCTTGACTCATTCCTTTTGCCTTATGTAATTTTAGAGTTGGAGTAGGTCACCATTCCTTTGAGACTGCTCCTACGTTCAATTAAGATCAGAACAGATCTGACAGTAACCTCAATTCCACATTCCCAATTACTCCTTTGCTTGTCAAGACTCCATCTACGCTGTTCTTAAAAAGATTCAAAGACCCTGCTTCAACTTGAAGAAGAGTTCCAAAGGCTCCCAAACCCCAGAAAAATATGTACTTCATCCCTGTCTTAAATTTGCCATCCCTTAATTTTAAACATTTATTTAATTATCAAATGCAAATTCTACAACTATCATGCTGAAATTTGAATTCTCATTACTGGATCACGACTGAACTGTCCAGTTCAATCACTGATATTTTTCCCTGCTAACCCTCTACCTTGATAATCGCATTTTACAGTATGGATGCAAAAAAAAGGGTTTTCTTTTAAGTACATAAGGCACATCAAGCAGCTGTAAAAAAAATGTTCAGTGCAAATTTGGCTTTTGCCTTTCTGTTATGCAGAGCCAGAAAATATGTTTGTTTGTTAAATGCAAAAATGATAAAGAATACATTTATCAAACATAGAGCCACAAGAAACTGCAGATGCAGGAAGATGGAACAAAACACAAAGTGCTTGAAGAGCTCAGGGGGTTGGGTAGCATGTGTGGAGAGGAATGGACAGTTGATGTTTCAGGTCGAGGCTCAAAGCAATTAAAGTGCCAATCTCAATAACAAGGCAGAAGTTGTCTGTCCAACACTAACAAGGTTCAGCAACACTGACATTATTGGTGGTGGTATAGGGGCCAGGGAAAGTAATGAAAATAAGCTGGTGACAGTTGATGGGAAGAAAGCCAAAATACAAAATGTCTCTGATAGGTAAAACCAGGGTGACAATGGGGACAAGCTGTAAACAGGTTATCTGGTCAATGAGTGAATGGAAAGAAAGCTGGTTATTATTGTCGTAATCGTCACTGATCCCCAAGGAACCCCTAACGGTGGTTATTGTTGATGTACGCCATTCACTGCAATGCAATGATCAACAGATGCACTGAGATTGTGCTTAAACACGGTTTAAGAAGCATTACAAAAAAAAAGACAAAATGCTGGAGAAACTGGAGTTAGTGCCAGAGACCCGGGTTTGATCCTGACTCCGGGTGGTGTCTGTATGGAGTTTGTACATTCTCCCTGTGACCATGTGGGTTTTCATCGGGTGGTCTGGTTTCCCCCCACTCTCCAAAGACGTACAGATTTGTAGGTTAATTGACTTTGATAAAGATTGTAAATTGTCCCTATTGTGCAGGATAGTGCTGGTGTATGGGAATCAATGGTCAAAATGGACTGTTTCAAGTCCAAAATGGACGTGAAGGGCCTGTTTCTGCGCTGCATCTCTGAACTAAACTAAACAAAAAACTAAACTCAGCGGGTCAGGCAGCTTCTGTGGAGAACATGGATAGGTGACATTTTGGGTCAGGACCCTTCTTCAGCCTTGTTGGCTAGCATCACTGACATGGTCATCCTGTTATAACAATATTGGAAGGAAAGAAGTGAGAACATTTCTTCAGAATTCTTACAAGCTCTTTAGAATTCATTACTTCCAAAAAGCTGTGGGTCCTTAATTGTTGAATATATTCACAACAAATGGGTTCTTGGGCTCCAGGAATAATGGGGGAGAGAGGGAATGTGAAAGACATGGAGAACTAGCCACAATCTAACAGAAAGTGAAGTTGGCAAGAGGAGACACAAGGCCACCTCATGTTCCTATAGAGCGTACTCCTACATTATATAACATTCCGAGATCTTAAGCAAGATAAATGGAGAAAACCTCAGGATGCATAACAGGTTACGCGAGGATGTTACCAGACTGAAGGCTTTGAGCGACAAGGAAAGATTGAATAGGCTGAGACTATTTTCCCTGGAGCATAGGAGGCTAAGGGGTGCCCTTATGGAGGTATACCTGCTTAGATAAAGTGAATGCTCAGTGTTTCTTTTTCCCCAGGGTAAGCCAGTCTAAATTCAAGATGAAGGGGAAAGATTTAATGGGAACCCAAAGATCACCCTATGACTCAATGAAAGGCCGAGACAGAGTAAACAAAGGAATGACAGTTCCCATTAGTGAAATGTTGAGAATTAGAAAGACACAGGTTTCAGTCTGAGGAAGGGTCCCACTATGTATTCCCTGCAGAAATGCTGGTGGACCTGTCGAGTTCCTCCAGCATTTACACTTTCTTGTGTCTAAAGGGAGTTGGCCTGGTCCCTGCACAAGAGAAACAGTTTGTAGTTGAGAAAAAATGGTGCGAGAATGTTATTAACAAAAATCCCAAATGTGCTCAAATGGTTGAAAGGCCTCCTTCTCAGTTGTAACAATCTTAAGATTCACCTAGGGATGGTGTAATCTCTGAAGAAAATTAACTCTGAACTGTGTAAATGAATTTATTTTATTAAAGGTCAGAGCTGGTTGAACATACAGTTCTGGACAACTGATTAGATTCGCCCTGCACAGCAATGTCAAGTTCATAATCACCGTTTTGGGAAGACTTGAAACTTAAGTACTTAGCTTTTCATCGCATAACCATCCTTCCAGCTCAAATAAATTGAATTAAATTGTTCAGATTATCCAGAGACTCAAAGACCTAAAAATACTCAAAATATCCCTTATGTTATGTGGCAGATACCTAATGTCTGGCAAAAAATTTCAACATGCTTTATGAAGTTACAATTTCAGATCACAGCCTTTAACTCAAACAGTAAATTATTCCAATTGAGCTAAAGCAGCTAGATTTTCAATCAACAAGCAAATGGAAAGGTTCAACAGTTTAGTTGTCATGGACGAGTTCGGCCAAAGGCCCTGTTCTGTACTGTATGACTACTACTCTTTGCTGAAATTTTAGTTCACCAGAATAGTTTAGAACACAAGACCACACAACACAAAGCTTACTAATTTTTTTAAAAATCTAGTCTCATTCCTTTATGGCAAAGTCCAGGATTATTTTGCAGATTTGCCTTTCACTTTCACACTCTCCCAGTTCACAAGTCAACTGCTTATATGTTAAAAGAAATTTGACATTTCTCACAAGCAGCTACCTCTTCAAATTGGTGACTTCAGTCTCTTATCCACAACTAAATTAGTTGGGGGGAGGGGAGTGGGAGGGGGGAGTGGGGAAGTGGGGGTAGGGGAGAGGGGAGAGGAGGGGGGAGGGGAGTGGGGGGTGTGGAATGGGTGAGTGGATGGGGATTGAGTGGGGGGGGGGGGGAAGAGTGCTAGACCAATACAGGAGAGGCTTTGGGTCCACGGCTCGCTCTGGCTGCAGCGCTGGCTGCCAAGTGGCCGAGGCGAGTGGCACCCTCTCCCCTGTCCCCCCTCTACGAGGAATGGCCCAATGGGTAACGTAAGTAAATATATATATATATATATATATATATAAAATTTAAATATATAGCCTTAATAATGGTAGCCACAAAATAACTACATTGTTGTGAAATCCTATCTGGTTCACTAATGCTCTTTAATGAAGGAAATCTGTCTTCTTACCCAATTGTTTTAAATGTGTGAAACACAATAAATGTGGTTGAATCCTGTGCCAACAGGAATGATACAGGAAGCTACTCGGTTGTATCATGGTTACAGTATTGTAATGAAAAGTACTTCAGTAGTTTAGACTGCAGAGATGCAGCTTGGAACCAGGTCCTTCGGCCCAGAGTCCCCACCGACCAGTGAAAGACTAGCACTTTCCTACATACTAGGGATAATTTACAATTTACCGTAGCCAATTAATCTACAAACCTGTAAGTCTTTGGTGTGTGGCAGGAAACCGGAACACACACTTGAAGACCCACGCAGTCACAGGGAGAAGGTGCAACTCCATACAGACAGCACCCGTACTCGGGTTCGAACCCAGGCTTTGCGCTGTAAGGCAGCAACTTTATCACTGTGCCACTGTGCCATTCAATTAGATAGCTAACCACAAACCCCCCCCAAACCCCCCTTCAATAAATGCTGGTTATGTCAGAGACACCTTTGTGAACAGAACAAACATAGGGGGATGAAGATGGTAACAGGTAGAGGAGATATGTGGAGAAGGCAAAAGAGTGAACATGGTGCGATTAAATGAGTATGAATCACAAAGGGGCAGAAGTGAGAGAGGGTACCAAGAACATCCATTTTAAACTCAACCCAAACACTGGCTCCATGTTGCAAACATTTTATCCAACATCAACCAAGCTTTTGTCAATGCTAAACCTGACCATTTCCAAGTCTTTCTAACAATGGAAAATCTCTCACAACTCTCCTTAAACGAGTTCAAACAAAAACACCCTCTGCTGCTTGCCATTCACCCATTAAGTCTACTTGCTCAGGCTTAAGTAACACTTGGCTTTTCATTGCTGACCTTGCCCCTCCCAACTTTAATATCTTCTAGCGTTCAAAGTCTCTCATACCTAGTTCTTCCAAACTGGCCTCAAGCATCCCCAGACTGAATTGCTCCATCATTGGCAGTTACACCTCCAGACAACAAGGTCCTGAGCCCTTGAACTATCATCATAAACCGTGTCGGAAAGAACTGCAAATGCTGGTTTAAACCGAAGATAGACACGAAATGCAGGAGTAACTCAGCGGGTCAGACATCTCTGGTGAAAAGGAATAGATTATGTTTTTAAATGTCAGCAAACCCTTTTCTCCAGAGATGCTCTCTGACCCACTGAGTTACTCCTGTTTTTTTGTGTCTACCTCTTCATAAACCTCTCCATCTCCATTTCCTCCTTTTAAAGAGGTTTTAAAAAAAAATCTAACTTTGGCCAAGCCTTGACCATTTTCCTTCAGGTCCATAAAAAGCATAGAATATTTTTAAAAGGGAAAATTTGGCCACAAATGGTCAACAAAGGAAAATCCCAAGCATTTTACACGTTTAAAAAAAGGCAGAATATCTAGGGACCCGACTAGGAGCCATATAGGGACACAAATAGCTATCCGTGTATGGAGACAAAGAATGCACATAAGGTCTTAAATTAACACTTTTCATTTGTATTCACCAAAAAGGAGGATATCATGATTGGGGAATTTAGGGAGAGGGACAGTGAGTACTAAATTGTGGAACATGTTCTCATTATATCGGAACAGGTATTAGATATCTTAGTGGGCCTAAATCCCAATAACCTGCATATCTCAGGGAGATCCGATATGATTAATTGATTGAATTTTTCATAAAGGTAACAAACTGCAATATTCCCTGCGGCGCACTGCAGGGATTAATGCCGAGACCTATACTATTTGTCATATAAACTAATGATTTGATACCCAGAGCTTGGGGTTATTTACAGCGAAGATAGTCTTATCCTGCGTGATAAATATTGATCAGTTGGCAAGGAAGGCAGAATAATGACAGGCAGAATTTAATCCTGGTTAAGTGCAAGGAGATGCATTTTGAGAGGAACAGTAATACCAAGCACTTGATATTAGAGTTTGGGTGGGCAGTGCCAGAAATGAACCCCGACATGCATTGTTGATTGTAGAACACAGAGACATTGATGTACAAGTCAAGGATCCTTGAAGGTGTCAGTACAGGTAAAAAGGTGATGAAGGCAACATAAGGATACGTGCCTTCATTAGCCAGAGTACTAACCACCACACTGCAGGAAGGATATGATAGCAGTGGAAAGGGTGCAGAGAAGATTCACCTGCTTTGGAGTATTTCAGCAAAGAATTAATGGAATTTTTAAAAATCATCCTCAATACTTAACAGCTTCTCATCCTTTCAATTATTTGCTTTCAGGATCAAATTCGTTAGTCTTGAGATGTGAAATGGCGTGGGAAAAGACCTGCAGGTCATTCCTTTGGTCACAACATCCATCAACTATGCCCTCTACCCATTGTCCTCGTTCATGTGACCATTGGAGAGTAATGTTATGACACCCAACTCTATACGCTCAACCTACTAACAAATTATTTCATACTTCTGAACAGGGCCATTCAGAATCAGAATAGCCTTTATTGTCATCCAAAAAAACAGATCTTTTGGACGAAATTCTGTTACCCACAGTCCAACAATAAGAGCAATAAAAATAAGCAATTTCACACACAACCACAAACCAACACAAAACAAAAAAAAGAAACATCCATCACAGTGAGTCTCCTCCAGTCACCTCCTCACTGTGATGGAAGGCCAGACTGTCTTTTCGCTTCCCCTGCCGTCTTCTCCCGCGATCAGGTTGTTGAAGCTGCTACGTTCCAGGCCGCACCGGATGGTGAAAGATCCACAGCGGGCCGACCCAAGCCCCACGATTCGGGGTGGGCGAAGACGCTGCCGCTGCTCCCAATGTCGGCCCCCACCCAGGGCAGGATCTACGAGCTTCCGATATCCACGAGACCTGCAGCCGAAGCCCCCGGAGACGAGTCGCAGCCGCTTCCGCAGCGCCACCACAGCCTCCGAAGGCAGCCAGCTCCGCCGATGTTAAGTCCGGTGCACGGGCTCTGCGAACCAGAGCCCAGGTGGTCCCAGCTGGAGGCCGCCAGCTCCAGTTGTTTGGCCGATGGTAGGCCGCAGCGGGAACGGAGACACGACCCAGAAAAAAGGTCGCATCTTCGTTCGGAAGCGACAGTTTTACAGTTTCCCCCCCCCACACACATAGTACACAACCACAAAAAAACACTACATCACATCTAAACACTAAAATCTAACAAGAATATTATAAAGTCAGCCTCTCTCTAATTGTTTCTTTAATTGCCCAGCGTTGCTCCATGTCTTAATTGTTCTCACCACAGCAGATGAAGCTTCACAACGTTCTCCAGCAAAAAAAAGTTAACTGTACATTACTTTGCACTGAAACCATAGAACCAATCATGAATGCATTATTGAAAAGGAATCCTGCAGCATAATTAAAGGTTGTAAAATCAAAGCTGTTCTTTATTGCCAATGTCCTGGTTCATTAATCGAAAAGCAAAGATTTGCAGATGTCGAAAATTTGAAAAGAAAATCAAAATGCTTAGAATATTCCACAGGTTAGGAATCATTTGAGGAAAGAGTGACACTTATGTTTAGGTTGATGACCTTCCATCGGAACTAAATAAAATGACTAAATGATGACCTGAAACATTAATTCTGCATCTCTCACCACACAGATCACCAATATTCCCAGTGTTTTCCATTTTTCAGGTCGCAGCTTTACAGAACTTTGTTTGGCCGTATTTGGAGTAGTGCATGCAGTTTTAGTCATTTCATCAGAGAAAGGTTGAGGTTTGGAAGTTGGTGCAGAAGAGGTTTACCAGAATGCAATGAGGATTAGGAGACATTGGCCAAACTTGGTGCCAGGAGTGGTGGTAGAGGCAGATATGATAGTGACACTCAAGAGGCTTTTAGATAGACACATGGATATGTATGGAATGGAGGGATATGGATCACGTGCAGGCAAGGGAGATTAATTTAACTTGGCAGAATGTTTGGCTGGGAGATTGTGGGCCAAAAGGCCTATTCCTGTGCTGTACTGTTCTATGCTCTGTCCATTGACAGATTCATTAAAGCCATTATGTAGCCACAAAGTATTGGGATCAAGCTCTCATTTCGAGATTTTTTTTTGTCACGTCTGAATTTATACAGTAGAGTGGACACAGAAATTTTAGAAACATTTACTTATTTGTTTAGTTTAGAGATGCAGTACAGAAACAGGCCCTTTGGCCCGCTGAGTCCGCACCGACCAACAATCCCCGCACACTAACACTATCCTACACACATTAGGGACAATTTATAAATTAGCCTGCAAACCTGTACGTTTTTGGAGTGTGGGAGGAGACCGGAGCTCCCAGAGAAAACCCACACAGGTCCAGGGAGAACGTACAAACTCTGCACAAACAGCACACGTAGTCAGGATCAAACCCAGGTCTCTGGAGCTGCAAGGCAGCCACTCTACCACTGCGCCATCTTAATATATTTGTGCTCTTCATAAAATAGGTCATCAGCTTGTAATAAACAAATCACATTAATAATTTTTTTCTTTATAGTTGCCAATAACAGTTTTGCAGAATCATCATTAGTGCACACAATTTCTGCAAATTTTCAAACCACTAAAGGAACCGAATAAGATTAGACCAATATCTGAAGAAGGGTCTCGACCTGAAACGTCACCCATTCTTTCACTCCAGAGATGCTGCCCGTCCCCGAGTTACTCCAGCTTTTTGTGTCTATCTTCGGTTTAAACCAGCATCTGCTGTTTTTTCTTACACAGACCAATATCAATGTCCAGCCAACTATACCCTGCCTCTAACTATGCAGATTTTCTGAAAATGATCTGCAACATTTATTTGCATATTCACAATTACCAATTAGCAGTTGCACTCAGCTGTCATCATGCCAAATTCTATTGTGCGTGACAGTGTTTCTACAAAGTATTTGCTTCTACAGCACGAGGGCAAGGCACTACTTCTGGTACTGGTATGATATAGTCATACAGCGTGGAAACAGGTCCTTCGGCCCAACTTGCCCACACCGACCAACATGTCCCATCCACATTAGTCCCACCTGCCTACGTTAGGCCTATGTCTCCCCAAACTTGTCCGACCTGTGTACCTGCCAAAATGTTTCTTAAACGCTGCGATAGTACCTGCCTCAACCACCTCCTATGGCAGCTCGTTCCATACATCCACCACCCTTGGCGTGAAAAAGTTACCCCTCAGGATCCTATTAGATCTTTCCCCCCTTGTCCTCTGGTTCTCGATTCCCCTACTTTGGGCATTGAGTCCTATCCAGCTCAACCTCTGTGTATTAACGATTTAAATTTCATTCAGGGAAACCGAGTTACAGTATATACAACCTTTATAAACTAATCAGTGCCAATAAATAAAAAAATCATCATCATTATTGTGTACGTACTTAAATATACACTCATGTGCATGAAGGTAAACATTCAATAGTAAAATAAGTACAACTGGTGCAAACACAAATCAATGTGACAGTAGGACACCAAGTGCTGGAGTAACTCAGTGGGTCAGGCACCATCTCTGGAGAACATGGATAGGTGACAAGGTGACGATTTGGGTTGGGACCCCTCTTCAGATTGATTGTAAGGGGGTGGGGGGAGGAAGAAAAGTGAAAAGAAGAAAACTGCGAAAGAGCTTCCCTCCACTACAATCAGTCTGAAGAAAGGTCCTTATCTGAAATGTCACCAATCCATGTTTATGTTCTCCAGGGATGCTGCCTGACCCACCAAGTTACTCCAGCACAATGTGTCCTTTTGTGTAAATCGGCACCTGCAGTTCCTAGTTTCTACATCGATATGACATTACAGATAAGTGAAATTTAGAGAGAGCTTGAGATTCTAGTACATAAATCACACAAAAGTTAACCGGTAGATCCCACAAGTAACATGGCAAACGGTATGTTGTCCTTTATTGACAAAGGGCTTGGATTTAAATAATTTGGTTTGATTAAGTTGCAAGCGAGCTCACATCTGGAGTATTGTGCTCCATTGGGTCTCTTGATTTGTAACAGTATTGGAGTCATTTCAAAAGAAATTCCTGGGGAGAGAGGGTTCTCTAAGCATTCCTTGGAATTTGGAAGAATGAGGAGTTACCTTAGTCAACCCAGAGTGTGAAACAACTCGAGAGCGGTCCTGAGCTACCATCCACCTCATTGGAGACCCTCAAACTATCTTTAATTGTTCTTTACCTTGCACTATATTTTATTCCATTTAACCTGCATCTTTACAGAGGACGGCTCAATTATAATAATGTATAAGAAGGAACTGCAGATGCTGGTTTAAACCAAAGATGGACACAAAAAGCTGAAGTAACTCAGCGGGACAGGCAGCATCTCCGGAGAGAAGGAATGGGTGACGTTTCGGGTCTGAAGAAGGGTCTCGACCCAAAACGTCACACATTCTTCTCTCCAGAGAGGCTGCCCGTCCCGCTGAGTTATTCAAGCTTTTTGTGTCTATCTTCAATTATAATAATGTATGGTCTTTCTGCTGTCGGCATAGCATTAAACCTAAAGCTTTTTACAGTACCTCAGTATACATGACAATAACTAAACTTAACTAGTCTACCAAAGGGGACACGACAAAGTAGTGTTTGTGTTTCCATGAGTGGGAGTCATAAAAATGTTACAGAGAGGAGGCAAGAGAATGTGGGTGAGCGGGAGAAATAGATCAGCCATGATCGAATGGCAAAGCAGACTCAATGGACCGAATGGCCTAATTCTGCTCCTTTGTCGCATGATCTAAAAAAGGGACATGGCTACAAAATAAGGAGCGCAGAAATGTATTCTCCCAGATGATGGTGTATCTCTGGAATTCACTGCCCAGGTAGTGGGAAGGGGACAGGGCGGGCAGACCCCCAAGTTGCCAACTCCCATTTTTTGTTCTTGTGAATACTTTTTCCCCCTCACACAATAAAACTAACAGTCTGGTCAATAGTGTTAGGAATCAATGTCATAAAATAAGTGGTTATTACATAAGAGGCTACTTTCTCACCATGTCTAGAAACTGATAAAGCTGGTGTTGTGATTGAGGGAAAAAGACATGATATCAAAAAAAAAATTACAAAATCTTAAAGGCGTTTTTGAATGAATCTAATTGGAATAAATGAGACAGATCCAAAGAGATCTTCAACAAATTTGATTTTACACATATAAATATCTGAAAATTCTCGAGTGTTTCATAGGAACCATAGTCTTTCACATGGCATCCAAATTTGCAATCTGATATCCATTATGATAAGAGACAAACTTTAAAAGGCAGATGTCTGAGAAATTATGTTGTTGCTCAATAAATGGAATACAATTCAACGACACATTTTAAAATCAATTAAAAAAGTAAAATATACGTCGCTAAGGTTATCCCATTATATGACTCAGATCCCAAGAATCCAGTGAACTTCTTAATGAAAAAGAAATGTAAACTGCAATTATCCTTCATTGGGGAAGCTCAAATATTGAAACATTTCGTAGTTGTGTACTTATCACGGGGACCATGTGTGTGCACAATGTGGGTATATTATGGTGGAGGGTGGGCATTGGAGGATATATTTATGCAGGAAACGTGGGGACAACCTCAAGGTATCAATGGGCAATTTCGAAGATCAGACATTTTAGAATCCCCAGATACTGTTACCCAGCAACTGTTGTAGCAATATGTGCAAAACTACAATCTCCATCTTTTCTGCAATAGAAATCAATCTTTGAAAGCCACAGGCATGCACACATTTTAACGGTGCATTTAACTGCAAAGTTAAACAGCCACATTCTTGTTTTTAACAATTTTTGTACAATTTGTACCATTTTTACATTTTAACTGGCGGTAAAACTCAAACATGAAAGTGTCCTTTTTGACACTTTATGTGAAGGTATGATTAGTAATCCATGAAGCAGATATTTTAGATGTTTCTTCTGCTTCTTTCCGTTACACATTTTATTTTTTTAAACATAACAAGATAAGGAACTTTGTATCATCCTGTCACAGTCAACTATCTGGCCCTTTTGTCAACAAAATAACAGCCAGTTATTGACCCAAGGTGGTGAGAGAATGAATATAACCCTGTCCTTGTCAACAGAGCTATCACAGATAAGGTCGACGACTTCAGGTTCCTTAACATTCATATTAAGGGTCCCAGACTATCCATTTTCTTTAAAGATGCTGGCTGTCCCACGGAGTTACTTCAGCAGTTAGTTTCCATCTTTGGTATAAACCAGCATTTGCTGTTCCTTTTTATTACCCAACCCAGTCCCTTCTCACTGATGCCATGATCATGAACGCACATCAATGTATTTACTTTACTGGGTTCCCAAGAAGATTCAGCATCTCCACAAGAATTCTCTCCAACTTCTGCAGATGCGCAATAGAAAGTATTATTCTGACGACACGAAGGTGTGGCTGTAACCTCTGCATTGCTAGAACCTGCAGGGAGTAGCGAACACAGACGAGTCCATCACAGGCTGTCACTTCCTTCCGTCCACTTCATCTTCATAGTGCATTGCATCAGGAAGGTTGGAAGTGTCGTCAAGGATGCCAGCCATCCTAGCTATTCGTTTTTTTCCCTCTTCTACCTTCTGGGGAAGATACAGTAGCTGGAAAGCTCAAGATGTCCAGACACAAGAACAGCTTCTTCCCCACTGCTTTCACTGCACCTGAACCAATCTCTTTCACATCACTTTCCAGGAAGTGCTGCCCCATACCCTTACCTCTTTGGTTATTCCATTATTGTACTTTAATATTTCTTTGGTCGACAGGTAGTTCTGATGTAACACACATAACCCATAACCCCATTTTCATAGGGAACACTTTATATTATACAATCCAAATTGGTCATAAGAGGATTTTGTTATGGACTTACAAGTTACTTTGGAAAAAAATAAGCAAAATAAAAAAGAATCTCGGTGAAGTTAAGGCAAGAAAAACTGTTTCCGTAGACTCTCCCGAGATTGAAAACACCAATTTAAAAAGTTAACACTTCAAAAAAAGGGAAACATCAAAACTTATTAACAAAACAGGTGTGATTAAAGACCGATGGCCTGAAATATTAATTCCACACCTCTCTCAATGGATAAGCATGTTTTGATATTTTTTGGTTTGTATTTCCAAATTCTAACATATGCAGAATTTTTTGATATGAAAGAATGTTTTCGCCAATTTGTTGAGAAGAAAATTGAAGCACATCCCATCCCAAATTTTAAATTAGTGATAGAATTTAAAAAGTGAAGAAATATGGTTAATGAGTCACAGAGCACAGAAACAGGCCCTTCGGTCCAACTTGTCCATGCTGACCAAAATGACAACCCTAGTGCCAGGGTGGAAGAGGAGGAGTTTGAAAATGACTCAAACTTTTACAAAAATGGACATAACTGGCCAAATGATCTCCTCAATTATATAATGTAATGAAACCTTATGTGCACAACTTGCTCCCAACTGTCCGCATTAAAACTCTGCCTTCACAAATTAATTTTGTTATAAAATGTTTACCGCCAATCCGAAGAAACAGCAAGATATATATATTTTTTTTTTAAAAGGCAAAAAATGAAAAGATCTGCATTTTGAAGTTGAGGAGTTTCCAAAGCCAACCACCACCCTTCAACTGTTCACCCGTGATCATTTATCGCGTGAGACCTCAGATACGACTGCACATCGTTGAAAGCTCTCAAATAATGGGTCAGTACAAGGCAGTTGGATCACACCTTTCCACTTACTACAGTAGTTTAAAAAAAAAATCAAATCAATCCACCAACCTTGCTCTTCGATCTATGATGCAGTCTTAACTGTAACAACCTAGCTTCACACCATCAGTCAATTAAAAGAGCCCTATCTGTTTAAAACAATCACTTTTCACTGTGTGCACTCCCCCCAGTTGATTAGAGCTGAAAACAGTAAACAAATGCCATAAATTCACTAATTATAAATTTAAAATAAATTAAAATTGAGCAAGTGAGAATTAGTGTAGAACTGTCCAGTAAATTATTCTTTGAGGACAAAATTACTGCACAGTGAAACTTTACCTTATTTCAGTACATAGCCACATCATTATTTCCATAATTCATTCAACATTTCAAATGTACAAAATACACATACACCAAGATACTACAGGTTAATTTGTCACTTGACATATAAAAAATATCCAAAAATATTTGCTCGTTTCGAGGTGAAAGCTACAGTGGCAGACATAACACCCTCTCCAGCACCTGACAGCAACACCTTCACTGTGCAGGAGTATGATGTTAAGCGCGTGCTCAGAGCAGTGAATCCCAGGAAAGCTGCAGGCCCCGATGGTGTGACGGGCAGAGTGCTGAGGGAATGTGCAGACCAATTATCTGAGGTCTTCACAAAAATCTTCAACCTGTCCCTTTTAAAATCCACCATCCCTCCCTGCCTGAAGTCCGCCACAATCATCCCACTGCCGAAAAAGTCTGTCATCAGCGGTCTTAACGACTACCGTCCGGTAGCACTCACACCGGTCATCACAAAGTGCTTCGAGAGACTGGTCCTGCAGCACATCAAAGCCAGCCTCCCACCCACCTTCGACCCACACCAGTTTGCCTACAGAGCAAATAGGTCTACAGGGGATGCCATCGACACTGCTCTTCACACTGCACTGACCCACCTTGAACACCAGGGGAGCTATGTGAGGATGCTCTTCCTCGACTTCAGCTCTGCCTTTAACACGGTCATCCCGAGCAGACTGGTCACCAAACTTTCCGACCTTGGATTTTCCCAAACCATCTGCCAATGGATCAAGGACTTCCTGACCAACCGCCCCCAGACCGTCAAAATAGGCCCTCACCTCTCCTCCACCATTACACTGAGCACCGGCTCACCACAGGGCTGTGTGTTGAGCCCCATCCTTTACTCCCTCTACACTCACGACTGCGCCCCCACCCATCCCACCAACACCATCATCAAGTTCGCGGATGACACGACTGTGGTTGGACTCATCTCAGAAGGAGATGAGACAGCCTATAGGGATGAAATCCAAAGGCTGGCAGCATGGTGTTCAGTGAACAATCTGGTCCTGAACTCCTCCAAAACAAAGGAACTTATAATTGACTTTAGAAAAACCAGTGTAGATTACGACCCACTCTACATCAATGGGGTCTGTGTGGAAAGGGTACCAGCTTTCAGGTTCCTGGGTACGCACATCTCAGAGGATCTTACCTGGTCTACCAACACCATCACCACAGTAAAGAAGGCACAGCAGAGACTCCACTTCCTGAGGATCCTCAGGAAAACCAACCTGCAGGAGAAGCTCATGTTGTCCTTCTATCGCTGCTCCATCGAGAGTGTGCTGGCATACTGTATAACCACATGGTATGCCAGCTGCTCAGAAAAGGACAGGAAGGCCCTTCAGAGGGTCATCACGACGGCCCAGAAGATCATCGGCTGCTCACTGCCCTCCCTGGAGCACCTGTTCAGCCTACGCTGCCTCAGTAGAGCAGGCAAAATAATAAAAGATCCATCCCACCCCGGCCACCGTCTGTTTGTTCATCTGCCCTCTGGTCGACGTTTCAGGTCGATCAAATCCCGAACAAACAGACTTAAGAACAGTTTTTACCCCAGGGCCATACGAGAACTGAACACTACCTTTGCACTAGGCAACACCGTTAAAAAATCTTGTACTTAATATAATTGTATTTAATTGTATTTATGTATTTATTTGTTTTTGCATTTATTGCATATATGTTTGTACGCACCGTCAGGATTGGCTATTTTTTAATTTCGTTGTACTCGTTGCAAAGACAATAAATGAATATTATTATTATTATTATTATTATTATTAAAAGGACTACTGTTGCAAGAATTCTCTAGTCAAAAAAATTGTGAAAATAAAAAATAATTTTAAGAACCTTTATACACTAATACCAAGTCTAGAGAAAAAACAAAAGTTTTTAATAGTTCACAAAGGTGACCAATCAACGAGATAAACATTTTATTCTTGTTAATAGCAATTCCATATTTTAAAGGACATGTTTTCTAACATTATTTCATGGAGATGGTATTTTTGTTTTACAGCAAAGTATTGCAACTAAAGATAAATTGTTTTCCGAGAGGAGATAGTTCTAAATTCAACTGTTACGGTTTGCATTGGGAACCAATATTCCCATATACTGCCTTTAAAACCTCACAAATAAGTTAATAACCATGACAATAGGAAGTTCGGCCCATCGAGTCTACTCTGCCATTCGATCATGGCTGATCTAGCTTTCCCCCCCAGCTCCATTCTCCTGCCTTCTCCCTGTAACAAGGTTCTCCCCATAACCTTTGACATCCGTACTAATGAAGAATCTATCAACCTCTGCTTTAAAAATACCCAATTACATTGCCTCTACAACCATCAGTGGCAATGAGTTCCACAGATTCACTGCCCTCTGGCTGAATTCTATTATATGGCTCCATTCTAAAGGAATTTACAGCCTCGATTATTCGGAGGGTTTGCCCTCTGGTCCTTGACTCTCCCACTGGTGGAAACATCCTCTCCACGTCCAATCTATCTAGGCCTTTCATTATTCATAACATCGTAATGTAGTCAACTAAAGAACCAATAAGTTCCAGCAAGTAATTTGGATCAAAAATATAATAACAATCCAATGTTTAAAAGTGACACGGGAATATTTTCAAATAACCAAGTTATTAACTTATATTAAAACATTTTCAAGTCCAGATAACTTTTATCACATAAACATCCACAACAAATTAAATGACATCGAATCAGTTTAAATCCGGTCTGCGATTCATACAAGATACATACTGCACGTATTTTTTTTTTAAATCTCCAATATCTCCCTTAATTAACAGCCGTAAAGTTAACTCATATGGTTGCAGCAATTTTAGCATAGGAAAGCAGAGATACAATGCAAAGCAAGCACAAAGTAGAAGTTAAGCAAATGATTTCCCCCGACGAATTTGGCTGCAAAGCTCAATTGGCCATTTGATCCGATTACAGTTAACAGTTGCGGTAGCTGGAATCCTGCAATTGTACTTTAACCCCGACCACGCAATAGGAGAGTTAGCTCTGACTTTCGTACGCAGCACTTCGCAGTTACACGTTTGGAGAAACGATCCTGGTATTTTAAAGATAATTCGGACGGGACCCAAACATCGAGGGACAAATTGCATTTATTTGTTTGGGTGTGGGTTAAGGAACGCTCATTTGCACTTTTTTTCTTGAAGTTGTTAAATTTAAATAGAAATGACATGTATAAAAAGTGATGGTTTATAAATTTATGGAAGACATGGATAGGTTCAGTCTTTTTAACCCCAAGGTGAAAATGTCAAAGACTACAGGGCATAATTAAGGTAAGAGGGGAAAGTTTAAAGGAACTGTGCGGTGCAAGTTGTGCTGCACTGTTGTGTTCTATATGCCATCAGAAAATAAATTAAACTTAATCCAGAAAATACTCATTGCAGGAGATGGTTGATGGAATAACGATAGTGGTTTTAATGACTTTTAAATAGGCAATGGGGGATGTGGGTCTCATGCAGGCAGATGGGGTTAGTATAATACATCAGTATCGTCTAGGCTAATTAAATATTATTGGTATTAACTGCTCAGCACATGCCAAATTATACTAACCCTCAAAAAAGGACACCGACGGTGGAGTAACTCAGCGGGTCAGGCAGCATCTCTGGAGAACCTGGATAGGTGACGTTTCGGATCGGGACCCTTCTTCAGACCCGAAACGTCACCCATCCTTTTTCTCCAGAGATGTTGCCTGGACCTTTGTTACTCCAACAGTTAGTGTCTACCTTCAGTATAAACCAGCACGTTCTGTTCCTTTCTACACATCAACTATCCATGTTGTCCAGAGATGCTGCCTGTCCCGCTGAGTTACTCCAGCGTCTGTGTCCTTTTTTGAGGGTTAGTATAATTTGGCATCATGTGCTGAGCAGTTAACACCAATAACATTTAATTAGCCTGGACGACACTGATGTATTATACTAACCCCATCTGCCTGCATGAGACCCATATCCCCCATTGCCTATTTAAAAGTCTCTTAAAACCACTATCGTTATTCCATCAACCATCTCCTACAATGAGTAATTTTCTGGATTAAGTTTAATTTATTTTCTAAATTACTCTTAGTTACTCTAGCGCTTTGTGTCCTTTCGTGCACACCAGCAGCTCTTTGTTTCCCTGCCTGTTCCTGGTCCACATCCCTCCATTCTCTGCATGTTATGTACCCATCGTGTTCAGCACAGACATCGTGGGCCGAAGACAGTGCGGTACTGATCCATGTTTCCTATGTTGTTCAAGGGTTGGGAACACTTCTGTGTTGCATGCTGCTTGTGCGAAAGTGCAGGTCGGCAGGGAACACGTGCATTTCGGTGCACTGGAGCATCTGTGCGCGGGTAGCAGCAAGACGGGCGGGTTGAGCTCACCTTGGGCTTGTACAGCCACTTGCGGAACCGGTTCATGTCGGCGGCGGGGTCCACTCCCGGCTGCCGCGCTCCTGCCCTGAGACCCCCTGACTGTCAAGCGGCCGAGCAGATCCGATCCTTTTCCCCGACCCCAGACACGATCCGTCTCCTCAGGCTGACATCAAACTAGCTGCTTCTTCCTTCCTTCCTTCCTTCCCTCGCTCTTTCTCTCTCCCTCGCTCGCCCGTTGCGGCGAGCGGCGACAACATCAGCGCCGCTGGCTCCTCGCTGACATGACAACACCATCCCAGACTGCACCACGCCGCCGGAAGTGACGGCACCCCCGTCCCGCCCACCCAACTGACTGACATCACCGCCAACCAATCAGCTTCACAACCCGCTCAAAATAAACTGTTTTCGGCCTCGACATGGAAATATGAACGGTGATCATATCCAATGCACCGTTACAGTTGTTGTAATGTGTCTTAGTTGCAACCAATCCAACTTAATTCGAGGTCTTGCCGGCTTTGTCTTTGCGCTCACGGCTCTGGGCCCGTTGCCTGGAAACGGCCAAACATGGTGACGCGCTGCGCCGCGCAGTGCAGGATGGGGATTGTAGTCATTATTTCGGAACCGTCGGCCATTTGAAGATAAACGCATGCCATTAGGACTACACTCACCATAGTGCCCCGCGGCCTGCTGAAACCGCTGCTCCTCACTCACCGACGAAGGGAAAGGCGAAAGCAAGTGGGTTTGTCCTTGTTAATTGAAGATAGTTCAGTAACTGAAAAAAAAAAGGATTTATATCTGCAATTAGGTCTATTATCGTTTGTGTTTCAATAACGGTTTACGAATAACGTTGTTAACTGAGTGTTTGTCATTCCATTATTGAGGTGAGTGGGTAGCAGTTGGCGCTGGGAGTCAGTGTTCGTTTTCCCCACAGATGCTGCCTGTCTCGCTGAGTTCCTCGAGTATTTCGGTTTTAATAGTTTACACCAGAAATCATAAGGCATTCGTGGCCACGGTTGTAGAAACGAGGAGCTGCAGATACTTGGTTTACAAAAAAAAACAAGGGTGCTGCAGTAACTCAAGGGATCAGTCAGCATCTCTGGAGGACATGGATAATTGACGTTTCGAGCCGGGGTCCTTCTTTGGACTGAAGAAGGTAGGTAAAAGGCGGCTATGGTTATTATGGATTATTTTTGGTTTAGGGTCTTCAACTGTTGGTGTTTAGAGTTAACAGAGTTTAGGATCATAATGGTTTGGGGTCATCATGATTTAACATCTTCAAGTACTGGTGCTTCAGGCTGTCATACTATTTGTGGTTGCAAGAAACAGTAGATGCTGGAATCATCCACAAAAAAAAGTGTTAGGGGACGTAAAGAACTACAGATGCTGAAAATAGACATAAAAAGCTGGAGTAACTCAGCGGGACAGGCAGCATCTCTGGAGAGAAGGAATGGGTGACGTTTCAGGTCGAGACCCTTCTTCAGACTGGTTAGGGATAAGGGAAACCAGCGATTATAGACAATGACGTGGAGAGGTAAAGAACAATGAATGAAAGATATGCAAAAAAGTAATGATGATAAAGGAAACAGGCCATTGTTAGCTGTTTGTCGGATGAAAATGAGAAGCTGGTGCGATTTCGTCCAAAAAACTTGTTTTTTGGATGACAAATAAAGATATCCTGAATCCTGAATTTGGGTGGGGGAGGGATAGAGAGAGAGGGAATGCCGAGGTTACCTGAAGGGAGAGAAATCAATAATCATACCACTGGGCTGTAAGCTACCCAAGCGAAATATGAGATGCTGTTCCTCCAATTTGCATTTAACCTCACTCTGACAATGGAGGAGTCTGAGGACAGAAAGGTCGTGTCGGAATGGGAAGGAGAATTAAAGTGTCCAGCATCCGGGAGATCAGGTTGGTTCGTGCGGGCTGAGCAAAGGTGTTCCGCGAAACGATCGCCCAGTCTGCATTTGGTCTTACCAACGTATCAGAGTCCACATCCTGAACAACGGATACAGTAGATGAGGTTGGAGGAGGTGCAAGTGAACTCTGCCTAACCTGAAAGGACTGTCGAGGTCCCTGGACAGAGTCGAGGGAGGAGGTATTGCAGCCGGTGTTGCATCTTCTGCAGTTGCAAAGTGCTGGAATAACTCAGAGGGACAGGCAGCATCTGTGGAACCTAAGCCTTTCTTATCCATGTATTGTCCAAATGTCTTTTAAATGTTGATGTAGGTCCTGCGTCAACTACCTCCTCTGGCAGCTCGTTCCATATACCCATCACTCTCTGTGTGAAAAAGTTGCCCCTCAGGTTCCTATTAACTCTTTCCGCTCTCATCTTATACCTGTGTCCTCTTGTCCTTGATTCCCTAACTCTATATAAAAGACTGTGCATTCACCCTATCCATTCCCCTTTTTAAAAAAGACACTATGCTGGTGTAATTCATCGAGTCAGGCAGCATCCCTGGAGAACATGGGCAGGAAACGTTTCAGGTTGGGACCCTTGTTCAAATTGACAAGTATCAGACATTGTTCAGACTGAAGGTTATCTTTAGATTCACTTCACACAAGGTTTGGCTGGACAATATATACTAAAACTCTCGTTTGTTTGTTTGTTGTTCTTGAGCTACAGCCAAAACGGTACACGATTGCGCAACAATTTTAGGCCCACCTTACTAATCGTCGTCCCTTTGGTGCTAATGGAAGAAGTTTCATTGAAATCAGTGTTATATTTTAAAAGTTATTCACATTTTAAACTTTAAATCTATCTCCTAGGGAGGGAGGAGGGAGGATAAGGGGGGTTGGAGGGGAGGGGAGGAGGGATGGAGTGGGGATGAGGGGGAGGGGGAGGAAGAGAGGGGGGTCAGTGGGGGAGGAGAGGGTGCTGCACCAATGCAGGAGAGGTTTGGGCCCAACAGGTCCACTTGGTCTAGTTGAAAGTAAAATTGCTGTTGCTGTGTATCTGAAATGGAAATAGAAAATCCTGCAAACTTACCACAGGACAGGAACCGTCTGAGGAAATAGAAACTGGCAACAGTTTCATTAGTTTCACAGTCGAGAGAGTTTATTTATTAAGTGTACGGATTTGAACTGGAACAACATAAGTTTTATTAGCTGCAACTTTATGGGCACATGATACACAACAATAAATGCACAATGAAGTGTTAGTTTAAATTATCTGTACACCAGACCACAATTGTGCCAAAAATCAAAGTTCAATGTATACCGAGTAACCTAAGTATGTTTAGTGGTTGGATGGAGACGCAAGGAACTGCAGATGCTGGTTTACAAAATCGTCACTTAGTATGAAGAAGGATCCTGACCCGAAACGTCACCGATGCATGTTCTCTAGAAATGCTGTCTGACCAACTGAGTTACACGAGCACTGTGTATCTGTTTTATGTTTAGTAGTTAAATGTATCAGGTCAAAGATCTTTCATTAATGACTAAGGTTATTGGACTAAATCAATGTTGGTAGGTGTTAATGATTATGAATATTATGGATAAGCTGTCAAGAGGAATTAGTTATGTTTTTAAATATTAATATTTCGGGCTGTGAATTGCTTAAAGTTAATGGTTAGTTTTAGACACAAGGCATCGCAAATGCTAGTTTACAAAAAATGATACAAAGTGCTGGAATAACTCAACATGTTAGACTGAAGAAAAGTAGCAACCCAAAACGTTACCTCTCCATGTTCTCCAGAGTTGTTGCTTGAGCAGGTGAGTTACTCCAGAACTATGTGCCTTTTGGCGTTAAAACTGGATGTTAGTTTTAGTTGCTTGGAGTCTCAATTATCTGTTATTTGCTTATTTGTGCTGTATTTTTAAGATTGGAAAGCTGCTGGAAGAACCTAACTGAGCAGGTAGCATCTGTGGAGAGAAATGAACAGTGACATTTTGGTCTAAATCTTTCATCTGGGCTGAAAGATTGGAGGGGAAAGTATCCAGCACAAAAGGGCAAAAGCTACCAAGTAATTGGTGGACCCAGCATCTGCAGCCTCTTATAGATGTATTTAAATATTTATTTTTATCCTCTTTTATTCTCACTGGAGTTTACATCCCCCCCCCCCCCAAGGGAGGCGCAAATGCAACGCGCTGACCAGGTATTGAGGGTAGAGAGTGACTTCATGGTCATTGTTTTGGTGGACTTTAACAAGGCTAACCTCAGTCATGAGCTCCCAAAGTACAGACTTCATGTTACCTGCCCCACCAGATGGGAGAGAACACTCGTTCACTGTTACACTTCAATCAAGGACGCATATTGCTCTGTTCCCCAGATGGCTCTGGGTCTCTCTGATCATTGTTTAGTTCACCTTATTCCGAAAACTAAAATCTGCTAAGCCTGTAGTCAGAACAACGAAAAGGTGGACAAGCGAGGGCATTGAAAAACTACAGTCCGGCTTTGACTGCATTGATTGGAATGTGTTCAGGGAAGCAACCACAAGCCTCGATGAGTACATAGACACTGTGACATCCTATGTCAGCTTTTTGCAAGGGCAGTTGCATTCCCACGAAGACCCAGCTCTGGTTCAACAACGACAAGCCCTGGTTCACAGCAGAACTCGGACAGCTCCGCCAGTCAAAAGACGAGGCCTGCAGGAGCGGGGATGCAGACCTCTACAGGCAGGCCAAGTACAAGCTGAGAAGAGGAATCAGAGCTGCCAAGGAAAGGTACTCTGAGAAGATGAGGAGCAAGTTCTCAGCTAATGACACTTCTTCAGTTTGGAAGGGCTTGCAAGAAATCACCAGCTACGAGGAAAATCGTCAGCTGACCAATGACCTGAACGAGCTGAGGAAACACAATCTGCCACAGGCAATGATGGTCCAATTCTATCCTGCCATCGTAGAGTCCGTCTTCACCTTCTCCATCATGGTCTGGTTTGGCTCAGCCACCAAGCACGACATCCGGAGGCTGCAACGAATCGTTCGATCAGCTGAGAAGATTGTTGGCTGCAACCTTCCCCCCATTGACGAACTGTACACTGCAAGGGCCAGAAAGTGAGCGGGCAAGATCATCTCTGACCTCTCTCACCCTGGCCACAAACTCTTTGAAGCACTTCCCTCTGGAAGGCTACTCCAGACTGTCAAAGCAGCCACAACCAGACATAAAAACAGCCTTTTTCCGCTAATAGTAGCTCTACTCAACAACCAAAAGTCTGTAGTCTCTTTTTGCTCTGGTTTATTTCATTCGCATGTTTAAACTGTAATGTTGTATTCTTAATGTTTTAATGTTTTATGCTTTATTCTTAATTGTTTACTGTATGTTCGTGTTGTTACTTGCGAGCGGAGCACCAAGGCACATTCCTTGTATGTCTACATACTTGGCCAATAAACTTATTCATTCCTTCTCTCTCATTCCTTCATTCATTCCTTATCCTAAGTCATAGCATTGGAAACAGGCCCTTCAGCCCACCTTGTACATGCTGACTGTTGGATAGGAAAAGTTTGGAGGAAAATGGGTCAGGTGCAGGCAAATGGGACTAGCTTAGATGGGTATCTTGGTCGTCATTGACAAGTTGGGCCAAAGGGCCTGTTTCCCTGCTGTATTACTCTTTGGCTCCATGACCTTATAATGATGAATGTCAAGAGGGTGTCACCACACAATGACGCACGGTCTTGAATGTTTTGTGCAGCATCCAACATATCACAAGGCTGATGGAAGTGCAGTCAGAGCAATGCAACAATGTTATCAGTGTGTAAAAGATTCTGGTCTGCAATCTGAACTCATGGTCTGAAGTGCCACTCCAGAGACGTGAGCTCATAATCCAGGTTGAGGGGGAGTACGTGCACTCGGAACTGTTGTCGATAGATTAAGATCATTACCTGAGGCACGATCTATCCTTGCAGGAGTATCACGCATCACTATTAAAGAAGAGCAAGCATGTTATTCCCGTTGTGCTTGGCTTGTATTTATCTTTCAAAGACCATCTCTAAAATTCTTGCTATGTTTCTGCTTTGTTGCTTTTTCTGCAAGTGATACTTCAGTGATAGGGAAAATACTTCAATGGTTTTAAAGTGACCCGTGGTTCTCTAAGATTCTTAAAGGCACAATTTTCTTTCATAGAGTCACAGCATGGAAAGAGGCCCTTCAGCCCCACTCATCTATGCTCACCAAGATGCCTAAGCTGGTCCCACCTGCCCACGTTTGGTCCATATTCCTCTAAATCTTTTCTATCCATGTACCTGTCCAAGTGTCTTTTAAGTGTTGTCATAGTACCTGCCTCAACTACCTCCTCTGGCAGCTCCATCCATATACCCACCACTCTGTGTGGAAAAAGTTGCTCATCAGGTTGCTATTAAATCTTGTCCCTCTCACCTTAAACCTATGCCCTCTGGTTCTTAATTCCCCTACAATGGTTAAAAGACTCCATGTGTTCACCCTATCTATTCCCGCATAGTTTTCTGAAAGTTTCTTGAAATTTATTTTATTTACTAATGAAAGTAATTATGCTAAAACTTACTTATTTATGAATTATTAACTTAATTATGCTAAAACTTAAGTCTGAAGAAGGATCTCGACCCAAAATGTCACCCATTCCTTCTCTCCTGAGATGCTGCCTGACCTGCTGAGTTACTAAAGCATTTTGTGAAATGATGCTAAAACTTACTGTTGAAACAATAACAAGGGAACTAAATAGCCTACAAAATCTCTTCCATTTGTCTGCCTTTTATCGTAAAATGCTTATTGCTCAAATAGTTGTACAGATTCATTCAAAAAATCCCATGCAGTGTTATTGCTACATTCTCAAAGTTCGGAAGAGAGACTGAAACAGTGCAGTGAATCGCTGTTCCTTCACTTAGTGTCAGCCGTCAAAACAACTTAATGTCATGCAGGGATTCCATAAACTTCTATAAGGGACTGACATGGAATGCTATTTTGATCCATATATCCCAACATAAACAAAGCATGATAGCTTACAAGCAGTATCTGATATTTTAACAGTTCAGCTCCGATCCCAGGGCCAACAAAATGCACTTGGCAAATTGCCTTTATTCTCGTTCTTATCTAGATCTTCTTTGGGAGCTTGGTTGTCTCTGTAATTTAGTGTTTGCACTGCCCACATTAACTATGTGTGTATCATGCCCTATTGTGATGGAGGTGTTCAATATCATGAGGGTTTTAACAATAAACAGGGAGAAAACTGATTCCCAAGGTCAGTTGCCAAAGGACAGAGATTTAATGTAATTGGCAAAAGAGTCAGAGGTGTTATGAATTAAGAGGTTAGCGGAAGCAGATTCAGTAATGCCTTTCCAAAGTGAATTAGTTAAGCACACTGAGGTCAAAAAAATTATGGGGCTTTGGGGAAAAAGCACAGGAAAAAATGTGACTAATTGGAAAGATCTACCCAAGTCAACACGTGCATTATGGAACAAAAGACCTGTATTATTCTGTGATTCAACAGAGGTTGGTGGAAGAAACTATGGCTGTGACATGCCATTCATTCATTCATTCATTGTTGCCTATGATTCAAACAATTGTTGAAGCTACCTACACTCTAAACTTTGAGTGCTACTATAATCGTTAAAGGGCTGTTTCCATGTCTTAGCTGCTGTCCCTAAGATGAAACTGCATGTTCTGATGAGATCACACAGAGCCTTCTTTAGTGCCTTCAAAGAAAACAAAAGTCTTGTATTGATATGGTCCTTAGGAACCCTTAAAGTACTTTACAATTGCCGAAGTTCATTTAGATTGTTTCACTTTTGTAATGTTGAATAAAACCGAGTGAATTTGCACACTGCAAATTCCCACAAACAACAATGAGTGCATGATTAGATCTGTTTTGTTGATGGATACAAGAAACTGCAGATGCTGGCTTACAAACAAGACACAAAGTGCTGGCGTAACTCAGCAGTCAGGCAGCATCTCTGAAGATGGATGACATGTGACAAAGAACTGTAGATGCAGGTTTATACCGAAGATAGACACAACAAGCTGGAGTAACTCAGTGGGCCAGGCCCTTCTTTGGGTCAGGACCCTTCTTCAGACTCTCTTCTTCAGGCTATCTGCCGACCAAATCCCCCCTCACGTGTATCAACATTATTTGCCAGGCTTTGTCCTGCCCCTCGCCTCCCCTTTTCCAAATCCCCCCCCCTCCTACATTCAGTCTGGTTGGCTGACACACTGAGTCACTCCAGCACTTTATGTCTTTTACTATTTTATTGATGCTGGTTGCATGATTAATATAGGCCAATAAATAAGAGAGAGTTTCTCTTCAACTAGTGTATTCAGCTTTTTAAACTGAGGTAAATATATCGTTTTGGCATTGTCACTGGCATTGCCGAAAAGCGGATTAATTGTCAAACAATTGGTATTGGATCGTGAAGCATGTTAAATAACTTTCATGATTGGATAAACAAGTCTTTTTAAACACACAGTTTGCACATGAAGTACTATGAGTTTCTAAAATATCTTATGTTTGTTGCTATGCAGAAACAAAGAACTGCAGATGCTGTTTTATACCAAAGGTAGACAGCATCTTTGGAGAACAATAGATAGGTGATATTACAGGTCGGGACCCTTCTTCAGAATGAAAGACGTTTCAGTCTGAAGAAGAGTCACGATCCGAAACTTCACCATCCATGTTCTCCAGAGATGCTGCCTGACCCACCGAGTTACTCCAGCACTTTGTGTCTGTCTCATGTATGTTCCGGTTGGCTTGCCTGTTGTTGGACCGTGTTCCTCTGCATAGAATGAGTGCTCCTCCTCACGTACATTTCCTCTCTCACCTAACAGGAGCTCTCTATTGAAGATGTCACGTTACACACGCCTCTTGATAAACATTGTACGCTTGCTGGACCAGTTTGATCCTGAAAATAACAGCCCAGATCATTTTGTAAGCGATGCAGCTAAAGACTATAAGGTGAGGGAAATGCTGCAATGAATTAATCAAAGCATGTATCCATACGATAAATTAAACAATTTAGAAAGATTCTGCAGAGCTTCCTTTTGTTGTTCACCAAATATTATATAGGCCAGACACAAAGTGCTGGAATAACTCAGTGGGTCAGGCAGCAGTTGTGGATGGGAATTGACATGCAACATTTTGGGTCGGGGCCTTTCTTCAGACTCAGATTATATTGGAACTTTGACAGCTACTGGCTTTCATCTTTAACTAAACTTTCATTATAGAATAACACAGGTCCAGCAATTACATTTTTATTTATTTATTCTCTTTTTATATTGACCAACTTTTGCTGGTATTTCTCTCTGATGGGCTGTTGCATATTTCAAAAATCAATTGGGGATGTCAACTGGAATTTAATGAAACACCCCCAAAAGTTCATGGATTGTGGAGGTTTTCTTACACATTTTACTCAAATTCAAAAAAAGAAACTACAGATGCTGGAAATCTGAAATAAAAACAAAAAATGTCAGAAACATTTAGCAGAACTGACAACATTGATGGAAAGTCACCATTTCAGGTCCTGGATCCTTCATCAGACCCTTCTTTCTAACAAAGTCTCAGACCTGAAACTTTAACTCTGTTTCTCTTGAGGAGTCAAGATTGTATGTACCGACATGGGTACCGACAAAGGAACATTCTTACTTGCAGCAGCATAAGAGGCCTGTAAATGCAATATGCATAAATAATATATATAACAAACAAATTCAGTCGATTAATAACCGCAATACTAGTATAAGAAAGAGTTAGATTTAGCTCAGGGCTAAAGGAATCAAGGGATATGGGGAAATGGGGATATGGGGAATGGGGTTCTGATTTTAGATGAACAGCCATGATCATAGTGCTGGCTCGAAGGGTCAAATGGCCTACTCCTGCACCTATTTTTCTATGTTTCTATAAAATGCCCAAATTACCCAAATGTCGCCTTATCTGCTTAGTGTTCCCATCATTTTCTGCCTTTTCCAGCATCTGGAGTTGTATTTTTATGTTGTTTTCATCTAAACATCTTCAAATATAATGGCTGAAGAAAGATTGAATTTGAACTGGACCTTCAGCCATTTATAATAGATTGGGCAGCATCTGCAGAGACAGATGCAGGGATATGGGGTCAGGTCTATGACCTTCAACAGATTTGTAGCATTTTGTGCTTTGGGTAATAGCTTTTCTGCAAACAGTTGATCACTTCCAGTGAATAGGATTAGAGCAAGCAAATTAAGTATGAACAAGTGAACCAGATCTGACTTAGCAAACTAGATCAATGTAAACAAACACTGTATAGACTCTGGAGTGACAGTAACTCGGCTCCAGTCAAGCCACTCAATTGAGCATGAAGCATTGGAGGAACTCAGCAAGTCAGGCAGCATCTCTGGAGAATATGGATAGGTGACGTTTAGGGTTGGGACCTTTCTTCAGACCCGAAATGTCACCTGTCCCAGTTCTCTAGATTCCACCTGTTTAGTTTAGTTTAGGGATACAGCAGGTAAACAGGCCCTTCGGCCCAACATATCCACACCAACTATTGATCACCCACACACTAGTTCTATGTTATCTCACTTTTGCATCCTACACACGAGGGGCTATTAACCAGACAGCACCCTTAGTCAGGAATGAACTGCTGTGAGGCAGCAGCTCTACCACTGTCCTTTTAATGTAAACCAACGTTTGCTGATCCTTGTTTCTACAAACCACCCAAGAGATTGTTCTCCTGATTCCTGAGTTGAGAATCTGTGTGTCATTCTCTTGCCTAAACAAAAGGTCCCAATAGTTCCTAGATTCTAAAAGTTATTTAGTCCAACAATTTAATGGTAATATTAAATTGATTTTCCCCAACGCTTTAGTAAGTTTTTGCCTTTGCGTTGTTGAGATCAAGTGGGGACAGGTTTGGATATCATCCCTGCATCAGATTAATATCACTTATTGTGGAAACTTATAAATGGAAAAATCATTACAAACGATATTAGAGTACTTGCGTCACCATAGCCCAAGCAAGAATCAACACCTACATGGGAATAAGCAATAAGCAATCTTTGTCTTTTTTCAATGAAAACGCAGTGGATGTTCTTCCAGAGTATGATTACTGAAAATATTGAGGGGTGGCACGGTGGCACATCTGGAAAAGCTGTTGCCTCACAGCCCCAGGGACCCAGGTTCAATCCTAGCCTCCTATGCTATTTGTGTGGAGTTTGCACGTTCTCCATGTGACCAAATGGGCTTCCTCCGGATGCGCTGGTTTCCTCTCGCATCCCAAAGACATGCGGGTTTGTCGGTTAAATGGCCTTTGTAAATTGCCCCTAATGTGGATGCGAAAGTGGGATAGCATAGACCTAGTGTGAACGGGTTGGTGTGGACTCGATGGGCTGCAGGGCCTGTGGTCACAGGGAGAACTACAAACTCTGCACAGACAGCAACCCAAGGTCAACATGGAACCCGGATCTCTGGTGTTGTGAGGCGGTGGCTCTCCCAGCTGCGCTTCTGGGCCTCTCATATTAAGTGACCAAAGAAAGGAAATTCAGAACTTGGAAATCAATTAACATTCATAAACTGTTTCTGAAGTTACCTGAATCTGCTGCTGATTTTGCTGTCTGATAACATCTTCCCTTGTATCGATTTTACTGTGTAGAGCATTTAGATGAAACATTCGTTATCTGTGGAGAGTATCTTGCTGAGGAAACAAATGAGTTTTCAAATGAGTTCCCCACACAGCAGACCGATTCAGAGTGAAGTTAATCGGTTATTCACTGGTCCCTGAATTGTAATTCTGCAAACTCAAGGAAGCTGTTTTAGATGAGCAAATCTGATTGAGCAATACTTAATGTCTCATCCAGCACCTCCAATCCTGCACTAATCTTGCACCGATATAGGTGCTGAGATTTGCAGGATGATGACGGATGAAGAAGGTCATTCACCCCTTCTTCTGAATGTTTTAGATGGATGAACTGACCAGCCTTGCCCCACACCTGAACCACCAGCATACATTGCTTCTTAAAATACACCAGGAATAGATCTAAGTCTTGACAGGACACCGGCAGAACTTCGGGGAAACGTTGTAAATAGCCCAGTATTCTGCCAGTGTCCCTGCAAATTTACAGCAGATTTGGAGAACTTTTGCACATGTAGATGGAAATTGGGGGGTGACTTTAGACTTTTGACTTTAGATATATAGAGATATATAGAGATACAGTGCAGAAACAGGCCATTCAGCCCACCAAGTCCACACCAACCAGCGATCACCCCGTACGCCAACACTTTCCTACATACTAGGGACAATTTACAATTTTACCAAAGCCCATTAACCGACAAACCTGCCAGTCTTGAGAGTGTGGGAGGAAACCAGAACACCCGGGGAAAACTCATGTGGTCACAGAGAGAATGTACAAACTCTGTACAGACAGCACCCGTAGTCAGGATTGAACCCGGGTATCTGGAGCTGCAAGGCAGCAACTCTCCCGCTGCGTCACCATGCCGCCCCATCACTATTACCACCGTGTAGTTCAAAATACGTTTGGATACATACAATGAACAGTTTTAAATATCCAAGGCAATTTTACGAGACTAATTCACCTACAAACCTGCACATCTTTGGGATGTAGGAGGAAACCAGAGCACCCAGAGGAAACCCACATGGTCACAGGGCGAACATACAAACTCAACAAAGACAGCACCCGAGGTCAGGATCGAACCCGGGTCTCTGACGTTGTGAGAGTTATGGGCTAAATGCAGGCAATGGGACTAGCTCAGGAAGGCAGCTTAGTTGGCTTGGACGAATTTGGGCGAAGGACCTGGTTTCTTACTGCACACATCTATGACCTGATTTAGAGGCAAGAGTGCTTCTGATCCCCAGTGCAATTAATGCTCTGTCAAAACTGTGCATCTGCGACACCCCAAACAACCTGATGAGGGTAGATCATCACAGTTGCCAAGTTGATGGTCCAAAGCTGACCGATATGAATAGGGGCATCATGTCCATCCAGCCCATGTAGATATGTGCACACTAGGCACTCCTGTGCCCCAACCTGGAATGGAAGAATGTGCATCGTAACCTGCAATCATCTACTCCATCCCATTGCTAGTCCAGGAAGGTCACTAAGTCTAGGCCTTCGACATTTGCGTTAAACACCCTTCTTACTGTCAGCCCAAGCAGTACAAGGCAGAAACAAAGATGGGATGAGTTAAAATTGATGCAGCTCTCCCTAAAGTACATGACAGTCAATTAGCCCAAGACACAGAAGGTATGTAGTTAGAACCAGTGGCCTCAATTCTGAGTAATTGGCTGGAAGTCAAAGACTTGCTTTCACAGTTCCAATTTACACAGGCCATTAACTCCACGCAATTCAATTGAGAATGTGACTAATGATGTGCCTTCATGGAGCTATTGATTCTGCCAAGTCTGTATTTACGGAAGTGCGTCTCTTGCGCGTCTCTTGCGCTTGAAACAATGCCACGGTGCTTTTCAGCTCCAGCTCCATTTAAGGCAAGGTTATTGTGCAGGATAACTTTTTATTGTCAGTTGTGGTTTATTGGCAGACACAAGATGAAGTTGAGCAGACATTCCTGGTGGAAGTCCTGTCAGGCTGTTTATATTACAGACCACTGCTCAATATGGTTGTGAATGGATTTTACATCCGAGATGGAAAGACCTTCCTGCGGTTGGACTGGAATCTGTATGCGGGTAAGTGATGGTACAGTAGCCGTATATCTAACTTTGTTATTTGCCTTTGTCTTGCCTCCTGTAAGAGATGTTGGAGACTAAATTGAATTACCCTGGGAAATGGGATTGGAATGAGTGTACTCATTGATTGCAATGGTGGTGCCAAACCAATTTTGTGTTGTCTTCTCATTGTAAAGGCTTCTGCTTGCAGCAGGGCTCACCACAGTGTTGACTGGTTGCACACATCTTCAGGGGGCCTTTACTGTGACCAGATAGCACCAGTTGAGATCAGGGCCGGATTAAGCTAGTGTGGGGCCCGTAGCAAATGTTATAAAGGGGCCTTAAACACGGGACAAGGTGACGTCACCGCCCGCACCCCACGTGACCTCACCCAGCCAGCGGCCACGTGCTCCTCCTCCACCAATGACAGTTGCCCGGGCCGGGAGGCGGGTTGCAACCTCCGTTTGGCGAACACACTCGTCTACGCTCCCCGAACACACTCGGCCCCACTCCCCAAAACCAAAGATTGACACAAAAAGCTGGAGTAACTCAGTGGGTCAGATAGCACGTCCGGAGAAAAGGAATAGGTGACATTTTGAGTCGACACCCTACTTCTGAACTTAGCTGTTGTCCATGACCTGGAAAGTAGTGTAAAGAATAACACTGCTTGGGAGAACAATGAATCTAAGGAGTTTGAACATTGTTGGAGGAGGGGAAATGCAGGAGGGACATCCAAGGCCAGGAAGCAGACTAGATGACAGCGAGTTGGGGCATAGGGTCTCGACCCGAAACGTCGCCTATTCTTTTTCTCCAAAGATACTGTCTGACCCGTTGAGTTACGCCAGCTTTTTGTGTCTATCTTCGGATTAAAGGAGCATCTGCAGTTCCTTCCTACAAGTCTGAAGAAGGCTTTCGGCCCGAAACATCACCTATTCCATTTCTCCAGGGATGCTTTCTGACCTGCTGAGTTACTCCAGTTTTTTTTGTATCTATCTTCTGACTATTAAGCACTCTTGACTTGACTGCCTTGACAGAATATAGCAGAATATAGCATTTGAAGAGGTGTTCATTAATCTTGCCCACTTGTGTGAAGTACTTTCTAGGTTCTGAGAACTTCATTAATGATTTCCACCTTCGTAATATGCCCCAACTGGCTGTCATCTGGTATGCCTCCTGGCCTTGGATGTCCCTCCTGAATTTTCCCCCCTCCAACATTTTCAGTACGATGTTCAAACTCGTTGGATCCATTGTTCTCCCATGTTTTACACTACTTCCCAGATCATGGATAACAGAAGTTCTGAAGAAGAGTCCCAACCCAAAACGTCACCTACTCACTATCCCGCGGTCTAGGCTTAAGCTCAGGGGTGACCGCGCTTTTGCGGTTGCAGCTCCTAGACTGTGGAACAGCATCCCTCTCCCCATCAGAACTGCCCCTCCATCGACTCCTTTAAGTCCAGGCTCAAAACCTATTTCTACTCCCTAGCGTTTGAGGCTCATTGAGGAGACGCTGTGAACTGTTTGCGTGCTACTGTATGTTTCTTTTTTTTTCCTTAGTACCTAATCAGATGTACAGCACTTTGGTCAACGTGGGTTGTTTTTAAATGTGCTATACAAATAAAATTGACTTGACTTGACCTATTCCTGTTCTCCAGACATGCTATCTGACCAGCTGAATTACTCCAGCTTTTTGTGTCAATCTTTGGTTTAAACCAGCATCTGCAGTTCTTTCCTACACAGTTTTTAATTGTCATCTGCACTGGGAGCAAAGCAATGAAATTGTTACTTGCTTCTGCTTTATAGGGAAACTAACACAATAACACAACAAATAAATATACAAGAAATAATAATACCATAAATTATCAGTTATACAGGTCCACCACCGATTTTACGCCAACTGGTGGTGCGGCACTTCCTTTAATCTGGACAAAACTGTGAGATCACACTTGAAATATCCCCCAGATCCCCCCGAAAATATGGCATCTATGCCAGGTGAGGCGGCCGTTCTCGACCTCATTGGGACTTGCGCGGCCGATCGGCGGGTTGAATTTGCCCCCTGCGGCCGGGACTCTGGTACTACAGCCCATCCGGAGCCGGCAGATCCGTTCCCATAGCCAACTTCTGCAGCTGATCAGCGGGTCGAATTTCCCCCTTGTGGCCGGGACTCTGGAACTTCAGCCTGGCTGGAGCCAGCAGATCCGTTCCCATAGCTGACTCCCAAGGCTGACTGCGAGCCGGTATCTCGCCCCCCCCCCCCCCCCCCCAAGGTCGTGACCTCTGTTGGTCTGGCAAAACAGAAAATCCAGCAACGCCTTGAAACCAAGGGTGCCAGAAAATCAGTGGTGGGTCTGTACTAGGAAGCCAGACCACACTAAAGTGTGTTGTGCAATCTTATACAAAGTCCATAGTAGTCTGGTTCGGATAATTGATCACCCTCAGGCACCTCCATCTCTTCCCCCACTTGCAACCTCTGTCAATCAGGGCTTGTACATAATGTTCAGCTGCTCTATCTCATCATCACATACTTAGCACTGACCAAGCCTCACAACCTCAATGACTATTTCAATTAAAAATTAAGCTACTTTTATCGATTATTTTTTCCCCATCATTATACCCCACGTTGGGGACGCTTTGACTGAATAGTCTAATCAAGTCTAAAGAAGGATGCCGACCTGAAATGTCACCTATCCTTTTTCTTCAGAGATGCTGCTTGACCCACTGAGTTACTCCAGCACTTTGTGTCTATAGAATCATACAGTCATACAGTGTGGAAACAGGCCCTTTGGTCCAACTTGCCCACACCGACCAACATGTCCCATCTACATTAATCCCACTTTGCCTGCATTTGGCTCATATCTCTCTAAACCTGTCCTATCCATGTACCTGTCTAATTACAACTTAAACATTGCGATAGTCCCTTCTTCGACTACCTCCTCCAGCAACTCATTCCATACAGCTACCACGCATTGTGTGAAAAAGTTCTAATAAAATCTTTCCCCTTTCACCTTAAACCTATGCCCTCTGGTTCTCAATTCCCCTACTCTGGGCAAGTGACTCTGTGCCTCTACCTGATCTATTTCTCTCATGATTTTATACTCCTCTATAAGATCACCCCTCATCTTCCTGCACTCCATGGCATAGAGTCCCAGCCTGCTCAACTTCTCCCTCTTGCTCAGACCCCTGAGTCCTGGCAACATCTTTGTCAATCTTCTCTGCACCCTTTCCACTTGACAACATCTTTCCTATAACATGGTGCTTAGAACTGAACACAATACTCTAAATATGGCCTCACCAGCATCTGATATAACTGCATCATGATCTCCCAATTTCTATACTCAATACTTTAATTGATGAAGGCCAATGTATCACAAGCCTTTTTGACCACGCCCATCTACCTGCGACACCACTTTCAAGGAACTATATACCTGCACTCCAAGATCTCGCTTCTCTACAACACTTCCCAGAGTCCTACCATTCACTGTGTAGGTCCTGGCCATGTTAGACTTTCCAAAATGCAATACCTCACATTTCTCCATATTAAATTCCATCAACCATTCCTCAACCCACCCATTGTCCAACTGATCTACAGGTATGTCCTTTTATTCTGAGGCTGTACCCTCTGGTTCTAGACTTTCCCATTACTGGAAAGCTCCTTTCCACATCCACTCTACCCAGCCCTTTCATTATCTGGTCAAGGGCAACTGGCACGGAGGAACACCATCATCTCCAGATGCATCTGTATGTCACACACTAACTTGGAAGTATATCATTATTCTTCCACCATCTTGGAGCTCCTTATGGAAATACTTCCAGCTCAAGGACTGTAGGGATTCAGTTCATCACTTTCTCAAGGCCACTATGACTAGACATTAAGTCCAGTCCAAGCAAGCAACATGTATATTCCAAAAATTAATTTAAAATTATTGAGGTAACTAGTGCATTGGATTGCAGATGGACCATTCCTGATTTGTTTGACTCAATTCTTGTTGTTAGTTGAAAGATAACATTGTATTCCCTTTGCTCTCTTGCAGTTATATGCTATCTTGCGACTTTTCGGCTGAAAGAACTGGGCCTGAAACACTTCACCAAATTTATCAATTCCCAGGATACGAACAAAATGCATAAAGTGAGGATAGCAAAGATTTATCATTGGAATTTTTATTCAAGGTGTCAGATTGTTCAATAATTCCACATTTACTTTTCACAGTTCCTTAAATTCTTCTTTGATGCTGGGAACCTCAATACATGGATAAAGGATGAGTGGTGCCAATTATATGAAGTGGCATATGTAACAGAGAAACTGATTGATCCTCTGCTGAGGTAAATCAAGTAAGATTGCTTTCCATATTAATTTTCAGTGTATCACCTCTTAACTGAATTGGACACTATCAATGAGACATAACACGTACCTAACTAGCACAACTGACAGAACACAAACTCTTTCACCAGTCATCCCAGTTCCTGAGCTCACTTTACCCTATTTTTTTAGCAGGTTTGCTAAATTGAGAAGTTGGAACTTCAATGGGGACTGAAGGGGAATTTTTTCACAGATTGGTTGGAGTCTGGAATGCCAGCTCTGGGAAGGGGGTGGTGGAGGCAGAGACTCTCACACCATTTTAGAAGCTTCTAATCATGTACTTTGTTTAGTTTAGCGTAGTTTAGAGACACAGCATGGAAACAGGCCCTTCAGCCCACTGAGTTCGCACTGACCAATGATCCCTGTACGCTAGTTCTATCCGACACACAGGGGCCAACTTACAGAAGCCAATTAACCTACAAACCAGCATGTCTTTGGAACTTGGGAGGAAACTGGATAAACTGGAGAAGACCCATGCGGTCACTGCGCAAACTCCATACAGACAGCGCCCATAGTCAGGATTTCAGCCAGGTCTCTGGCGCTGTAAGGCAGCAACTCTACTGCTGCGCCACTGTGTTGTTTCGACACAGTGAATCAATAGGCATAGAAAACTACAGATCTAAAGCGGGTAAATGGGGTTAGTGTAAGTAGGAACAACAGGTGGTATTTACTCAGTCGGCCGAAGGGGTTGTCTCTGTGCCATCTAACTCTGTGGCTCTATAACTCTCTTAAACCTCTGTAGCACAGAGCTCTGTAGCGCAATCGATAGAGTGTTGGACTTCTTTGATGCATACCAGGTAATTCAAAGGTTGTGGGTTCGAATGACACAGTGGTAGAGTTGCTAGCTTACAGCACCAAAGACCTGGGTTCGATCCTGACTACAAGTGCTGTCTGCACAGAGTTTGTTCGTTCTCCCTGTGACTGTGTGGGTTTTCTCTGGGTGCTCTGGTTTCCTCTCGCACTCTAGAAATCTACAGGTTTGTAGGTTAATTGGCTTTGGTAACATTTTAAATTGCACTTAGTGTGTAGGATAGTGCTAGTGATCGCAGGTCGGCTGGACTCAGTGGGCCGAAGGGCCTGTTTCCGCACTGTATCTCTAAAGTCAAAATTTCATTATCCCGATTGCAAATTGATTGGGTTATTCACTGACCTATATATATGCTACACAGACTAAATGCTTGAAGCCTCGACATTAGACATAATTTTTTTACGATGTCTGCTCTGTATTATCTTGAGATACAATGAGCCAGTGTCTTTCTTTGATTATTTCAAGCACATCTAACCTGGTAAAACTGAACTGTTAGAATAAGTTTTGGAACAAGTTATTGAACCAGGAACAGTAACACAGAGAGAAGGTACTGCAGTGCCAGAGTAATTCAGTGGCCAGGCAACATCTGTGGAGAACATGGATAGGTGACGTTTCGGATTGGGGCGCTTCTTCAGAATAGAAAAACACCAGCGTGCGGAAGAGAGTAGTAGTAGTAGTAGGAGAGTATGTTTCCACGAGTGGGAGAGTCTAGGACTGAGGCCATAACCTCAGAATAAAAGGACATATCTTTTAGAAAGGAGATGAGGAGGAATTTCTTTAGTCAGAGGGTTGAGAAATCATTGTCACAGTCGGCTGTGGAGGCCAAGTCAATGGATATTTTTAAGGCGGAGATTTACAGATTCTTGATTAGTATGGGTGTCAGAGGTTATGGGGAGAAAGCAGGAGAATGGGTTGAGAGGGAAAGATAGATCATCCATGATTGAATAGCTGAGTAAATTTGATGTGCTGGATGGCCGAATTCTGCTCCTGGAACTTATGAACTTATAGCATTAAATGGAAATGAAAAAGTGCAGGGCCGCAAGGAGGTAGGCTGGGAGATCAGAAATACACCCTTAGCTTTTGGGAGAACCATTCAGTCGTCTGACAACAGCGGATAAAGAAGCTGTTCCTGAATCTGCCTGAGATGATTCCTTGATGTTAGCGCTGAGGGAGAGTTGTAGTTTTGGGTGAAATATTAAACCAAGGCTCCTGCTCCCAGTTTGAAAGAGAAGATCCAAAGGCAGTATTTTGAATAAAGGACTTCGCCTCACTATCTTGGCTAATATTTCTCTTTCAACATTACTGAAAAATAGTCTGGTTATTACCTTAATGTCTTTGTGGGACCTTGCAGCTTAATTCCGTTTTCCTTGTATTATGACATGGACTGCACTCTTTAAAATCATTTTATTGGCAGTTAAGCACTTTAATTTGCCATAAGATTGTGTGAAGTGGTATTCAAAGTAAATCATTCGATTTATGTCACACTGAATACAGTGCTACTATAAAATGGTAACATAACTCATAAATGATCACTCTGCTGACGGTGTTAACTTCTTGTTAGAATACATTGAAACGCCAGTCTTGCTCCAAATAGTCATAGGAGGGCAGACGAGTTGCGTGGCAAAGTTCATACATGGTCATTTTTGCTTCTGCTACCATTAAATGACAGTAACATTGCCTTCCTATTTCTCTTTCCTCCCTTAAAATGCCGATTAGTGCTTCCCCCTTTGACCAAGGTTTTAATTATCTCGTGGCCCAGCATCAAGTTTACTTTGCTTTAGGGCTTCATACCTTGAAATGCAAGACGACAAGGGGCCTCCTTATATAGATGTATAAAACTACGAGGGGAATAGATAAGATGAAAGCACAGTCTTTTACCTTGAGTAGGGGAATCAAGAACCAGACGACATAGGTTTAAGGTGAGAGGGGAAAGATTTAATAGGCTCCTGAGGGGGCAATCTTTTCACTCAGAGTGTGGTGGGTATATGGAATGAGTTGTTAGAGGAGGTAGTTGAGGCAAGTACAATAACAACATTGGAAAGACACTTGGACAGGCACATGGATAGTAAAGGTCTCGAGGGTTGTGGACCAAAGGCAGATAAATTGGATGAGCTTAGATGGGGCATTTTGGTCGGCATGGACGAGTTGGGCTGAAGGGCTTGTTTCTGTGCTGTATGGCTCTATGACTCTAAGTCTCAGGACTATAATTACAACCTAACCCGGATCTAAGAACGTATAATCTTTTCCAGGCCTGACCCAACCATCACTGTTAATATAACAACCACATAAAAGCTTATTTACATGCAGTAAAAGTAAGCAAATCATAAAAGTCAGCAAATCATCTTCACATGCATAAAACACTGAATTGATAAAACGCAACAAGTCCAATGCAATTAAAACCCAAATGTGCTAGACAAGAGTGTTTAATTGTCATATGAGACTGAGACGTTCAGACTGAAGATGGGTCCCAACCTAAAGTGTCATCTATCCATGTTCTCCAGGGATGCTGCTTCAGGATTTTGGAGCTACTTTTTTTGGTCATTCATTTTGGTTACTGAATTACCAAAGTAACTCCAGCTTTGGTTACCTTCTGGAGTACTCCAGCATTTTGTGTCTTTTATTATTTCTTGCCTCTTTTGGCTGTGTGACGTGTTCCAACCTGAAGGTGAGTTATGTTTGCTTTCCAGAGAGATCAACATATTTTAATACAATGTGTATCAGAGCCAATCCTCCGGTCATCAAATGCCCACAGGTGATCTCCAGGCATTACCAGAAGTCATGAGAGGGAGATAAAAAGCCAGAAACTAAGCCAATAATTCTTTATGCTGCTGCATCCAAGGTTTTGTTCATAGGTTATAGGAACAGAATTAGGCCATTTGACCCATCAAGTCTATTCTGCCATCCAACCATGGCTGATCTATCTTTCCCCCTCAACCCCACTCTCCTGCCTTCACCCCATAAACCCTGACACCCGTACAAATCAGGAATCTGTCAATCTCCGCCTTAAAAATATCCATTGACTTGGCCTCCACAGCCTTCTCAGGCAATGAATTCCACAGATTCACCATCCTCTGACTGAAGAAATTCCTCCTTATCTCCTTTCTAAAGGTACATCCTTTTATTCTGAGGCTATGGCCGCTGGTCCTAGACTCTTCCTCCAGTGGAAACATCCTCTCCACATCTACTCTATTCAGGCCTTTCAATATTCGGTAAATTTCAATGAGGTCCCCCTCATCCTTCTAAACTCCAGCGAGTAGAGGCACAGTGCCGTCAAACCCTCATCATATGTTAACCCAATCATTCCTGGGATCATTCTCGTGAACCTCCTATGAAGTCTCTCCAACACCAGTACATCCTTCCTCAGATATGGAGCTCAAAACTACTCACAATACTCCAAAAGCGGCCTTATAAAGCCTCAATATTACATCCTTGTTTTTATATTCTAGTCCTCTCGAAATAAATGCAAGCATTGCATTTGCATTCTTTACTTCGACTTGCAAATTAACTTTCTGAGAATTGTATCTGCAGGTTACAATATGAAAGTTCCACTCATTGTTCACCATATTGCTCTCTGTTTGCTAAAGCTGGCAGCCAGATATCATGGACATCATTGAACATTTGGCTAATGTGCTAGCTAACAAAGTCGTTCACAAAAAGGAGAGTCAACCAGTAACAGTGCCGAATGAATTCAACATCACCAAGCCTAAACCACGATCCATTCCAATGCCTGAGGAAATTCCACAGCTGGAAGTACAGAGAAAGGTACGTGCACTGGGTGTCCCTCCATCTCCACTGGGGTCGGTGAGGGAAATTAAAATGTTGGGAGTTAAATAGTTATAGAGTCATACGACACAGAAACAGGCCATTCACCCCAACTCATCCAAGCGAATCCCATTTGCCTACATTTAGCCCATATGCTACTAAACCTTTTCTTTCCATGTACCTGCCCACGTGTCTTTTAAATGCTGTTATTGTACCTTTCTTAACTACGTCCTCTGGAAGCTTGTTCCATATACTCACCACCTCCTGAGTGAAAGGATTGCCCCTCAGGTTTCTATTAAACTCACCATAAACTCGTGCAACTGCAATCTTTTGTTTAATTTCTTGCCGGCTCTTGCCCTTTTCTGAAAATGCTGATTCTTTTTTGGATGTGGAGTTAAAGCTTAGTCACCCAAAGTACCTTCAATAAGTGCTTTGTTGGTAGACTTCTCGGTCACTGAGGAGTCGAATTCTGTGGTGATCTAGCCTGAATAGCACACAAAACGGAGTGTTTCTCGGTATCTCGGTACACGTGATAAGCCAATACCAATTTACCATGTCTGCGCCCATGGAAGAAATTAAGGGATATGAAAGGTATATGGAACCTACCCAGAGGAAACCTACATGGTCATGGAAAGAGGTGTAAAGTTCACACATAGCACTCGAGGTCAGGATTGAACATGGTTCTGGTGCTGTGAGGCAGTGGCTTGACCTGCTGTGCCACTGTGCTGAATAGGAAAGGAATATCTGCCCCAAATCTTCAGAAGCCACACAGTGCTGAAGCCACGCAGGTCATCCTGAACAACTACATTGAACAAGTCATTTCCCAGACGTGTTGCAATAACCAACAAGAATGCTTCAGTAATGGGCAGAACTGTGAAAAATGGTTTAATAAGCTGGACGGGGTTCTCCAGCTCGAAGGGAGATGTCTCAGAGGCGACATTGCAAAGACATACGAGATCTATAAAAGGTGCAGAAAACAAACTTTCAATCATATTGGACAAGTTGCCGCAGCAGGACAAGGAGGTACAGATTTATGTTCATGAAGAGCAAAGCTAATGCGGAAGCTGGGCAGTATTTCTTTGCATAGAAAGAACTTGCAGTCAGTTTGAGGGCAGAAGATTAACCATCTGCTGGCCCTTATCACGGGAAGTTCAGTAAGGCCGGCTTACTGAAAAGATGTGATTAAACAGGATGAAAGGCATTCTTCATCAAAATGTGTCTTATGATTCACATGTCTGCTCCTATATGTGTCAGGGCTCCTTGAATGAGATACAGCAAAGTGCATTCATCACAGTTCAATTTTATTGAGGTCACAACAGCTTTTTACAGGGTTAATAGAAGTCGGGACATGGAAGTGATTTATTTTTACTTGTGCTTCGTCACACTGTGGGTAAGTTTTTAAACTCTATCCCCAGGGAACATAGGCCGGAAAATATCCAAATTAATTACAATGTAAAGAAAAGGAACTGCAGATGCTGGAATTGTGGGTAGAACACAAAGTACTGGAGTAATATCCAAGATGCCGCCCAAGCCAGGCGACACTGTGTGCTCGTAACAGAAGTATATCTGCAATCACGCATTACAATCGCTCCACTCTTAAATCTCTACTCCAATAGCAGATCTGAACACTATGGATGGCTCGATTGTAATCAGGTATTGTCTTTCCTCTGACTAGTTAGCACGCAACAGAAACTTTTCACTGTACCTCGGTACACGTGACAATAAACTTAACTAAACTAAACTAAACTAAGCTGGTCAGGACATGGATAGGCTTTCTAATTACGTTTCTAGTCAGGACCCTTCTTCAGACTGATTGTAGTTGCGGGGAGAAAGCTGGAAAAATTGGTTGCAGGTATTGTGAGGTGCGGCATTAATGTGTCAAGGCGATACAGTGTACACGATCAGATCCATGAAAATGTCCCCAGTTTCCCTTGTAGCGATCAACAGTTCAGTGGTTCAATGGTACTTTATTATCACAAATACCTAGACACAGTGAAATGCTTTGTTTTGCATAGATAGTGTAAATGCACAGTATCTTTTACCCAGAATCGGAGAAACCCGAACTAGAGGACATAATTTTGAGGTGAGAGGGGAAAGATTTAATACAAATCTGTATTTTGTATATGCCCATGCTGACCAAGATGCTCCTTCTACACTAATTCCACTTGCTCGTGTTTGGTCCATATCCCTCTAAACCTTTCCTATTCATGTGCCTGTTCAAATGCCTTTTAAATGCTGTTATATTATACAGAATACAGAGCTTTATTTGTCATTCGGTACCAAGGTACCGAACGAAATTACTTTCCAGCAGTCACACAAAAAAAAAAAGAACACAAGACACATGACCCCAACACAAACATCCATCACAGTGACTCCAAACACCCCCTCACTGTGATGGAGGCAACAAAACTTCCACTCTCTTCCCCACGCCCACGGACAGACAGCTCGTCCCCGACCGACCCGCACAGTCCCCGCAAGGGGATGGAAGTCCCCACGGCCGAGCCGCACCGGGCGCTGAAAAGTCCCGCGGCCGAGCCGGGCGATTGAAGGCCCCGCGGCCGAGCCGTACCGGGTGCTGAAACGTCAACTACCTCAACTGCCTCAACGTTATCTGCCTCAACTACCTCCTCTGGCATCTTAATTCCATATACCCACCACCCTCTGTGTGAAAAAGTTGCCCCTCAGGTTCCTATTAAATCTTTCCCCTCTCATCTTTAACCCGTGTCTCCTGGTTCTTGATTCCCCTATTCTGGATAAAAGACTGTGCATTCATCTATACCTCATTATTCATTATACACCTCTATAAGATCACCCCTCATCCTCCTTTAGAAAACGTTAAAGAGCAAAAACAGAACAAGATGGAAAACCTATGCATGTTAAAAGACTAAATAAGAATTGAAAAAGGCAAACACACTTGTTCAAGCAATGATGTAAAGTCATTGCTCGTAACTTCTGGCCTGCCATTTTAACATTGTTGTCACTGGAAACAATAATCAGGAGTAATTTTACAGGCATAAAGCACATGAGTTTTCCCTGGGTACTCCGCCTTCCTCCCACAACACAAGGGTATGTTAATTTGCCTCTATAAAATTGCCCCTCGTGTATATGGGCAACACAGTGGCGCAGCAGTACAGTTGCTGCCTTACAGCGCCAGAGATTAGATTCGATGCTGACTATGGGTGCTATCTGTATGGGGTTTGTACATTTTTCCTGTGGCAGCATGGGGTTTTTCTCTGGGAGCCCCATTTTCCTCCCACACTCCAAAGACTTGTTGGTTAATTAACTTTGGTAAAATTGTAAATGATCCCTAGTGTGTAGGAATCGAAGGTATTTATTCACAAAATGCTGGAGTAACTCAGCAGGTCAGGCAGCATCTCGGGAGAGAAGGAATGGGCGACGTTTCGGGTCGAGGCAAGGGTCTCGACCCAAAACGTCGCCCATTCCTTCTCTCCCGAGATGCTGCCTGACCTGCTGAGTTACTCCAGCATTTTGTGAATAAATACCTTTGATTTGTACCAGCATCTGCAGTTATTTTCTTATACTACCTAGTGTGTAGGAAAGTGTTACTGTAAGGGGATCACTGGTCGGTGTGGACTCGGTGAGCCGAAGAGCCTGTTTCCCTGCTGCATTTCTAAATTCTAAAGTGTGGGGAATTGATACATAAGTGGGATAGCATAGAACTAGTGTGCATAGGTGATTGATGGGTCGCCATGGACTCAGTCGGCCAAAGAATATATTGCCATGCGATATCTCTAAAGTAAACTATTTCAAAGGTTCCAGATGCTAATAATCTTGAAGGTCCAACATAAAACTGAAGTTAGATCGGAGGAATGGATTAGATAGGTCTTCAGGTTATGTTTTAGGTCACTTTGATATTTGCTGTATCTGGCTAATATCGCAGTCAATACGTGCACCTGCTATAGTCTTGTTCTTACAGAATACAAATTCAGTGCGAGAAGTCATCAAAATATCTCCAGGGAATTCTCTGGTGCTCATCAGTTACAGGTTAAATGATTACCTTATTGCAATGTATTTTGATTAATATCCAGATGCAGTGAGGTTCCCAGAGAAAAGAGCTTGGAAAATGCATTATTTACAAACATAAATCCAACAAACTGACTCTTTTGCTGTCAAAGCTTTTCAAATTAGGAAAGAGCTTGATCTGACAATAGTGGCGATGCTTGCACTTACTTGGGAATTCTAAACTGAGTTTGATAAAACCTGAGGTAACATTTATATAAAATGGTGAATTTAGGAAAAAGTAAATGTAATCAGAAGAATTAAAATGTGCATGAAAGACAAAGTACTGGAATGACTCAGCGGGTCAGGCAGCATCATGGAGAACATGGATAGGTGACATTTTTGAGCTGGGTCCACACCGACCATCGATCACTTGTTCACCTTCATCAGATTGATTGTAGTAGCGGGGAGAAAACTGGAAGATATCTGGGAGGGCTGGACAAAGCCTGGCAATTAAACCATCCTATCACCGACTAGAGAGGGTCCCGAACTACCATCCACCTCACTGGTGATCCTTGGACGATCTTTAATTAGACTTTATTGGACTTTACCTTGCATTGAACATTATTCCCTTTATCCTGTTTCTAAACACTGTGGTAGGCTTGATTGGAATCATGTATAGTACTTCCACTGACTGGATAACACGCAACAAAACGCTTTTCACTGTACCTTGGTACACGTGGCAATAAATCAAATAAACAAAACTAAATGATGGATTTAAGAAAAGCTAGTTGAGAAACCGAGGGAAATGTTCTTCAGGTAAGATAGGGTGGGAGGAGGCTTAAGTGGAGAAAGAATGGAGATATATAGAGTGGGTGAGGAAAATGGCCTGTTTCTGGTAAAAATGAGTGCTCAGCAAAGCAAGAGGCTACAGCACCATACAGTGGAGGAGACAATGCTAATTTCTTGTGTCATTGAAATTAATCTATTATTACTGGACACACAACTTGGCATCATGTTCGGCACAGACATTGTAGACCAAAGGGCCTGTTCCTGTGTTGTACTTTTCTATGTTCTGTACTCTGACTTGGTACATTACAACCGTGACTATTCTTTTCCAATGGTGACTTTGTGTTGCCTGCATTATATTTGTGGATGGTAAGAGTTTAAATTAAACTAGCGGATGATGTGTACCATCTTACATAGCAGAAAAGATGAACAAGCTGCATGGAAGTTGTGAGAGTGTCGGCAAATGGGGCTAGCTTAGTATGGCAACTTGTTCAGCAGGGACAAGGTGGGTCAAAGGGCTTGTTTCTATGAAGTACAGCTCTATGACTTTCGATAACTTTAATGGGGTGAGTGTGGATGGATAAAAAAGCTGGCTTGGGTGTGGTGGTGGCAGAAGGGCCAGCTTCTGTGCTGTACAAGTCTGACTCTAAAATATTGGAGTCGAGGGAAAGAATTTCTGAAATACACTCAAGGGAGTTTCACTGACAAGTACATCCCAGGGAATTGATGCCATGGAATGAGAATGGCTTGAGAGGAAACCTGATTAAAACTAATTATCCTGTCACAAGGTATAGATTAGTCAAGAAGAAAGGCAAGTACAACATTCAAATCTCAAGAGGAATGAGGACAAATCTAACAAGGGTAAAACAGAATCTGAGATGGCCAGGAGAAATTGCTTTGGAACAATGGCAAATCTCTGAAGAAGAGAATTAGTAACTGGCTGATGTGCACTGCAGCTTCCAGTCTCTAAATGCCAGAGACCTTTCCATTGGGTCACGTCCCTGTGACAACTTGCATGCCACAGCCCTTCTTCCTTGAAGGATGTCGCGCATCAACGCGCATCAACATCTTTCAACTCAAGTGAGTCAGGCGTGTTTAATTGCATATGTACTGACAATGGAACAATGAAATGCTGCATTACAGGCCTGTAAAAACAATACTCATAAAATCATTTTTTAAATCAATAAATTAATGACCCCTATACTAGTGCAAAAATCTCAAAGTCCTAAGTACAACCAGAGACAGTTCATAGTTTAGTTAGTGTTGTGTAGTGTTCAAGGGCCTCATAGTTGTCGGCAAGAAGCACAATGTTAACGAAACATTTAGACAGGTTAGATTAAGTTCAGAGGGATACAGGCCAAAGGCAGGCAGGTGGGATTAGTGTAGATGGGGTATTTTAGTTGGAGTGGGCAAGTTGGGTCGAAGGGGCTGTTTCCACTCAGTATGACTCTATGACCCGAAGCTATTCTTGAATCTGGTGGTCACGGTTTTCAAACTCCTATACGTTCTTCCTGATGGCAGGAGTGAAATGAGAGCTTGGCCAGGGTGCGCGTGGGTCTTTGACGATGCTGGCTGCCTTTTTGCGGTAGCATCTCCTATAGATCCCTTCATAATGGGGAAGTCATTACCCATGATGGACCAAGCAGTGTCCACCTCAGGGCTGGAGTGGGGAGTCAAGTCATCCTTGCCCCGAAAGTCCTGCCAAAGAAATAGGAGAATAGAATTTGCGATGCATATGTTAAATGCTATTACATGGCCTTATGTCAAGTAGAAAAAGTCAGCTTGACATATAAATTGTTTGAAATTGTTCTAATTTCCTTGTCGAGTTCTGACACGATCTGCGGCTAGAGTTTATCACCCTCTTTCCAGAATTGTGAGTTACATGGGAATTATATTAGAATTACAGTACAACAGCAGGCTGTTTGTCCTCGTTCCACCTTAGCCTCCTCCACTCTCGGAACGTAGTTCCAACTGGCAGGGAAGATAAATAAATGGGTCAGAAATGTAATAAATCCAGTGAGGATTTCTGGAGAAATTATTTCACCCAGTCAGTAGCTGAACTCTGGAACACACTGCCGTTGGAAGTAGCTGAGACAAATGTCATTGGGAGAAACGATCAGATAAAGTGAGAAGACATATTTCGTAGATAGACCAAAGCATTTCACAGCTAGAAGCATTTTTTTAAAGAAAGTTACTGTTATAATGTAAGGATAGAAAGAAGTCCATGTGTGTGCTCAAGCAGTGTAATAATTGACTTTGAGGGATAGCTGGATGAATATGACAAGAAGGTGGCACAGTGGCTCAGCTGGTAGAGCTGCTGCCTCCCAGCGCCAGAGACCCACGTTCAATTCTGACCTCAAGTGCTGCCTATTTGAAGTTTTCACGTTCTCCCTGTGACTGCGTGGGTTTTCTCCGGGTGCTCCGGTTTCCTCCCACATTCCAGGTTTTGTAGGTTAATTGGCTTGTTTAAATTGCCCCTGTTGCGTAAGACGGGATAATGCGGGTGATCGTTGGTCAGTGTGGACTCTGAGCCGAAGGGCCTGTTTCCACGCTGTATCTCTAAACATCATTATCTGCTGCAAATACTTTGCGATATTTGCTGAAACCAAATGAACGAATGGATTTGCATTGTAATCCTTGTTGCTTCCCTTGGCCGAAGTCTCACTGTTGTTTTCTTCCTGTGATTCAGATTCCAAGCAGCACGTACAATCCTCCGAAAGAGAAAGAGATGCTGGAAAAAATCACGAAGAAGAATCACCTAGCAGCCGAGGTTTGGATGTTCATTTACTTTGTCTCACTGATTTATAATGTTGCCAGTCGTGGGAGAGTCTAGGACCAGAGGTCAAAGCCTCAGAATAAAAGAGAATAGAGATGAGGAGGAATTTCTTTAGCCAGAGGGAGGTGAATTTGTGGATTTCATTGCCATAGACAGCAGTGGAGGCCGAGTCATTGGGTATTTTTAAAGCGGAAATTGATAGGTTCTTGATAAGTAAGGGCGTCAAAGGTTTCAGGGAGAAGGCAGGAGAAAGAGGTTGAGAGGGAAAAACAGATCAGTCTCGATCGAATGGTGGCGCAGGTGCGATGGGCTGAGTGACCTAATTCTGCTCCTACGACTTATTCCTCTTTCTCCTTCCTTTGCTGAATGCATCACCTGATTGTTGGGTTATGCAGACCAGGTAGATCAGAGAACACTTGAAATACTCTGCAGTGGAGCTGAGGGGATCATCACTGGACGATGACAAAAGGTCATCGACCTGAAACATTAACTCTTTCTGTGATTCAATGATACTTTATTGTCACATGTACATAGGTGCAGTGATTTTCTTTGTTTTGCATACAACCTTGTCAAATCATATTATAGATAATCGCAATCATAGATAGGAACAAAAGTGCGACAATTGGAATGTAAGACTAGTAGACTTCACTGAGGCGTAACGCAAAGAGTCGCCGTGTTTCTGGTGCCAACTTTTTCCCTTCAAGTTTCAAAGTTCTTGATCCCACAGAGTCTTATCTTGGCTTTAAAGGCCCATTGTCCTGGCGGTGGTCGGTGTTGCAGGGGTTAATCTGGCCTGACGATGCTGTGGGTGTCCTCCACCGCTGCTCTGCCTCTCCATGCTGCTATCCATTGTCCGTGGATGCTGTCTGACCAGCCGTGTATTTCCAGCATTGCAGCTTGCTGGCAAACAGGATTAAATTAGATTAGAAGCATAGAAACATAGAATAGGTGCAGGTGTAGGCCGTTCGGCCCTTCGAGCCAGCACCGCATGCTATATGATCATGGTTGATCATCTAAAATCAGTACCCCATTCCTGCTTTTCCCCATATCCCTTGATTCCTTTAGCCCTAAGAACTAAATCTAACTCTCTCTTGAAAACATCCAGTGAATTGGCCTCCACTGCCTTCTGTGGCAGAGAATTCCACAGATTCATAACTCGCTGGGTGAAGAAGTTTTTTTCTCATCTCAGTCCTAAATGGCCTACCCCTTATTCTTAAACTGTGACCCATGGTTCTGGACTCGCCCAACATCGGAAACATTTTTCCTGCATCTAGCCTGTCCAATCCTTTAAGAATTTTATGTTTCTATAAGATCCCTTCTCATCTTTCTAAATTCCAGTGAATACAAGCCCAGTCGACCCATTCTTTCATCATATGTCATCCCGGGAATTAACCTGGTGAACCTACGCTGCACTCTCTCAATAGCAATAATGCCCGTCTTCAAATTAGGAGACCAAAATTGCACACAATACTCCAGGTGCGGTCTCACCAGGGCCCTGTACAACTGCAGTCGGACCTCCTTGCTCTGAAACTCTCATCCTCCCGCAATGAAGGCCAACATGCCATTATCTTTATTCACTGCGTACTGTACCTGCGTGTTTACTTTCAGTGACTGATGTACAAGCACACCCAGGTCTCGTTGCACCTCCCCTTTTCCTGATCTGACCCCATTCAGATAATAATCTGCCATCCTGTTCTTGCCACCAAAGTGGATAACCTCACATTTATCCACATTATACTGCATCTGCCATGCAACTGCCCACTCACCTAATCTATCCAAATCAACCTGCAGCCTCATAGCATCCTCCTCGCAGCTCACACTGCCACCCAGCTTTGTGTCATCCACAAACTTGGAGATGTCACATTTAATTCCCTCGTCTAAATCGTTAATATATATTGTAAATAACTGGGGTCCCAGCTCCGTTGCGGCACCCCACTAGTCACTGCCTGTCATTCTGAAATTGACCCGTTAATTCCTACTCTTTGCTTCCTGTCTGCCAACCAGTTCTCTATCCATGTCAATACCCTACCCCTAATACCATGCGCTCTAATTTTGCACACTAATCCCTTGTGTGGGACCTTGTCAAGGCTTTTTGAAAGTCCAGATACACCACATCCACTTATTCATTCTACTTGTTACATCCTCAAAAATTTCCAAAAGATTACTCAAGCATGATTTCCCCTTTATAAATCCATGCTGACTTTGACCGATCCTGTCACTGCTTTCCAAATGCACTGCTATTACATCTTTAATAATAGACTCAAGCATCTTCCCCACTACCGATGTCAGACTAACTGGCCTATAATTCCCCATTTTCTCTCTCCCTCCTTTCTTAATAAGTAGGGTTACATTGGCTACCCTCCAGTCCACAGTAACTGATCCTGAGTCGAGAGAACATTGAAAAATGATCACCAATGCATCCACGATTTCTAGGGCCACCCCCTTGAGTACTCTGGGATGCAGACCATCAGGTCCTGGGGATTTATCTGCCTTCAGTCCCAACAGTTTACCAAACACCATTTCCTGACTAATGTGGATTCCCTTCAGTTCCTCCCTCCCACTAGATCCTCAGTCCCCCAGTATTTCTGGGAGATTGTTTGTGTCTTCCTTAGTGAAGACAGAACCAAAGTACTTGTTTAACTGTTCTTCCATTTCATTGTTTCCCATTATTAATTCATCTGTCTCTGATTGTAAGGGACCTATACTTGCCTTCACTCATCTTTTTCTTTTTACATATCTAAAGAAGCTTTTAGTCAGTTTTTATATTCCCCTAAAGCTTTCTTTCATGAGCCGAAGATCAATTAGCCAGAGGGTGGTAAATCTGTGGAATTCATTGCCACAGATTGCTGCTTAATGTTCAGCATTGGCATGGTGGGCTGAAGGGCCTGTTCATACATTGTATGACATCAAGACATTTTTGTCAGTCTTTATTATTCAAAGGCAAACTTGGACCTTGAGTAATGGCCGTAGTACTAACTGCACGGGCATCAAACCCAAACACAGTCCATACCTGGGCTAATATCCATGACACTGGAGTTTCTTCCAAGGCTCACTGAATAGAAATAAGGGGCAAGAACCATAGTTGAAGTTCCCTTCCCGAACTCCTTGGTTTGAGGTTAATGTTGGTGCTCCCTGCCAGCAGGAACAATTGGATTAGCATTCGCCATGAAACACCAGAAATGGCACAAGGTATATATTGACCAAACACACGGGGAAATATTGTCTGAACCTATTTTCAACGCCAAATTATTGAGCTGCATGATTGGGGAGCAGAGTGCTTGAGGTTGGCTTTGAGTTGAACCTCATTGACATCGCTGGATTCCCACCCTGCAATAATGTTGCAGGAAATCCTTGGGTGTAGGCTGAGACCCAATCTAGATAACTGGGGAAACCCAGCCGATGAACAGAGTGAGGAGTACTTCAAATGCTAATCAAGTGAAGAAGAAATGCTAAATGAAAATCAATAAACAACAAATGCTGGACATCTGCACTAAAAATAGCAAAAGCTGGAAAACCTCAGCAGGTAAGGCAGCATCTATGGAGACAGAGAGAGACTGAATTAATGTTCAAGTCATTTGGACTGGGACTGGAACAATGATGTCCCTGCTGCAGTTTTAAAGATACATTAAATGCAACAACAGGATAAATAAATTGTAATAATCAATAATACAATAAATTATCAGTAATACTTGTTAACCAGAACATAATAGTGCAAACCGAAGATCAATTAGCCAGAGGGTGGTAAATCTGTGGAATTAATTGCCACAGATAGCTGTGAAGGCTAAGTCATGGGTATTTTTAAAGTGGAGATTGACAGATTCTTCATGGGGAAGGGTGTCAAGTAAAGCTATGGGGCGAAGGCTGGAGAATGGGATTGAGAGGGAAAGATAGATCAGCCATGATTGAATGGCAGAGTAGACTCGATGGGCTGAATGGCCTAATTCTGCTCCTATAACTTAGAAACTTATGAACTAACCTTTATCCAAACTAGAAAAGTATGGCTGTGGGTTCTCCTTAATGATCCACATTCCATAGATCAGCCACAAGAAAACACTCTGATCCTAGCCCTAACCCTGATCATGTTGAAGTGAGATCAGCTCGTTCAAATTGAGACACCAGGAACTGTAGATCCTGGAATCTTGTGCAAAACAAGGACTGGAGGAACTCAGCGGGTTAGGCAGCATCTGCGGAGGGAAGAGTCCCGACCCAAAGCATCACCTAACCATTCCCTCCACAGCTGCTGCCTGACCAGCTGAGTTACTCCAGCCGGCTGTGTTTTGCTCAGTTCTTTCAAATTTAGCCCCAGTTCCTCAATGAGAAAATAAATGAATGTTAGTACATTTTAGCAGACAAAATGTAATAAAAAGGAACTGCAGATGCTGTTTCTTTCCCCAAGATAGACATAAACAATGCTGGAGTAACTCAGTGGGTCAGGCGGCATCTCTCGAAACATGGATAGGTGATGTTTCTGATGGGGACTCTTCCCGACCTGCAACGTCACCTATCCATATTCCCCAGAGATGCTGCCTAACCTGCTGGATTACTCCAGCATTGTGTGTCTACGATTTAGCAGAGCCTATTCAGAAGAGATCTGGACCTTGGCACTATTATAGCACCAGCAGTTCCCTGCAAATCACTCTTACATGTTCTCATTAATGTCACCAACTGCTCCTTCTACAGAAAGCCTGCTCCAAGTGGGCATGTGTTGCTGTTTATGTCTGGCTGGAGTGTTAATTTATGAAGAGCGCAGATGGTTGTGTCATGATTAATTTGATACTGTTTATCAATCTGGGTATTGCATTGCCACTGCAAAGAATTGCATAAAAATTATAAATTGGAAATGTCCTGTTGAACCCGAGCAGCCTGGCATTTAGAACATAGAACAATATAGTACAGGAACAGGCCCTTCAGCCCCCATTCTCTGTCAGATATGATGTCAAGTTAAACTCCTCTGCTCTGCTTGCACATGATCCATATCCCTCCATCCCCTGTATATCCATGTGTCTGTTTAAACGCCTCTTGCATGTTACCATCATATGTGCCTCCACCACCACCCCTGGCAGCACGTTACTCTCTGTGTAAAAGAAAAACTTGCCCTGCATTCCACCTTTAAATTTACCCACTCTGACCTTCAACCTATGCCCACCAATTCTTGGTGTTTCCACCCTTGGAAGAAGGTTCCTACTATCACCCCTATCTTCGCCTCCCAAAATTAACCAGTCCTCTTATCCCCATTATCCAGAGTAATGCCCACTCTGTTTAATTTACAGATGCAGCTTGGTAACAGGTCCTTCGGCCCGAGTCCACGCTGACCATCACATTAGTTCTATATTATCCCAGTTTCTCATCCACTCACTCCACAATAGGGGCAATTTACAGAGGTGAATTAACCTACAAACATACATGTCTTTGGGATATGGAAGGAATATATAAATATATAGGTAGATATAAATGACCAACTCATGGGTTGGTGTGTAAGTTTGCTGCTTATACCAAAATTAGAGGAATTGCAGACAGTGAGGATGCTGTCAGACGATAGAGCGGGATATAGGTCTGCTGCACAAATGGGTGGAGAAATAGCAGATGGAGTTTAACCTGACCTGAGCTCGTGTGAGGTGTTGCACTTTGGGAGGTTGAATGGAATGGAAAGAATATGGCAAGACCATGAACAACATTGATGTGCAAAGTGATCTTGGGGTCCAAGTTCATAGCCTGCTGAAGGTGGCAGCACAAGTAGATAGGGTGGTAAAGCAGGCATATGGTAAGGTTGTCTTCATTGCTAGGGACATTGAATACAAGAGTTGGGAAGTCATGATGTAGCTTTATGGGAGTTTGGTTAGGCTGCATTTGGAATATTGCATGCAGTTCTGGTCGCCCCATTACAGGAAGGATGTGGAGGATTTGGAGAGGGTGCAGAGGAGGTTTACCAGAATGCTGCCTGGATTAGATTGATTCAGATAGAGAGAGAAGTTGGATAGACTTGGATTGTTTTCTCTGTCAGAGGTTGAGGGGAGATGATAGAAGTATATAAAATGGTGAGAGGCATAGATAGGGTAGACGAAAACAGCACTTTTATCCCAGGACGGAAATGTCAACACCAGAGGGCATAGTTATAAGGTGAGAGGGGGAAAGTTTAATCAAGATGTACGGGGCAAGTTTTTTACACAGAGAGCACTGGGGGTCTGGAACATATTGCCAGAGATGGTGGTGTAGGCAGATACGACAGTGGCATTTCAGAAGCTTTTAGATAAGCCCGTGGAGGCACGGGTAACAGAGGGATATGGATCATGTACAGGCATTTGAGATCATTTTAACTTGGCATCATGTTCTGCACAGACATTGTGGGCCGAAGGGCCCGTTCCTGTGCGGTACTTTTCTATCTTTTGTTCTATGAAACTGGAGCACCCAAAGGAAACCCACGCAGCCAAAGGGAGAATGTACCGACTCCACACAGACAACACCTGAGGTCTGGAAGGAATCCAGGTCTCTGGTGCTGTGAGGCAGCAACCCTACCTGCTGTGCTACCCTGCCACTCTCCCTAAATGTAACTTTCACAGCTTCCACAGAATACAGGCCTTTGAATTACCTATCCAGTAATTGAATTGCTGCACTACCACCTTCCTCTAATTCTCTTCATCTTATTTTCCCCTCTAAATGGTCTCATTTTCAAACACAGCTTGAAGGTGTCATAACTCTCCAGGTTCAGAAATAGATGCCGTTTGTTTGACAGGTTTGTCGTGGAAAGATGTCACAAGGCACAAGCTGTAAAGAACATTTTCCTCCACTCTACCCTCCACGTCTCACATGTAGTTTCCATGTGGTATCCTATTCAACATTCCTTCACTCACCATCTTATTTCTCTCTGCTCAGTCCCGATCTTTCATTGTTAAAGATCCTCCCCCAACACTCCCAGCTATTCAATGGCATCTTAATCTTCTTTATTAACTCAGAAACAGCCCGATTACCCTCATTCTTGCCAACTGCAGGCACTGTTGTGGATCCGTCTGCAGTGACAGACAGTGCTCTGATGAAGCATGCGTGGGATAAGCCAGCTCAGTCACAGAGCCTCACACAGTAAGATTGAAAATCACATTCGCCTCATACTTTGGCTTCTGACACATGCCTCTCATGGATGAATATTCAGCCAACTAAAGCACATGTTCGCTAGACTGCAGGATATGAAGAATCGCGTCGCACATTACTGGCTCTTGAGTTCTTCGTCAATCCGTGCTTCACACCTTGCTAGTAACATTCTCATTAAGTCTGAGTTGTCTCGCAGAGGCCTGTGATCAGTTCCAAACAGCCAAATCCAATTTTACACAAGTATAACTTTAAATTACAAGGGCAATCTTGTGACAGGATGCTGCAATCTTTCCAAATCGCTCCATTCAGCACATTTTCTCTGTCATCGCCAATGCACAAGATAATCTGTAGAATGGTAAAACTGCAATTTTCATTTATTTAGTTTAGTTTAGTTTATTGTCGCGTGTACTGAGGTACAGTGGGAGGCCTTTTGTTGCACGCTAACCAGTCAGCGGAAACACACTACATGATTACAATTAAGCCGTCCACAATGTACAGATACAGGATAAATGGAATAAAGTTTTGTGCAGGATAAAGTCCAGCAAAGTCTGATTAAAGATAGTCTGGAGGTCTCTAATGAGGTAGATCGTCTGATTTATGTGTGGGGCAATTTATTTTTTAAGCCGACAGTGGTGGGTGCCTGGAACATGCTGCCAGGGGTGGAGGTGGAGGCAGGTATGATAGTGACATGCAAGAGACTTTAGTATAAGCACATGGATATGCAGGAAATGGAGGGATATGGATTATGTGCAAGCAGATAAGGGTTAGTCTTAATGTTTGGCATTGACATTGAGGGTCAAAAGACCTGATCCTGTGCTGTATAGTAAACCCGTGTTTACTGTACAGCACTTAAAGGTTGCTTGGTTGGCTGGAGTTAATGTGTGTCAAAACCAGCCTCTCAAAGCACTTCATGATAGTGGATGTCAGGGCCCACTGGACATCGTCATTAAGACATGAGATCTTGCTTTTATTTGGCACCAGGATGATAGTGGTCTTCTTGAAGCAGGTGGGTACCAGAATGGCGCAGGGAAAAGTGAGAGGAGAGACGTGGATTATGTGCAGGAGGATAAGGGTTGGTCTTGGCATTATGTTCAGCACAGACATTGTGCTGCACTGTTCCATGTATAAAGATTGCAGTAATTTTGGTCATGGTATTTAATTACAATATTAGTTTCTCTATTTTGTTACATATCCAGATACACCAAAATAAAACCCAGCCTTTTACTGATTGGATTTATGTGCCCCTAATGTCTCCAAGGGAAGTGAAGCAGGCCTTATAATCTGGCCATTAAAAGAGGGTCTCCGATTGTAATATTTTCAGCCCTAAACACACTAATAGCTGCCTTGTGATCAGTTGGAGGTTAATGATCCTATTACACTGCCTGCAAATGCCTAAATCTTTTAGTAGGGTTAAGGTAGGTCTGATAAGCGAGCAGCTGAAAGATGATCCTATTCTTGTCATTTTAGGATGCACTTTCCTTTAGTTTAGTTTAGCATGGAATTTGTCTTTCCTACAGATAAATATGCACGTTACACCTTTTTTGGTATGATGGTGGGAAGTCTGGTCTATGTGACAGACCTGGCTCCATCTAAAACTTTTTCAGTCAGAGAGTTGTAAATCTGTGGAATTCTCTGCCTCAGAAGGCAGTGGGGGCCAGTTCTCTGAACTCATTCAAGAGAGAGCTAGATAGAGCTCTTAAGGATAGCAGAGTCAGGGGGTATGGGGAGAAGGCAGGAACGGGGTACTGATTGAGAATGATCAGCCATGATCATATTGAATGGTGGTGCTGGTTCGATGGGCAGAATGGACTCCTCCTGCACCTATTGTCTATTGTCTATAACTCTGCAATTTCCTGCAATCTTGGTCCTTTCAGCCTTTATGGGGTTTGGTGGAGATTCTCCATCGTAATCATTTCACGGGTAAGTTATTAGTCTTCCAAGTGTGTACAGGTGGAATATCACAGTCAATTGCTCAGTTGTATTGTGAGCATGGTGTGAAGGATTGTCTGTCACAACTCTGCTTGATTACACCATTGGTCATTCATGGCCGCTGCTCTCAGATCTTTTTCTGAAAAATCTACTGTGGTGCCAGCTCTTTCCAATCCCTTTGTTCATGGGACAATCCCTATCCAACACCATTCACCATCTTGCCCCGTCAGGTTGTCACAATAGTTTCATTTAGTTTGGAGAATCAGTGCGGAAACAGGCCCTTCGGCCCACCTAGTCCACACTGACCAGCGATCCCCGCACATCAACACTATCCTACACATAATTTACACATACACCAAACCAATTAACCTACAGACCTGTACGTCTTTGGAGTGTTAGTGGAAACTGAAGATCTCGGAGAAAACCCACGCAGGTCACGGGGAGAACGAACAAACTCCTTACAGACAGCACCCGTTGTCAGGATCGAACCCGGGTCTCCGGCGCTGCAAGTGCTGTAAAGCAGCAACTCTACCGCTGCGCCACCGTGCTGCCCAATAGTTCACACATCGCACTCAGTAATTTGATGAAATAGCTGTCAACTCAAAAGAAACGTGTAGGAAGGAACTGCAGATGCTGGTTTAAACCAAAGATAGACTCTAAAAGAAGGGTCTCGACCTGAAATGTCACCCATTCCTTCTCTCCAAAGATGCTGCCTGTCCCGCTGAGTTACTCCAGCTTTTTGTGTTTATCTTTCTTTAACTCTAGAGAAACATTGGCTTCCAGCCACATCTGTTAGCCTTGCCACTTCTGTTATTAGCTTTGACTTTAAACTTTAGACTTTAAGAGATACAGCGTGAAATAGGCCCTTCAGCCCACCGAGTTCACGCTGACCAGCGATCACCTTGTACACTTACCTACACACACATGGGATTAATTTTTAAAACTTACCGAAGTCCATTAACCTACAAACCTGTACGTCTTTGGAGTGTGGGGGCAAACCTGAGCACCCAGGAGAAAACCCACGCGGTCATGGGGAGAACGTTCAATCTCTATGCAGACAGCACCCTTGGTCAGGATCAAACCCAAATAGGCAACAATTCTACCGTTGGGCCACTGCGCCACCCCTTATTTTCCTTTTGCTGGTTTTGAGTTGAGGGGTGTCATTCATCTATGTTGGTCTCTTCTTCCTGTACTTCTCTGAAGATAGGAATATCAACTGCTCTATTTTTTTACATAAGCAAGTCTCATGGAAACCTTCAAAACTATTAGTATTACTGGATAGAGTAGATGCAAGAAGTAAGATCTGATGGTGGGGAGTCCAGGACTTGGCTCATAGTCTAAGCATCAGGGGTAAAAGTGTGTGCAATTCTTGACCATCGAAGGCATTTGAAACCAACACATTATATATCTTGACGGAGTTGATACCATTCTAAGGGCTAGAGAAATTAGGGGATATGGGAAGGAAATTGGAACAAAATAGTGAATTTATGGCCGAGTTAAGATTCTACATTTTTAATAACATTGTACTTTAAGGGTATAATATGGCGCTGGAAATGTGGCAACACTTGTGTACTGCTTCAGTGTAATCTACTCTTCTTACTTATTCTTGTATTTAAGTATGATTGTGCCTATGTGTAAGATTTTTACTGAATTATATGCAAATTCTGCACAGCCAGCACCTGAGGTCAGGATTGAGTCTCTGGCTCTGTCAGACAGCGGCTCCACCAGTTGTGCCACTGTGCCGCCCTTATGTTCGGCACAGACGCCGTGGGCCAAACTCCAAAGGACCTGTTCCTATAACTGGACTATTGTATGTTCTATGTTCATTGTTAAAGCAGAGGCATTGTGTTTCTCTTTTTGTTCGTCGTATTTTAGTCACTTTGAACTAGTGTTTGAGAATTATGTGCTGGTTAGAAATCAACTCTTGCTTCCTCGTTCTGAGCAAGGTGAACAATTTATGGTGAGAATGGAGGTGACTAATATAAACTGAGCACTTACAAGTCTCTGATAATGAATCATGAATGACACTTTCTTCTATCCTAGGAACACCTCCTGCAAGCTAACACTGACCTGTGCCGATGTGCCATCCCAGTGGAGTCCAGAGACAAAAGGGTACTTATTGTTCGATATGTTTTGTTCATAATGTGGAACATATACATCTTTGCCGTGAAGGTAATCTGAAAGCAGTTGGGCAAAAAACAAATGCGGGCAGAACTCAGCGGGTCAGGCAGTATCTGTGGAGGAAAATGTACATACAACGTTTAGTTTAAAGATACAGCATGGAAATAGGCCCTTCAAGCCATTGAGTCCGCGACAACCATCGATCACCCATTCACACTAGTTCTGTGTTATTCCACATTCTCATCCACTGCCAAGACACGAGGGGTTTACAGAGCAATTAACCTTAGTTTTATTTTTAGAGATTTAGTTAAAGAGAAACACCATGGAAGCAGGCCCTTCAGCCCACCAAATCCCTGCTGATCGTCGATCACCTGTTCACACTAGATCTATGTTATCCCATTTTACACACTGCGGGCAATTCGCAGAGGCCAATTAACCTACAAACCTGCGCGTCTTTGGGATGTGGGAGGAAACTGAAGCACCAGGAGGAAACCCACATGCAAAATCCGCACTCAAACAGCACCCAAAGTTAGGATCAATCCTGCATTTCTGGTGCTGTGAGGCTGCGGCTCCACCAACTGTGCCACTGTGGGTCAGGAAGTCTGAAGAAGGTTCCTGACTTGAAATGTTTCTTGTCCATATCCCCCCACAGATGCTGCATGGCCCGCTGACTTCCTCTGGCACTTTGTTTTTTGCTCAAGATATGGAATCAACATTGGGTCAAATGCCTGGAGTGAGGCTTGAACTCCCAACCTGACTTGGGATGGGAGTGGTACCCTGAGTTAAGCTGACTTGGGATGGGAGTGGTACCCTGAGTTAAGCTGACTGAATTACAGAGATTCACAGGTTAATGTCAGCCGGTTTTAAAGACTGAGACAAAAAAAATCATGTGCTGTAAACTAAATCTTCTGTCTTTGTGTATGTTTCTCTCTTTTTATCTTCAGCAAATAAAATAATAGTTCTGTTAGTTTATTTACTACAGTGATAAATTAGCTGCTTCTGAATTTGATCACTGGTTACAGATTTAAATCCCGGGCTGTATTTCACCACACCTCCTGGAGCACAACTCATTGTCATGGTCTGTTTCATGGTCTACAGATCATGCAGCCTGAACTCAACACTGCAGAGAATGTGAAAGAGGCATCTTAAAGAGTGAAACACAACGTGCTGGAGCAACTCCATGGGTTAGGCAACATCTGTGGAGGGAATAGGCAGGCGACGTTTCGGGACCGGACTTATTGTAGTGGGGGAGAGAAAGCTGGAAAAGAGAGGTTGGGGCAGGACAAAGGCTGGCAAGTGATAGGTGCATACAGGTGAGGGGAGGTTGGATTGGCGGATGGGTGGAGTAACTGACAAAGGAGACAAAAAGGTGTTGGCTAAGGGGAGGAGGAGTGAAATATAAAGCCAGAGGGTGGGGTACAGATGGAAGGGGACAGTGGGGAGGAGAGAGAGGGGAAATAAAAGGGAAATTCGGGACTCAGAGGTGGGAGATGAGTGTACAAAGGAATGCAATGGAGCAGGTTGACTGGGAGCAGGCGGGAGATAGTGGGAGAGATGAAGCGGGCAGGAAAAATAGTGGGGGTAGTGTGGGAAAGTACTTGAAATTGGAGAATTGAAATTGAACTGGGTGGGAGAGTGGACAGGGAAGTGGCAGGTGGAACACAGCGTAGCAAAGTGTGGAGTCATGCATTTTGGTAGTAGGAATAAAGGCTAGTTTCCAAATTGGAGTTGCAAAGGAACTTGGGTGTGCTGGTGCAGGATTCCCAAAAAGTTAATTTGCAAGTCAAATCGGTAGTAAGGAAGGCAAATGCAATGGTCCTTATTTCAAGAGGACGGGAATACAAAAACAGGGATGTAATGCTGAGGCTTTATAAGGTGCTGGTCAGGCCGAATTTGGAGTATTGTGAGCAGTCGTGGGCCCCATATCTGAGGAAGGATGTGCTGGCTCTGGAGAGGGTCCAGAGGAGGTTTACGAGAATGATCCCAGGAATGATTGGGTTACTGTACAGTATGATGAGCGTTTAATGGTACTGGGCCTGTTACTCGCTGAAGTCGAGAAGGATGAGGGGGAACCTCATTGAAACTTACCAAATAGTGAAAGGCATGGATAGAGTGGATGTGGAGAGGATGTTTCCACCAGTGAGGGAGTCTAGGACGAGAGGCCATGGCCTCAGAATAAAAGGACGTATCTATAGGAAGGAGATTGGGAGGAATTTCTTTAATCAGATGTGGTGAATCTGTGGAATCTCCAATCACTTATGAACTTAGGAACTTAAGAATTCAACATTCATACCACTGTGTTGTAAGCTACCCAAGCAGAATATGATCTGCTGTTCCTCTAGTTTGCATGTGGCCTCACTCTGGTAATAGAGGAGGCCCAGGACAGAAAGGTCAGTGTGAGAATGAGAAAGGGAATTTGTGTTGTGCTCAAGATTCCAGTGTCTGCAGTTCCTTGCGTCTCCTGAAGGAGTGTTTGAGTAAAATGGCCGTCCTGGTCTGGAGGCTGTGCGGGGGCTGTGCGGGTCGGTCGCCTCGTTAGGGGTCAAGCTGCCTGTCCGTGGGCGTGGGGGGGAGAGAGTGGAAGTTTTGTTGCCTTCCATCACAGTGAGGGGGTGTTTGGACTCACTGTGATGGATGTTTGTCTTGGGGTCGTGTGTCCTGTGTACTTTTTTCTTTTTTTTGTTGTGTTTTGTGACTGCTGAAATTTCGTTCGGTACTTGTACCGAATGACAATAAAGTTCTATTGGAGTGTTTGAGCTATAGAGTGAGGCTAGGTTTGGCCCACGTCTCACGAAATCTTTCCTATCTATGTACCTCTCCAAACCTCTTTTAAATGTTGTAATTCTACCTGCCTCAACTACCTCCTCTGGCAGCTCGTTCCATATAGCCACAACCCTCTGAGTGAAACAATTGCCTCTCATGTTCTTATTTAATCTTGCCCCTCTTACCTTAAACCTATGTCCTCTGGTTCTTGATTCTCCTATCCTTGGAAAAAAACTGTGTATTCACATTTACGTAATTAGTTTAATATTGCATGCATGGTATGCATGTGTTTGTTTTATGAAATCTCAACATTTAACACAAAATGTTTAGCAGTGATGCATTGGTAAGGATATAATCCCATTTATGGATCCATCGGAAGCAATGTATCTTTCACATTCTGCCTTTTAATTATACATTGATGCAAGGGATACAATCCGACAGGGTAACAGTGTGACCCTTTTAAAAGTCTATTCCTACCACCTACACAAGTGAATTATAGTCACATTATGCTGAAGTGTGTTGGCAGTGTGTTCTCTTTTCGGTTGCTATAGTTACTTACATGTCTCACTTTGCAACCCCCCACAGCGAATTATTTCTGAAATTCTGAAGGAAAAAGAGTCCAAGATGAAGCGGACACCTTCAAAAGCACAGCAAGTCCCTCAACAGATGGTAAGTTGTCACGGGTATGGTAAAACAGGTAATGGAAGTGTACACAAGGATGGAGATTGATTACGGATGGTGCTTTGTTAAGTTCTGCAGCATCAACAGCAACAGGACATAAGAAGCTTTGAACTAGCAGATTTATTCCAATTCCGACCATAAATGTGGAGCCCTGGGCCACAGCCTCCTCTGACCACATGATTTATTTACATAACTACATGGAAATACAGAGAGTGATTCAGTTAAATCAACAGATAAACCAGTAACATATGAACATTTTTGCTGCGAATGCTCAAATATTGTAGATCTCTGGCTACTCAACTTGAAAGATCTGCATTGAATTTTACTGAGCAAAACACAAAGCGCTGGAGGATCTCAGTAGGTCAGGCAGCATCTGTGGAGGGATTGGCAGACTGTGTTTCAGGATCCTTTTAATTCATATTAAATATTTAACGTGTACTTGAAGGGACATGCCTTGTAATTCCATAGACCAAATATTGGCAGGTGTGATTAGAGTCATGGAGAATTATAGAGTCAAGCAGCGTGGAAACAGGTCCTGCAGCCCAACTTGCCCACACCGACCAACATGTCCCATCTACACAAGTTCCACCTGCCTGCATTTGGCTTAAATCCCTCTTAACCTGTCCTATCCATTTACCTGTCCAAATGTTTCTTAAATGTTGTGATAGTACCTGCCTCAACTACCTCCTATGGCAGCTCGTTCCATACACTCACCACCCTTTGCGTAAAAAAGCTACCCCTCAGGTTCCTATTAAATCTCCCCCCTCCTCACCTTTAACCTATGTCCTCTGGTTCTCCCCTACTCTGGGCAAGGAACTCTGTGCTTCCACCCAATCTATTCCTCTCGTGATTTTATAAACCTCTATAAGATCATTCCTCATCCTCCAGCGCTCCAAGGAATAGAGTCCTGGCCTGCTCAACCTCTCCCTTTAGCTCAGGCCCTCGAGTCCTGGCAACATCCCCTTTCCAGCTTGACACCATCTTTCCTATAACATGGTGCCCAGAATTGAACATTTATACTCTAGATGCAGCCTTACCAGCATCTTAGATAACTGCAACATGACCTCCCAACTTTTAAACGCAATAGTATATGAAGAATAATGAAGGCCAATGTACCAAAAGCCTTTTTCACCACTATCTAACTGCGGTGCCACTTTCAAGGAACCATGCACCTGCACTGCTAGATGTCTCTGCTTTACAACACTCCCAAGAGCCCTATCATTCACTGTCTAGGTCCTGCCCATGTTCGTCTTCCCAAAATGTGAAACCTCACATTTCTCTGCATCAAATGCCATCAACCATTTCTCAACCCACTTGCCCAACTGATCAAGATTCTGTTGCAATTTTTGATAATTCTCTTCACCACCCACTTTAGGCTGTCACATTTTTGGTTAGCACATTTAAATAATTTTTGAGAAAATGTTCACGTTAAATTTGCCACCATAAATTCGCATTCAAGTACAATGAATACTTCCAGGCCTTCCCCATCACTCCCAACTCTCTGCTAAACGCAGTGTTGGAGTAACTCAACGGTTCACACAGCATTGGTGGAGGGAATGGACAGACAATATTTTGGGTCAGAACCCTTCTTTGGACTGATTGGAGTAGGGAGGAGACGGCTTGAAAAGAGAGGTAGGGTCGGGGCAAAGCCTGGCAAGTGATGGGTGCATATAGGTGAGGTGGACACAAGGAACAGCAGATGCTGGAATCTTGCATGGGGCATGAAGTGTTGCAGTGTAAGCGGGTTGGCCAGCATCTCTGGAGGACACAGATGGGTGATGTTTCAGGTTGGGACCCTTCGTCAAACATCTTCAGGTGGGGATGGGGGTGTCGATGGGCAGATGGATGGAGTAAAGCGACGAAGGCTGGAGATGAAAAGGAGACAAAAGTGTGTCGGACAAGGAGGGGCGAGGAGGAGTGAAATGTAAAGTCAGAGGGAGGAATATAGTTGGAAGGAGACTGGGGAGGGGGAGGGGGGAAGAAAGATTGGGGATAAAAGGGAAATTAAGGGGTCTAGATGGGAAATTACTGAATGGAGGGAAAGGAGCAGAGTGATTGGGACAGGATATCTTTCCCCTCCCACCCCTCCTCCTCCTTATGTCTTGCTCAAGATTCCAGCATCTACAGTTCCTTGTGTCTCTGCACTGAAATTTGTTACACTAAAGGAAAGTTACCAGGAGCTTCTACCAGCTGACACACCTTTCGGTGTTCTGAGGGGTGGTTCACCTTCACGACTCCCTATTCTTGCCCTGTTCCAACCTTCTCACCACACGGTGAGCACACACTAAACAGGGCAACACAGTGCTGCAACTAGTAGAGCCATTGGCTCACTGCGCCAGAGGCCCAAGTTCAATCTTGACCCCGGGTGCTGCCTGTGTGGAGTTTGCACATTCTCCCTGTTGCTGCATGAGTTTCCCCCCACATCCCAAATCCGTGCAGGTTTGTAGGTCAATTAGCCTCGTAAATTGCCCCAATGCAAAGGGAGAGTGTAGAACTAGTGAGTTTTCCAAACTGGGAAAAAGATTCTGACTATCTACCTCTCATAATTTTATGTGCTTCTATCGGTCTTTCGTCAAACTCAGGCATTCCACAGAAAACATTCCAAGTCTGTCTAACCTCTGCTTGAAGCTAACACCCTCTAATCAAGGCATCATTCTGGTAAACCTCTGCACCCTTTCCAAAGCCACCACATCCTTCCTGTAATGGGGTGACCAGAACTGCACGCAATACTCTAAATGCGGCCTAACCAAAGCCTTACAATGCTGTATCATGACTTCCTGACCTTTGATCTCAATGCCCCAACAGATGAAGGTCAGGCATAGCCTTCTGTGGAAGGAATGGTAAGGGAGAAAAGATGGAATTCATGTTATCTAAATAGGGAGAGATCGTAGACCTCTGAGACACTGAGTGATTTAAGTGTTTAGTTTTTAGTTTAGGTTAGAGAAACAGGCCCCGTCGGCCCACCGAGCCCGCAACGACCAGTGATCCCCGCACACTAACACTATACTACACACACTAGGGGCAATTTACATTTATACCAAGCTAATTAACCTACAAGCCAGTACGTTTTTGGAGTGTGGAAGGAAACCAAAGATCTCGGGGGAAACCCACGCGGTCACGGGGAGATGTACAAACTCCATACAGACAACACCCATAGTCGGGATCGAACCCGGGTCTCCGGCGCTGCAAGCGCTGTAAGGCAGCAACTCTACTGCTGTGCCACTGTGCTGCCCTGTTGTAGTACATTATTTGGTGAAGGCTGCAGAGCTGATGCAACAAGTTATCAGGCATATAACAGAGTTCACATTTATTGCTCAAGTAATTGAATACAAAAGCACAAGAGGTATTGTATTGAATACAAATGCACAAAAGATATTTTTAGGTCTTTGATTATATGGGGAGGTTGTGATTCAATTAGATAAGGCATTGGTGAGACTACATTTGGACAATTGTGTACATTTTGGTATCGTAATTAAGAAAGAATGCCGTTGTCTTGGAAGCAGCTCAGATAAGGATTACAAGCCTGATTCCTGTAAAGGGCGTGGAAAGCTCGGACAGGTTTGGTATGTATCGCTGGTGTTTGGGAGAGTGACAGGCCGCTCAATAGAAACCCAAAAGGTCTTCAGAGGTCTTAACAGGTGGGATGTGGGGAGGATATTTCTTTTTGTGGGATAATCAGAATTATGAATCACGGTTTCAGAAAGAAAGGGTTCACCCATTTAAGACAAATATTTTTAGGTCTCAGAGCCATGGGTCATTGGAACTCACTCTTCAAGGAAGTTAAAGGTGATCTTAAAATATTTTTCCTCTGAAGCTGGATAATCGAATGATTATTATAGGGGAGACTGCAATCAGAGGAGGTTGCCAAGACATCAGACATGACCAGACTAGTTGGCAGAACAGAATGCTCTTGACCCGTTGCACAAATGTTCATCATTGACATTTGCAAAGGTTTAAAACACTTCTAAAAGGAAGAATACTGTGTTTATTTAAAAAAACAAGACATTAGTGCCAAAATAAAGAGAGAAAATGCACAAGGGTCCATTGTTGTGCAAGAAGTGGATAGTATTGTTCGTTGTTGAGGTAGAATTGGGGTTGTGTGGGTTAGTTCAAGAACATGATGGCTGGCGGAAAGTCACTGTTCCTGAACCTGGTGATGTGGGACCTCAGGCTTTTGTACCTCCTGTCTGACGGCATCAACGACAAGAGGGCACGGCCCGGATGGTTGGGATCCACGATGCAAAATGCCACCTTCTTGGGGCAGTGCCTCATGTAGATGCTTTTGATGGTGTGCAAGGCTGTGCCCATGATGGATCAGAGTCCACCATTCTCTGCAACCTCTTGCGTTTCTGTGCGTGGGAATTGCCCCACCAGGCTGTGGTGCAACCAGACAGGATAATCTGTTCGAGAATTCGATGAGGTGCTGAATATCCTTAATCTCATAAAAAAAGTAGACATCAAGGATGAATCGCACCCCTGTCACTTCCTCCTCTCCCCTCTCCGATCAGGCAAATAGTATAGAAGAGTGAAAACGCACACCTCCAGATTCAGGGACCGTTTTTTCCCAGGTGTTATCAGGCAACTGAACCATCCTATCAACAACTAGAGAGCAGTCCTGAGCTGCTATCCACCTCATTGCAGCCCCCTCAGACTATCCTTGATTGGACTTTACTAAACATTATTCCATGTGTCATGTGTCAAGTATCAGTACATTGTGGATGGCACGATTGTAATCATGTCTAGTCTTTCCACTGACTGGTTAGCATGCAACAAAAGCTTTTCACTGCACCTTGGCACATGTGACGATAAACTAAACTAATCTAAAGAAGATAATCTAAACTAATCTAAAGAAGATAGTTAAAACTTGTTTAACTAAGAGTTAAATATCTGCCCTGAATTTCAGAGCCCTCTTAGCACACTTTGGAGTGCTCTGTGTATATTCCAGCTGGATTAATCAGCTGTGGAAATCATGATTTGCTCATCAGAAGGTGCAAACAGCTTTTCCAACAGTTAAGAACCCAGCTCATCCAGTGAGCAGCATGCACTTGGCAAGCTGATTACTGAGGGTAATTGCTGTCATGAAGCCGTCTTCTGGGGGCACTGCAGGCACAAGAGACTGCAGATGCTGGAATCTTGTGCAGAAAATACAAGTCCGGCACAGTGGTGCAGTGGTAGAGTTGCTGCCTTACAGCGCCTGAGACCCGGACTCGGCCCACAGCAGCCATGTTAAACCATTCTCCCCTGTCTGCACGTGATCCATATCCCTCCATTCCCGACATGTCCATGTACCCTTTTAAAAGCCTTTTAAAACTCACTATTGTATCTGACTCCACATTGCAGGACGTTCCAGGCACTTACCACCCATTGTTTTAAAACTTGCTGCACATATCCCCTTTACACTTGCCTCCCCGAACTTTAAAGCTACGCCCTCTAGTCTTTTGACATTTCCACTATGATTTTATATCCTCTTTATCTATGCCTCACAATTTTATAAACATCTATCAGGTTTTTATAGGAAATGCTGGCTCAAATCTCACCTTTTATCTCAGCAAGGTTTAACCCCTTAGGATTCATCTGCTTGTTGCAATGTCATTGCAAAGTTCAAACAGCACCAAAAGCCCCAAAAGGTGAGTGCTACTGAAAGGAATTTTGAGCTCAAGAGTCTTGAACTGGGGTGCAAACAACTGTGATCCAACTGTAGACAATGATGTCAGATGCCAAGGCAAGGGGAGCATTATGAGAATGATCCCAGGGATGATTGGGTTAACGCATGATGAGGGTTTGGCAGCTCTGTGCCTGTATTTGCCAGAGTTTAGAAGGATGAGGGGGGGGACCTCTTACCGAATAGTGAAAGGCCGGGATAGAGTGGATGTGATGTTTCCACTAGTGGGAGAGTTTAGGACCAGAGAGCACAGCCTCAGAATAAAAGGACATACCTTTAGAAAGGAGATGAGGAGGAATTTCTTTAGTCAGAGAGTGGTGAATCTGTGGAATTCATTGCCACAGACAGCTTTGGAGGCCGTCATTAGGTGTTTTTAAAGCAGAGATTGACAGATTCTTTATTAGTAAGGATGTCAAAGGTTATGAGTAGAAGACAGAAGAATGGGGTTGAGTGGAAAAGATAGATCAGCCATGATTGAATGGCGGAGTCGGCTCAATGGGCTGAATGGACTAGTTCTGCTCCTGTGACCTGACATGAGCATTAATTGCTTGAGATCAAGTGGAAGTCAATGGTTCTCCCCTTGGTTACACAGCCTCAGATGTCACTCAGCCAGTGTAATGGGGGGCCCAAACACAACACATTCTACAATCAGTGAGAGAGATCTTTTTCTCAACCACACCTTGCTTTCCCTCGGCATATTAAACAGCCTTCTCAGCTTGCCAGCAATATCAAGTATTTGCCACATATCCTTCACACTTCCTCCTTTCTCTCTGAAGTGTTCCAATTCTCACAGGGAAACAGTGAGAGATACGCATAATAGGTATCTAATTTTCAGCAGCTGTTCTCACTCCTTTTAAAGGATGCATTTTGACACCTATATTTAATTCAATATGGTGGCAGATAGCAGAAGGCAGGCAGCTTCAGACTCTTGGGAAGAAATAAGCCATCACCGGTGCAAAGGAAACATTATCTAACTATCTGAAAGCCTTCATCTGTTGCCAAGATTTTAGTCATTCAGAGTTACAGAATGGAAACAGGCCCTTCAGCCCATAGAATCAATTCCAACCATCAGGTATCCATTTTCACGTCAATCGTATCCCGAACTGAGATAAGGGAGACCTGCTGCCTCACAGCACTTGAAACCCGGGTTCAATCCTGACCTCAGAGGCTGCCTGTGGAGTTTGCATGTTGTCCCTGTGACCACGTGGGTTTCCGCCGGGTGCTCCAGTTTCCTCCCACATCCCACAGACGTGCGGGTTTGAAGGTTAATTGGCCTGTAAAATGGTTGCCCCTAATATGCAGGCAGTGAATGAGAAAGTGGAATGACTTAGAACCAGTGCGAATGGGTGATCTAATGTCAGTGAGGACTTAGACAATAGACATTAGACAATAGGTGCAGGAGTAGGCCATTCGGCCCTTCGAGCCAGCACCACCATTCAATGTGATCGTGGCTGATCATTCTCAATCAGTAGCTGGGCTGAAAGGCCTGTTTCCATGTTGTATCTCTAAAAAACCCTTTTTTTTTGTTGGTGCCCTGGTGCCCTGCCACCAGTGCTGCCAGTCACCCTACACACTAGAAATGTTCTACAGCGGCCAATTATCAAGAGAGTTAAAGAAGTTTTATTGTCGTATGTGCCAGCAACAGAAAAATGAAATTCTTTCTTGCTGCAGCTTTTAGGTGCAAAACGTACTCACACAGATAAATACATATAATCAATAATATAATAAATTAATAACCGTAATACTAGGTAACCATAATAGTGCAAAACTGCAGTCTGTAGTGCAACCCAAAGACATTTGGACAGGTACACGGTTCGGAAATGTTCAGAGGGATATGAACCAAACATGGGCAAACAGTACTAGCATAGATGGGGCACTTGGCCGGCAATGCAACGTTGGGCCGAAGTGCCTGTTTCAATGCCCTATGACTCTCACAGACATTTATCAGAGTCTGAAAAGGGGTTCCGACCTGAAACATCACCTATTCCTTTTCTCAGAGATGATGTCTGACCCGCTGAGTTACTCCAGCATTTTGTGTCTATCTTCAATATAAACCAGCATCTGTAGTTCCTGCCTCCACATCACAGAAGCATTTCCTTCGGACCATATTGTCCACTTTGAACCATTTGCCCATCTGCACTAAGGGCCTGTTTCCGTGCTGAGGTTAGTGTTGTGCAATGTTCAAGAGACTGATGGTTGCTGTGAAGAAGCTGTTCTTGAACCTGTTGGGCAAACTACCAAACCACATATCTTGGGGATGTGGGAGGGAACCAGAGCACCCAGGGTAAACCCACACAGCCACTGGGAGAGCATGCAAATCCCAGACAGAGAGCACCAGAGGTCAGGATCGAACCGGGTTCACCTCCCTGTTTGGCAGCAGCTCCACTCGCTGCACAACTCTGCAGAGATTTTCTGCAGCTGTTCCACTGCAAGGTTTTAGAATTCTCTCCCCAAGGCTGCCTCCACCTGACTCTACGTTTTTAAGATGCCTCATAGAACCTAACCCTTACTAAGTATGTACAAAATTGATTGTAATCATGTACAGTCTTCTCATTGACTGGATAGCACGCAACAAAAACGCTTTTCACTGTACTTTGGTACACGTGACAATTCTAATAAACTAAACTAAACAATCATTATAAACTAAACCAGACTAAAATCATGAGGGGAATAGAGTGGATGAAGGTACAGAGTCTTTTATCTAGAGTAGGGGAAATCAAGAACCAGAGGACATGGGTTTAAGGTGAGGGGAAAAGATTTAATGGAAACCTGAGGGGCAACTTTTTCACACAGAGTGTGGTGGGTATATGGAACGAGCTGCCAAAGAAGGTAGTTAAGGCAGGTGCAATAGCAACATTTAAAAGACGCTTGGACAGGCACACGGATAGGAAAGGTCTTGTAGGATATGGGCCAAACATGGCCTAATGGGACTGCATTAGCTGGGACACCTTGGTCAGCATGGATGCATTGGGCCGAAGAGTCTGTTGCCATGTTGTATGACTGTGACTCTATGACTACTTGTCTTAATACCCTTTGGACCTGAATTCAGGATCTGGATTCAAACACTACCAGGAATCTTTTATTTGCCCTGGATTGTTTATTTTCCAAGACAGCCTTTTTTTCTGGGTGTCAATTTCCAGGGTAACTTTTAAGTGGTTCTCGAGTTCACTATCGGAATCACAATACAATTTCCGCATCATTTCCCTTGTGCATTATGGAAATACGCATTATAGCAGATGTCATTGAAAGTGGGTAATGGGACTGCCACTTAGGGGTCACCCTGAGAGGCAAATAGAAACATAGAAACATAGAAAATAGGTGCAGGAGTAGGCCATTCAGCCCTTCGAGCCTGCACCGCCATTCAATATGATCATGGCTGATCATCCAACTCAGTATCCCATACCTGCCTTCTCTCCATACCCCCTGATCCCTTTAGCCACAAGGGCCACATCTAACTCCCTCTTAAATATAGCCAATGAACTGGCCTCAACTACCTTCTGTGGCAGAGAATTCCACAAATTCACCACTCTCTGTGTGAAAAAAAACTTTCTCATCTCGGTCCTAAAAGACTTCCCCCTTATCCTTAAACTGTGACCCCTTGTTCTGGACTTCCCCAACATCGGGAACAATCTTCCTGCATCTAGCCTGTCCAACCCCTTAAGAATTTTGTAAGTTTCTATAAGATCCCCCCTCAATCTTCTAAATTCCAGCGAGTACAAGCCGAGTCTATCCAGTCTTTCTTCACATGAAAGTCCTGCCATCCCAGGAATCAATCTGGTGAACCTTCTCTGTACTCCCTCTATGGCAAGAATGTCTTTCCTCAGATTAGGAGACCAAAACTGTACGCAATACTCCAGGTGTGGTCTCACCAATGCCCTGTACAACTGCAGCAGAACCTCCCTGCTCCTATACTCAAATCCCCTCGCTATGAATGCCAACATACCATTCGCTTTCTTCACTGCCTGCTGCACCTGCACGCTTGCTTTCAATGACTGGTGTACCACGACACCCAGGTCTCGTTGCATCTCCCCTTCTCCTAATCGGCCACCATTCAGATAATATTCTGCTTTCCTGTTCTTGCCACCAAAGTGGATAACCTCACATTTATCCACATTATACTGCATCTGCCATGCATTTGCCCAGTCACCTAACCTATCCAGGTCACGTTGCAACCTCCTAGCATCCTCCTCACAGCTAACACTGCCCCCCAGCTTCATGTCAAACTTGGAGATGTTGCATTCAATTCCCTCGTCCAAATCATTAATATATATTGTAAATAGCTGGGGTCCCAGGACTGAGGGTAGACAGTCAGAACACTTTTCCCAGGGTAGAAATGTCAGATACTAGGGGGCACAACTTTTAGGTGAGAGGGCCAAAGAAAGTTCATACAGAAAGCAGTGTGCCAGGGGTATTGAGGCAGATACGATTGTGGCGTTTAAGAGGCTTTTATATAGGTACGTGGGTATGCAGGGAGTGAAGTGATGTGGATCACGCGCAGGCAGAAGAGATTATCTTGGTGAAATATTAGGCACAGACATTTTGGGCCAAAGGGCCACCTGCTCAGCTGTACAGGTGTATGAATCTATGGAGCTTGGCATTTATCAGTCAGGATTATTACAGGCACGGCAGACAAATAGTAAGTCTTTTGCGGCTTAATAAAATGAAAGAGTTAACAATCAACTGAACACTGCTCACATTTTCTCTTGTAAAACAGGCTGAACATATTCCAATAAAGTTGAACACGGCTGCCATACTGAGGGAGAATGCCATTCACCAACAGAAACTAAAAGAAGAACTCGAGAGGTAGTGTACCTTCAGTACTCTCGTTGCTCACTCTGTTGGCTTTGTGATATCCTGGTGCACCAGATGCATAAAAGAGGTCATTAAGAAACAGGAAGTCCAAAATTACACATATCTGACAAGTCAAGAGTGTTTAAATTTTATGTGCACCATGAAAAGAACAATGAGATTTGTCCTTGCTGCAGCTTTACAGGCACAATAATGCAACAACACAACAAATTAATAGACGACAAATTATCAATTGAATAGAAAGGACCTGCAGATGCTGGTTTATACCGACGATAAACACAAAGTGCTGGAGTAACTCAGCGAGACAGGAAGCATCTCTGGATAAAAAGGATGGGTGACATTTCGGGTCGGGACCCTTCTTTCCAAAACCGGACCTGAAACATTGTACTATCTTATACAAAGTCCACTGTAGTTTGGTGCTGAGGGAGGGTTGCGGTTAGCATAGAAACAAAGAACTGCTGATACTGGTTAATACACCTGGTTATGTCCTCCAGAGTTGCTGAGGTGGTGGCTAGTGTTGTGTACTACGGGTGCTGTCTGTACAGAAATTGTTCATTCTCCCTTGACTGCATCGGTTTCCACCGGATGCTCAGGTTTCCTCCCTCACTCCAAAGACGATTTGGGTTGGGACCCTTCTTCAGACTGATTGTGGTAGGGGAGGGAAGAAACCTGAATGAGAGATGGGGGTAGGCCAAAACGTCCATGTTCGCCAGAGATCCTGCCAGACCCGATTTACTCCAGAACTTTCATGACTTTTTTTGTAAGCCAGCATCTGCCGTTCCTTGTGTCTTTCTTGATTTAAAAAAAAATTGTTTAGCAAGTCTAATATTCCTATTGAATGAGTTGTGATCTAAACAAAATGGTTGTAACAAAGCCAATGGTCTTTAAGAGTTTACTCACTAAATTATTCAGTTGACGGTTGTTGGTCTTGTTTCATTGGGCAGCACAGTGGCGCAGCGGTAGAGTTGCTGCCTAACAGCGCCAGAGGCCTGGATTCCATCTTGACTACGGGTGCTGTCTGTACGGGGTCTGTACGTTCTCCATGTGACTGCATGGATTTTCTCTGCGTTCTCAGATTCCCAAAGACTTTGCAGGTTTATAGGTTAATTGGCTTCTGTAAGTTGTCCCGAGTGTGTAGGATAGAACTAGTGTTTGGGTGATTGTTGGTTGGCACAGATTTGGTGGGCCAAAGGAACTGTTTCCACGCTGTATCTCTAAACTAAACTGAACATTTGCACTCGATCTGCCAAGGCCAGCTGGATCTCCCGGTTGCTAACCATTTTAGCCACCCTTCCCATTCCCATAGTGACCTTTCTGTCCTGGGCCTCCTCCATTGCCAGAGTGAGGCCACATGCAACCTGGAGGAAAGTACCTCGTATTCCGTTTGCTTAACTTATAAACCAACGGTATGAACATTAAATTCTCCAAAGTTTAGTTAACAACCTAACCCCCTTCCCCCCATTTTTCTCCCCTCTCCTCCATGTACTCCAGCTGGATGTGCACCCGTATCTCCCACTATCTCACCTCCCCTTTTCCTCCATCCTCTTCTACCCATATCACTTCCACTTGATTCACATTTTCACCCTTCTTCTCTTCTTATCTCACAGCCTTTTATCTCCGGCCTTCGTTCAACAATCTGGCAATCATAACCCCTCTCACCTTCATCCATCAATCACTTGCCAGGCCTTATACTACCGACCCACCCCCACCCCCCCCCCCTCTCAACTTGCTTTAAGCTTTCTCCCCCTTTACTACCATCAGCCTGAAGAAGGGTCCATGCCCTCCAGTGATGCTGCCTGACCCGCTGAATTATTCCAGTACTTTGTGTCTTCTTTTTGTAAACCAGCATCTGCAATTCCTTTTGTATACTTGAGTACAATCAAGCCATACACAAATACAACAGGTGGTGTAAAGTGAAAAATTACCAGAGTGCAGAATATAGTGTTACAGCCACAGAGAAAGTGCAGATTAAAAAAAGTCCCGAGTCCTTAATGAGGTAGGTTGGAAGGTTAAGACTACACCCTATCATATGCTGGTGTGCCAACACTATCACATTTCTTGATCATATATAATTGATTAAAAAATACTCCTGAATACTGTTGATGTAATTAATGCAAAGGAATATGTGAGAAAGACATCAACATTAAAGATAGACACAAAGTGCTGGAGTAACTCAGCGGGTAAGGCAGCATCTTCAGAGAAAAGGATGGGTGACATTTCGGGTCGGGACACTTCTTCCACCTGAAACATCACCGATCCTTTTTCTCCAGAGTTGATGCCTGACCCACTGAGTTCCGGCAGCACTTTGTGTCTATCTTTGATATAAATCAGCATCTGCAGTTCTTTGTTTCTACACATCTGCTTTTAAAAAAGCTTGTTCATCTATAGCATAAATTTAACGATGAACATTAAAGACAATGACCATTGTAGCATAAACAAGTGCTTCATTGTGACCATGACAGGATTGATCTTATACTAGAAGGAGGCCATGACCCTGTCATGTTTGAGGAATATCAGAAGAAAAAGGACGAGGAACTTAAGGAGCAAAAGCTGGCAGATGTCGAACGTCGTCGCCTTGAGGGAAAGATCTACTTTGAAGAGTCGATACTGGCACGGGAGGCGAGATTTGAGGAGAAGCGGCAGAAAGCTGCTTGGCAGAAAGAGCAGGTGCAAATGCATTTCCATGTCAGTATGGTGCAGGCAGTTTTTGCATTACCTCAGCAGTTCCTTGTGGAAACAGTAACACAGCAATAAATAACTTTTCATGAGAAATTTCCATTTTCGGGGAACGTCTGTGTGTTGAGTAGAATCAAGAGTGTTCAAATGTCACATGTACCAGCAGCAGAACAATGAACTCCCCACTTACTGCAGATTTCCAGGACCAAAAAAGCAACAACACAACAAATAAACAAACAATATTCAGTAATACATTAAATTAATAATCAGCAACATTTTTTTTTAACAAAAATAAATTTAATCAATTCTTACAATAATACATACAATACAAAACAATACCAAACAAACCCACCACCATAATGCAAAAACACCCAATTATCTAAACAAATATTCTTAAATGTTACACTCTTAAATAACTATATTACAATCCTTGTCAAGAATGCATTCCACCCCCTGCAGTGCCCTGGAAATCCCCCGTGGACAGCGCGTAGTCCCTTTCTAAAACCACTCAGGCGTGGACGTAACCCTGGAAGATAATCAGCAACACTAGGTAACCAAACCAATGCAGTGCAACTGAACTACACAGTGCAACCAAAACAAAGTCCATAGTAGATCATAGTTACTGAGGTAGAGTTGAGGTTAGTGTTGTGCAAAGTGGTTCAAGAACCTGCTGGTTGCTGGGAAGAATCTGTTTTTGAACCTGGAGGTCACGGTTCTCAGGCTCTTGTACCTTTATCGCGATAGTAGGAGCGAGATGAGAGTGTAGCCAGGGTGATGAGGGTCTTTGGTGATATTGGCTTATTGGCTGCCTTTTTGAGGAAGTGCTTCCTATAGATCCCTTCAATGGGATAAGTTCATAAGTCATCGGAACAGAATTAGACCATTTGACCCATTGAGTCTACTCCGCCATTCAATCATGGCAGATCTGCCTTTCCCTCTCAGCCCCAATCTTCTGCTTTCGCCCCATAACCTTTGACACACTTACTAATCAAGAACCTGGCAATCTGCTTTTAAAATACCCAATAACTTGGCCTCCACAGCCTTCAGTGGCACACAAAATTAATTCCTCCTCATCTTCTTTCTAAAGGTACCTCCTTTTATTCTGAGGCTGTGCACTCTGGTCCTAGACTCTCCCATGAGTGGGAACATCCTCTCCACATCCACCCTGTCCAGGTCATTGACTATTCAGTACATTTCAATGAGCCCCCCCCTCCCCCCTCATCCTTCTAAAGGATGGACCAGGCAATGCCTACTGCTTTCTGCAACCTCCTTCATTTATGGACATCCGAGTTACTGACCCAGGTCATGATGCAAACAGTCAGAATGCTCTGTACTCCACACCTGTATAAGTTCCATACAGTACTTGGCAACATACCTTGAATCACTTCAATGAAGTACTAGGTGGTCTGGTGAATTGGTCACTGATTTTTCAGCATTCGCTTTGAATATGCTGTCGAAGCCTGTTTTGTCCGCTGGCTGTAGGGAGCAGAATCATCCCATGGTACAAACTGGGTTCGGATGGAAAATTGGCAATCGTCCAGTATGGCATGGTCTCAGTGAGAAAGGCTTATCAAAAGGATGTTGAATTGAAACTCTCCATATCAAAGGGAGGTAGTCAAAGGAGATGGACAGGGCAAGTTTTTAATAAGTGGTGGGTGGCTGGAACGTGCTCACAGGGATGTGATGGAAGTAGCTACGATAGGCTTTCAGATAGGCACATGGATATGTAGGGAATGGAGGGATATGGGTCACATGGAGGTTAGATTAATGGCATCGTGTTTGGCAGGAACATTGTGGACCAGAGAGAATGTTCCTGTGCTGTACTGTTCTATGCAGAAACAAGGAACTGCAGATCCTGGTTTATGCAAAGCGCTGAAGTAACTCAGTGGGTCAGACAGCACCTTGAGAGAACATAGATAGATGACACCGGGTTGTGTCATTCTTCAGATAATGGGACCCAAACCAAAACATCACCTATCCATGTTCTCCAGAGATGCTGCCTGACTGACCTGTTGAGTTACTCCAGCACTTTGTGTCCTCTTCTGTACTGTGTCCTGTCATAACCAATGCTATAACTAGGGCCTCTACATTGGCAGATCCAAATGCAGATTGGGTGACTACTTTCTACTCAGTCCGCGAGGGTGACCCTAACTTTCCAGTCACTGCCACTTTAATTCCGTATCCCAATCCAGTGCCAACCTCTCAGTCTTTGAACCCCTCCATTGATCCAAATATGCCCAATGCCAGCCCAGGAAAAGCACCTCATCTTCCACCTGGGAAAATTGAAGCTTTCTGGATTTCAACTTGAATTTCAACAATCTCAATCTTGCTCTGAAGTAAATCTCCAAAGTCTGAAGTCTTTTTCTCTCCACAAGTTGTGGCTGTATCTTTCTGTTCCAGTTGTTTTCTATTCTTTCCTGTCTGCAACTACCAGTGAATGACGCAGTTTGATTTGGATATTTCCTCTGGTCTCTCCACCCCTCTCCCTGCAACAAAACACATATTTTCTCATCCTTTCTGCTCTAAGAAAAATTCCCGGATCTAAGGTGAGAGGGACAAAGTTTAAAGGAGACGTGCAGGTTAAGTTTTTTTTTACACCGAGAATGGTGGGTGTCTGGAATGTGCTGCCACGGGTTGTCAATATAAGTTTTTATTTTAATTACTCGCACAGAAGGACTTTAAATTCACTTGGACCTGTTTGGAATCCAACAGTGAACACATGGTTGTTGAACACAAAGTGGTGGAGTAACTCAGCGGGTCAAACAGCATATCCAGCAGGCCTGTCCGTTCCCTCCGGAGATGCTGCCTGACCGGCAGAATTACTCCAGCCGTTTGTGTCCTTTTTTGTAAACCAGCAAGGAATCTGCAATTCTTTGTTTCTACAGTTATTTATGTGCTTCTTCACACGCACAGATTATCAATAGTTAATTAACGACGAAGCTGAACATGTACGATATGAGCATTTGCAATACAAGGATTGTATCATTGGTTTCAGTGTCAAGAAAACCAATCAATCATGGGCGGCACAGTGGGCAGCGGTAGAGATGCAGCCTTGTAGCGCCAGACACCTGGGTTTGATCCTGACTACGGGTGCTGTCTGTGCGGAGCTTGTACATTCTCCCCATGACCGCATGGGTTTTGACTGGGTGATTCGGTTTCCTCCCACACTCCAGTGACGTACGGGTCTGTTGGTTATTCGGCTTCAGTAAAATTGTACAAGATTATCCCAGTGCGTAAGATAGTGCTAGTAGTGTACGGGGATCACAGGTCGGTGCAGACTCGGTGGGCCAAAGGGCTTGTTTCCACGCTGTATCTTTCCATGCCACTCCAAAATCTTTTCACGCCTTAAATCTGTTATTTCAGGCAGCGGAATTAATGCAGAAGTACAATGAGCTACGACTTCAAGAGAAAAAGCGGGTGAAAGCACAGGTGGAGCAGGTGTTAAAGGGACACAAAGACACACAGGAACAAAAAAGGAAAATTCAGGATCACAAACAGAAGAAGAGTATGTGCAATGATTCCCAGAATCCTGTGACCATTAACCCCTCCCCGCCTCCCTCCCACCCCTTTTAAATCCTCATCACATTCTAAACTGCAAACTCATTGACTCTGTTTCTCTCTCCACAGATGCTGCCTGATCAACTCAGTGTTTCCTGCATTTTCTGTTTCTTATTTCACACCAGGCATCTGCAATTTTTTGTTTCCATGTTAGCTGATTGTTAATTTTAAAAAGCTGGTTAAGCTATTTTTCTACAATTTCAACACAACATTGAAAATATTTAATGCAGCACAGAACTGGCCCATCCATATTAGCTTCTCTCCAACCCACTCAACCTTTCCACACATGCTACCTTTCCTTTCTCCATTTTCCTGAAAATGCATCTACGCTCTTTGCCTCAGACAGCAACAGAATGAATGAGGTCTTGTGCAGCTGACAAAGGGATATCAACCAAGGTTCCTGGAAGCCCCGTGCTCTTAGAATGGAGATAAGGAGGAATTTCTTTAGCCAGGTGGTGAATCTGTGGAATTCACTACCACGGGCAGCGGTGGAGGCCAAGTCATTGGGTATTTATAAGGCAGAGATTGATAGGTTCTTGATTAGTAAGGGTATCAAGCATTATGGGGAGAAGGCAGGAGAATGAGGTTGAGAGGGAAAAATAGATCAGCCATGATCGAATGGCCGAGTAGACTCGATGGGATGAATGGCCTAATTCTGCTCCTATATCTTATGGAGAATTGATGTGCTCTCTGAGTGAAAAGAATTTCACTAACAAACCCACAATTATTTCAAACATCTTGATTAATTGATGAAAATGTTTTTTTCCCATCACAAACAAAAACAGGAAATGACGGAAGTACACGGTAGATTAGGTTGCACCCGTGGAAAAAGAAACAGAGTTAAAGTATCTTCGGCTGACCTGCTGAATCTTTCCAGCAGTTTTGTTTTTATTTCAGGTTTCCAGCAGCTGCAGTTTAAAAAATGTTCATTATTCATTTATGTTGTCTCTCATCTTAAATTTAATCTCTTTAACATCAGCATAAATAGACACTGCACTGACCCTCTTCAAGTCTAACTTTCTTGCTCTGAGATTTGGTATTTCAAGAACTCAGGTTTGTAGGTTAGTTGGCTTCTGTAAATTGTCCAAAGGGTTTAGGATGTTAAGCTGTGATAACATAGAACTAGTGTATGGGATGATTGATGGTCGGCATGGGCTTGGTGGGCCAAAGGGCCTGTTCCCACAGCATATCTCTAAACTGAATCAAACTAAATAGCTTCTTACCATTGACCATCATGTTCTTGAATCACCCTGACCACAACCCTACCACAGCAGTGATCTACAATGGACTTTTTTTGGGTTGCACTATGTATTTGGTTTGCAATATTGTGAGATGCGCCAGGAACGCAACAATGAATTTCTTATTTGCTGCAGCCCATTAATGCATTTTAACACTACAAATAAATATACAATAATACAATATATTATCATTAATACTAGGCAACCAGATCATAATTGTGCAAACCAAATACATTGTACAACCTAAATAAAGTCCATAGTAGATCGATGCTGAGGTCGGGTTGTAGTTAGGGTTGTGCAGGGTGGTTCAAGATCCTGAAGGTTGATGGGAAGAAGCTGTTCCTGAACCTGGAGGTTATGGTTCTCAAACTCCTGTACCTTCATCTCAAGCAGCGAGATGAGAGTGTGGCCAGGGTGGTGTGGGCCCTTGATGATATTAGCTGCCTTTTTGACCTAGCGCCTTCTGTAGATCCCTTCAATGGTGTTGAAGGTCAGTGCCCATGATGGACCAGCCAGTGTCCACCACTTTCTGCAGCCTTCTTTGTCCCTGGCATTCGAGATACAGAACCAGATCATTGAACCATTGACGTAAGCAGTCAATATGCTCTCCGTCCTTGACCTGTAGACGTTTGATAGAGTACTCAGCAACATATCAGGTTGATAATTTTCACCAGGGACACGTGGGCACGGACGTAGGCCCGAAAGAGGGGCAGGCAGTCGACTCGGGCAGGACCCTTGACTGCCCGCTGCCTGGACCCGCCAATAGCCATCTTGGTCAGGCCCAGGAGCAAGGGTCTCGACCCGAAACATCACCCATTCCTTCTCTCCAGAGATGCTGCCTGTCCCGCCGAGTTACTCCAGCTTTTTGTGTCTATCTCCAGGAGCACACTGACAGGGAGATCCCCTCTCCCTCCCGACCCTCCCCCCTCTGACCAAAAATCAGGAGCGTGGGGCTAAAGTGCAGCCAAAACCTGAGGAGCAGCCCCTTCAAGCCAACTGTTCACTGAGAGCGTCCCAGCCCACTGCTTGCTGGGACCTGCATGGTGGATGCTCCTATGGCCTCCATCAACTAATCCATCTGATAAATAGTGCAGCTAGCTATCATCCTGGGACAAGCAGACAATGGTGTTGACAGATAGTTGGTGTGCACTCATTATGTGATAATATTCTTCTCTTCAGCTAAGGAAATGAAAAAGGAAATGCAAGAAATACTTCAGCAGGTCATGGTGAAGAACAATGCTGAAAACAGGATGAAAACCCAGCTGATCCGTGAAATCCGTGCAAAGCTAACAGCGCCGTTAATGAAACAAAACTTCCTAGATTTATCCAAAGTGAGTGGAATGTGTCAAAAGCCCTAACAGGAACATTTAGTGCTACTGTATGAATAATACACGCACACTCAGGGTCAGGGAGACTTAGAGTGCAGAAGGTCTTTCACCCCCTTAAACCCTTGGCAGGTTATTAGGAGAACAATCCAATACTTACCTGAAGAAGAAAAGAAAAATCGGATTCTGGAAATCTGCCATTAAAAAGAATGCTAGAAATAGAACATAGCACAGTACAACACAAAAACAGGCCCTTCGACCCACATCTTTCATGCCAAGACCATCTCTTATGTACCTGCGCATAATCCATATTAGTTATAATCCATAACAGTTACCCTGCACATAACGATGGTGAATATTTAACAGATCAAGCAGTTTTTGTGGTGAAAGAAACAGTAATAAATTTAAAGTTTGTTGATTTTTCATCAGAAGCAGGAAAAGTTAGGTCAGACACGTGATGAATTCCAGAGAAGGGGGAGGGGTGGAGAGGGAACGGAAAGTGCTGAAGATAGTCTGACCCGCTGAGTTCCTCCAACACCTTTCAGTTCAGTTTAGTTTATTGTCATATGTACCGAGGAACAGTGAAAAACGTTTGTTGCATGCTAACCAGTCAACAGAAGGACAATACACAATTACAATCGATCCATTTATAGTTCCATTTTGTTACTGCTCAGGATTCCAGCATCAGCAGTCTCTTGTGTCTTCTCCAGCAGATTGTGTTGTTGATGAATTCATTGCTGATTGCTGAAGACTGTGTTGTGCCGAGTAAGAAGATGCAGTGCTCTTCCTTGAGTTTATATTGCACCTCATTGGAAAAGTGTATTGAGGCCAAAGACAGGGAGGTCAGAAATGACATTGCGATGAAAAATTCACTGGAAAGTGAAGAGCTCAAGTAAAGTTGATGATCAGAGTAATGTATCCTGGAACATTAAAATTGTAAGACATTTGGACGGGTACATGGATAGGAAAGGTTTAGAGGGATGCGGGCCAAATGCGGGCAGGTGGGACAAGTGTAGATGGGGCATTTTAGTCGGTGTGGGAAAGTTGGACCAAAGGGCCTGTTTCTCTGCTGTGCAACTCTATGGCTGCAGGAAAGTAAATCTTTCCATTGTTGTTCTATTTTATGTGAAGAAATACTGATTCATTGTCTTGCAAAGGTAGAGGGGGGGGGGACTTATTCAGATCTTGACATTTATACTTTATCCTGTTTGTATCTGTTTACAAATCATTACAATGAAATTATAAATATATTTAGTCACACGTTGTATATTAACTATTTTTAATAAATTGAATATAATGCTGCATTCTACAATAACTATTGCTTTTTAAAACACTGTGGTGTAAATGGAATGGAATGGAACACTTTATTGTCAATTGTGACAACGCACAGTGAAATTCTTTGCTTGCATACACAAGGTATACAAATAGCATATAAATCAACATATTCACAGCTGCTGTGAGTGATAGAATCTAATGCATAGCCTTACGTGTGACAAAAGTTCTATAAAGGTGTTGCTGGTGCTTAAATGTAATTAAAGATGGTGAAGATCACCCAATTATATTTTCACAAGAAGAAACCAGATATTTCACTTCCTCAGGGTACTCGTTCACAGCCACTGAATTTACTATTGATGGGTATTTGCAGTGGTTGGGCAAACAAAGCAATTTGTGCAAAAGCTTTTTTCAATAAATGGGATAAATGACAAGGGTGCCTGTTTTAGTTGAAAGTCAAATATCGGCCTTGACAGTGGGGAGAGGCCTCTTGTAGAAATAGCGTGGTGGGACCTTTAATGTTCATCTGAAAAAGCAGACGTCTTCAATTCAGAAAGACTTCACTTCCCCACTGATATGTAGTCCTTTCAAGTCCTCCACTACATCCTTTCGACCCGGGGCATTGGGTTCAAGAGTCGAGAGTGTTTAAGTGTCATATGTACTGACAATGGAACAATGCCATTTTCACTTACAGCAGTAAAACAGGTCTGTAAAAAACAGTACACATAGATCATATTTTTTTTTAAATCAATAAATTACCAATTACAATACTAATGCAAAAAAAAAGAATTTCATAGTACAACCAAAGGTTGTCCTTCGAAGTCCATTGTTGAGGTTTGCGTTGTGTAGTGTTCAAGAACCTTATGCTTGTTCGATAGAAGCTATTCGTGAGCCTGGCAGTCATGGTTGTGAAACTCGTATGCATTGTAAGTATTGGTATTTTGAAATTGCTTCATTTAATGGCATCTGAATGGAAGGAAATGGAGCTATGTTAAAAAGATTAATAGCTTGTATCTTCAATAACAACCTACTGGCCGTTCTAACCTTCGTTGACTTCAAGAAGGCGTTTGACTCGACTCATCGATGCAAAATGATGGGGATTTTGAAGGCTTATGGTATCCCTCCTCGCCTCCTGAGAGCCAGTGAGGATATGCACTTGGGCACCATGGCCAAGGTTGTCACCCCGGATGGCGAGAGCAAAGTGTTCGAAATCCTCACGGGGGTCTTACAGGGAGACACGCTGGCACCCTTTCTCTTTGTCATTGTCCTCGATTATGCATTGAGCAGGCGCTCAAGGAACACGAGGCCCTCAGCTTCACAATCATCCCAAGGCGTTCGAGAAGAATCGGGTCAGTCAACTTGTCAGACCTCGACTTCGCTGATGACATCGTCCTGCCGTCAGACCAAATTGGGGAGGCACAGGAGCTGCTCGGCAGGGTCGAGACGGAGTGCGAGAAAGTGGGCCTCCACCTCAATGCCAAGAAGACGGAGTACATGGCGTTCAACGGTGGTGACCATGAGCCTCTTAAGACTAGTGGCGGTGCATCTCTCAAGAAAGTGGAGGACTTCAAGTACCTGGGAGCGAGGATGCAGAGCTCGGAGAATGACATCAAGGTCCGGAAAGCACTCACATGGAAAACCCTCAATAACATGGGGAAACTCTGGACATCTCGGATGTCCAAGGGTCTCAAACTGAGATTCTTCCATGCAACTGTAGAGACAACATTATTGTACGGGTGTGAGGCATGGGCTCTCACTCGAGCACTGTCCAAGTTGCTTTATAGTATCTACACCCGAATGCTCAGAAAAGTTACAAACGTCAGTTGGATGGACCACACCACCAACGCCCAGCTCTATGGGGAGATTCCACCTCTGACCGAGAAGATCAGGTCGAGAAGGATGAAGCTCGCTGGTCATTGCCACTGTCATCCAGAAATACCAGCAAACAAGGTTGTGCTGTGGGAACCCACCCATGGAAGACGGAACCCGGGTCGACCAAACAAGACAATGCTGAAGATGTTGATGGAAGACGCATATGTAGAGACAAAAGAGGAGCTTGCCAGCTGTATGGAGGACAGAGATGTGTGGGGCGTCCGTCACTGTGCCCGTCGCAAACCAGCACCACTGCGTCGCTAATGTTTTCAACTATCTTAATAAATAATTCATTAATTGTATCTTCAAAAAGAGAGAAAAAGTGTTGGATCAGACTCAGAGTGGAAGGAGTGTGAGTTCGCCATGGCAGTGAAACATATCCACGGACATTTTCAGTTGATAAAATGGTTTGGATAGACATCATTTTGAAGCAGGCTTTATGAAGAGATTGTGTGTAACGATCATCATCTCTGCCTGGAATGCAGTCATTTAGCAGAGCACATTATCAGACAGCTGCAGATTTGGTTCAATTTAAATCCAGTGATATCAGTGGAATAATATACTGGGTAAATATATAGCGAAGGATCAATTTGTTTTGGCGAGGGACCAAAGTTGATAATAGCCGTCACTCTTTATTGAAGTAAGGATCTTTTCTTGTCAGTTAAGTTCAACATAAATCAGATTTGCCACAAAAATATTTGCATTTCTTTCTGATATCACCCACTGCTCTACGGGGTGGCATGGTAGCGCAGCTGGTAAAACTGCTGACTCACAGCGCCTGAGACCCAGGTTCGATCCTGACATTGGGTGCTGTCTGTGTGGCGTTTACATGTTCTCCCTGTGGCCGCGTGGGTTTTCTCCGGGTGCTCCGGTTTCCTCCCATATCCCAAGGACGTGGGTTTGTAGGTTAATTGACCCTCAGTAAATTACCCCTAGTATGCAGGGAGTGGACGGGAAAGTGGGATAGCATAGAACTAGTGGTTGATCGATGGTTGGTGTGGACTCGGTGGGCCGAAGGGCCAGTTTCCATGCTGTATCTTTCAATTTGATTCAATTATTGCCTCCAATGACTGTCTTAACTGGATTCACTGCATAGGATTTACATATAACAGACGAACGAATGAAAATCTCACATGCAAATCATGTTATTGAACCGCAGCCCGCTGGTTACAACCTCCTGAATGAGATGTCATTGCTGGAGCTGCGAGAACGGCTCGGATTAATGAAGGAGGAGCGGATTCAAGAAGAGGAAGACAAACGGGACCAAATACTCCATGAAAAGCAAACAAAGAAACGTGTCCTTTTGGATAAACTGGAACAGATCGCCTTGCACAGAGAAGCCTTGAGCAAACAAGCAGTGCTCAAGATTAGGTAGGTGTCGTCGAAACGAAGGCCTTCTTTATCACTCACACAAATCACGATGCCTGTGCCAAGCTAAACTAATCTCCTCTGCCTGCATGTGATCCATATCCCTCAATTTCTTGCATGTGCCTATCCAAAAGCCACAAATTATAAAATCACTTTTCCACCAAAAAACCCTGTGTCAAATGTGAATACCATTATTTAAGTTTCCTTTAGTTTATCTTTGCAAATTCTTTCCTTATTACATTTTTTAAGAGTTTCAACTTTTTATTTGTTTGCTGGGATTAGACCAGCCCCTTGTGTCTTCATCATATGGCATGGAAACAGGCCCTTCGGCCTACTCATGAATGCTGACCAAGATGCCCATCTACACTAGTCCCATTGGTTTGCGTTTGGCCCATATCCCTGTAAACCTTTCCTATCCATGTACATGTCGAAATGTCGTTTAAATGTTGTTAAACCTGCCTCAACTTCTTTCTCTGGCAGTTCGTTCCATATACCCACCACCGTCTATATTAAAAAGTTGCCCCTCAGGTTGCTATGAAAGGGCGGCACATTGGCGCAGCAATAGAATTGCTGCCTTACAGCTCCAGAGACACGGGTTCGATCCTGACAATGGGTGCTGTCTGTACGGAGTTTGCACGTTCTGCCTGTGACCACGTGGATTTTCTCCAGGTGCTCCAGTTTCCTCCCACATTGCAAAGATGTGCAGGTTTGCAGGTTAATTGGCTTCTGTAAATTATCCCTAGTGTGTGAAGGGCCTATTTCCACGCTGTATCTCTAAACTAAACTAAACTAAATCAAATATTTCAGACTGAAGAAGGGTCTCGACCCGAAAAGTCACCCATTCCTTCTCTCCAGAGATGCTGCCTGACCCGCTGAGTTACTCCAGCATTTTGTGTCTACCTGTCCAACTCTTCTGCCATTTCCTTGTTCCCCATAATAATTTCACATGTTTCTGCCTTCAAGGGACCCACATTTGTCTTTACTAATCTTTTTCTCTTCACATCCCGAAAGAAGCTTTTACTATCCTTCTTTATATTCCTGGCCAGCTTACCCTCGTACTTCATCTTATCACCCCGTATTGCCCGTTTTATTACCTTCTGTTGTCTTTTGAAAGTTTCCCAATCCTCTGGCTTCCCGCTACTCTTTGCTATGTTATACACCTTTAATTTTAGTTTTATTCCATCCCTAACTTCCCTTGTCAGCCACGGTTGGCTCTTACTCCCCTTAGAATATTTCTTCCTCTTTGGAATGAAATGATCCTGCGTCATCTGGATTATGCCCTGAAATTACTGCCATTGCTGTTCCACCGTCATTCCTGCTAGCTTTTCCAGTCGACCTTGGCCAGCTCCTCTCTCATGCCTTCATAGTCCCCTTTGTTCAACTGCAACACTGACACTTCTGATTTAACCTTCTCCCTCTCAAATTGCAGATTACAACTTATCATATTATGGTCACGACCTCCTAGCGGTTCCTTTACCTTGAGTTCCCTTATTAAATCTGGTTCATTAGACAACACTAAATCCAGAATTGTCTTCTCTCTGGTAGGCTCCAGTGCAAGCTGCTCTAAGAATCCATCTTGGAGGCACTCCGCAAACTCCCTATCTTGGGGTCCAGAGCCAACCTGATTTACCCAGTGTACCTGCATATTGAAATCTCCCATAACCACAGTGGCATTACCTAAACCTACAAACCTGCACATCTTTGGAGTGTGGGGGGAAACTGGAGCACCCAAACAAAACTCACAGTCACAGGGAGAACATACAAACTCTATACAGTCAGCACCCGTAGCCAGGATTGAACCTGGATCTCTGGCGCTGTAAGGCAGCAACTCTGCCGTTGCGCCACTGTGCTGCCCTTAGTTATGTTTGTTGTGCTTTCCTTTACTGTTGTATAAGCTACAATTGATCCCCCACTGTAAAAAATATTCACTACCTTAATGTACATATTTCTTCAAACCCAGGGAGAAGGAACTGAAAAAAAAGAAGTTCTCCACATTTCTGTCAAACAACCAGCAATTAGCTGAGCTAAAAGCTAAACTAGAAGAAAAGAAAAATGAAAATGATCAGCTGCTGAAAATGCAAAAGAAGATAACTCAAGAAAATGTGCAAAGAGCTGAAGCCTCCAGGACAGCAGAGAGGGTATGTCCTTCACAGTGAATTGTTGCGGGGAACCTGAAGCAAAGGTTCCACTCAGAATATTATACACCTCTTTCAAAAGTTAAAGCACACTGATGACAGACATAAGGTTCAGGGCCAGAACTGAACACAATATTTCTAGACTTTACTTTCGTGATACAGCGCTGAAACAGGCCCTTCGGCCCACCGAGTCCGCGCCGACAAACGATTACCCCGTAGACTAGCACCACCCTACACACGAGGGACAATTTACTTACAATTTAAGCCAATTAGCTTACAAACCTGGACATCTTTGGAGTGTGGGAGGAAACCAGAGCATCCGGAGAAAACCCATGCAGTCACAGGGAGAATGAACAAACTCCGTACAGATAGCACCCTTGTTCAGGATTAAACCCGGATCTCTGACACTGTAAGGCAGCAATTCGACCAGCTATGTCACTATGCCTCCCTTCAAAGGAGGAAAGAAAATCAGCATTTTACAAGGGTCCATAACTTCTGTCTGAAGAAGGGTCCCAGCCTGAAACGTCGTCTGTCCATTCTCTACACAGATGCTGTCTGGCCCACTGAGTAAATCCACCACTTTGTGTTTTATCAAAATTCTAGCATCTGCAGTTTCTTGTGTCTCCCTTACTTTCTTGCTCTATCCTTTTACGAGGATGTTGCCAGGACTCAGGGGCCTGAGCTGTACGATACGATACGATACGATAAACGCAGGGAGAGGTTGAGCAGGCTGGGACTTTATTTCTTGAAGTGCCGGAGGATGAAAATGTTATAGAGGTGTATCATGAGAGGAATAGATCAGAAATGCACAGGCTCCTTTGCCCAGAGTAGGGGAATCGAGAACCAGAGGACATAGATTTATGGTGAGAAGGCGAAGATTTAATAGGAATCTGAGAGGTAACCTTTTTACACAACGGGTGGTGGGTGTTTGGAATGAGCTGCCAGAGGAGGTAGTTGAGGCAGGTACTGTTGCAAAGTTTAAGAAACATTTAGACAGGTACGTGGATAGTATATGCTTAGAGGGATATGGGCCAAACGCAGGCAGGTGGGTCAAGTGTAGATAATAATAATAATAATAATAATGCATTACATTTATATAGCGCTTTTCAAACACTCAAAGACGCTTTACAGGGATTACTAGAACATAGAGAAGAAAATAAATAGATAAATAAGTAAACAAACAGAAAAAGGAGACAGAAGGTGAGGTGACGGTCAGTGGTTGAAGGCAGTGCTGAACAGGTGAGACTTCAGTGATGTTTTGAATGTGGTGAGTGAGGAGGAGTCTCTGACGGTTTGGGGTAGTGAGTTCCAGAGGGTGGGAGCAGCGATGGAGAAAGCCCTGTCCCCCCAGGATCTGAGTTTGGTCCGGATGGGGGGGGGACAGGAGGTTGGCAGCAGCAGAGCGGAGGGTGGAGGTGGGAGTGTATCTGTGGAGGAGGTCAGTCAGGTAGGATGGGGCCAGGTTATGGAGGGCTTTGTAGGTCATGAGGAGGATTTTGTACTGGATTCTCTGGGGGATGGGGAGCCAGTGGAGCTTGTAAAGGACGGGGGTGATATGGTCACGGATCGGGGAGTGGGTGAGTAGACGGGCAGCGGAGTTTTGAATGTATTGAAGTTTACTGATGATTTTTGAGGGTGAGCCATAGAGGTGGCTGTTGCAGTAGTCCAGACGGGAGGTGATGAAGGCGTGGATGAGGGTTTCTGCAGTTGTGGGGGAGAGGGAAGGATGGAGACGGGCGATGTTTTTGAGGTGGAAGAAGGCTGTCTTGGTGATGTGTTTGATGTGTTTGTCGAAGGAGAGGGTTTGATCAAAGATGATTCCAAGATTCCGGATGTGAGGGGAGGTGGATACTGGGAGACCATCAATATTGAGGATGAAGTTGGGACATGATGGGACATCATGGGACATGTTGGTCCATGTGGGAATTGGGCAGAATTTCCACACTGTTTGACTCTATCCCTTGAGAAAGCCAGAGATCCCATGTGATTTTACCATTCTCAGTCTTTTGCCACATTCAATAATGTGCAAGTTCTGGAGAGTTGCTTCTTCACTGTCAGGTTGTTCATGATCTTCCTTCAACCTGCCTCTGCATCTTTTCCCAGCGTCAAGGGACACTCCGACCCGAAACGTCGCCCATTCCTTCTCTCCTGAGATGCTGCCTGACCTGCTGAGTTACTCCAGCATTTTGTGAATAAATACCTTCGATTTGTACCAGCATCTACAGTTATTTTCTTACACTACTTGTTCTTTCTCACAAAAGCTTGTGCGACGGGAGATGTTTCAATATCATTTATTTATTCCTGTCCATAGCACCATCTAGTGCCTGTATTTTACACTTTACATCCTCTGTGTAACGTGTTTGGTGTAAAAGTGCCTGGTCTCGTGGAAGGTCATAGAGAAAGACAACGTGGAAACATGCCCTTCGGCCCATAGAGGTTGCCCCAACCATGAGTACACTTACAATATCTCATTTTATACTCTCCACATTCCCCTCAACTACCTCCCCGTTTCTAACGCTATCCTCCACATTAGGGGCTACTTCCAATGGCCGTTTGTTACCCAGAGATGACACTGCTTTCTATATCAATGCTGCTTCTACTTGTCGCGTGGAACACTCAGCCTTCATCAGTTCTTCATCAATTTACTTTGACTTTACTTCAGAGGAGGTACAGGGAGGAACAGGCCCCATCGGTCCACTGAGTCTGCACCGACAAGCAATCTACACTAACATACACCGTACACTAACATCATCCTGCACACTAGGGACAATTTACAATTTTACAAAAGCCAATTAACCTAAAAAACCTATACGTCTTTAGAATGTGGAAAGGAACTTGAGCAGTCAGAGAAAACCAACATGGTCACAGGGAGAACTCCATACAGACAGCACCCATCGTCTGGATCGAACACGGGTCTCTGACGCTGTAAAGCACCACTGTGTCACCCTGACCGCTGCGCCCTGTGCCTAACCATACACTGCTGTGCCACTCTGATTGTCAATGCTCCATCTCTCTGACTTCCCTTTCTCAAATTCACTGTCACTCTTTCAGGACTAATATTAACAACAAACTCGAACAACCTGGGGCGAAACAGTGGTGTAACTGTAGAGCTGCTGCCTTACAGTGCCAAAGACCCAGGTTTGATCCTCACTACAGGTACTGAATGTACAGAGTTTGCACATTCTCCTTGTGACCGCATGGGGTTTCTCCAGGTGCTCTGGTTTCTTCCCACACTCCAAAGACATGCAGGTTTGTAGGTTAATTGTCCCCTGTAAATGGCCCTTAGTGTGTAGGGAGCGGATGAAAAAGTGGGATAACATAGAACTGAAATGAATGGGTGATTGATGGTTGGCATGGACGGTGGGCTGAAGGGCCTGTTAACATGCTGCATCTGTAAACTAAGCTAAACTATTTTGACTCAAGTCCCACCCACCCTGCATCTTGAATAGAATGCTATTCAGGGAAAGGGTGTAGGTTTAACAGGATAGATTGCCTTCTTCTGTCCTGCAAGATATCTTTGATTCATCTTCACCCAAAGTAGAAGAGTCAAGCGAGCAGTGTATATTTGAACAAGGATTTCATTCCTTAACTTCTGAAGACTTGACAGCTTCATGAGTTCAGAAGTTATCGGAGCAGAATTAGGACATGTGGCCCATCAAGTCTACGTCACCATTCAATCTTGGCTGGTCTAACTATCCCTCTCAACCCTATTCTCCTGCCTTCTCCCCATAACCCCTGACACCTGTACTAATCAAGGATCTGTCAATCTGCGCATTAAAAATATCCACTGACTTGGCATCCAGAGCTGTCTGTGGCAAAGAATTCCACAGATTCACCACCCTAGTAGAGTCTTGGGTCTGTATATTTTCCAGAATGAGGAGTGATCTTATTGGAACATCCAAATGGGTGTGACTGGAGAGATATTCAGATGTTTTCACTCGTGGGAGGGTTTCCCAATGAGCAGACATAATAAAAAAAGCACATCATTTAAAGTCAAGGTCATAGAGAGTCATAGAGTCATACAGCGTAGAAACAGGCTATTCGGCCCAAATTACCCACAGTGGCCGACATATCACATCTACTTTAGTCCCACCTGCCTACGTTTGGCCTGTATCCCGCTAAACCTGTCTTATCCATGTACCTGTCTAAATGTTTCTTAAACATTGCAATAGCACCTGCCTCAACTCCCTCCCCCAGCAGCTTGTTCCATACACCCACCATCTTTTGCATAAGAAAGAGTTACCCCTCAGATTCCTATCATATCTTTCCCCATCTTTCCTATAACATGGTGAGCAGAAGGTGCAGAGAAATTTATCCTCACAGAGCATGATAAATCTCTGGAGTTCTCCACCCCAGGGAATGGCGGTGATAGATTTTTTGAAGAACAAGGAATTGAGGTCTCTGGAGATCAGGCACAGAAGGGGAGTGGAAGCCCGGGCTGGATTTGCCAAGATTGTATCAAATGGCAGGGCTGGTTTAAGCGGCCATTCTTTATTTATAGAGTTGTGAATAAGGTATTGTAGCCCAACTGAGAGCAGCTCACTCGCCCAGACGGGAAGAAACAAGGCCTCAGTCTGAATGTGTAATCATACTTGGTCACATATTTACACAATGGACTATTACAGGTCCTCTCAATGCAAACATGAAACTAGGATATCATCCACAATGTGATTTCACCCCAGTCACTCCCTCTCATCTCCTCTTCCATCAGTGTAAGAAAATAACTGCAGATGCTGGTACAAATCGAAGGTATTTATTTCACAAAATGCTGGAGTAACTCAGCAGGTCAGGCAGCATCTCAGGAGAGAAGGAATGGGTGACGTTTCGGGTCGAGACCCTTCTTCAGACCTCTTCCATCACACAAGAGGCACAGAGTGTGAAAACGCACACCTCCAGATGCAGGAACAGTTTCATCCCAGCTATTGTCAGACAACTAAACCATCCTCTCATCTGCCATGTACCTTAATGGAGATCTTTGAACTATCTTTAAGCGGGCTTTACCTGACTTTATCTTGCACTAATTGTTATTCCCTTTATCCTGTATCTGTACACTGTGGATGGCTTGATTGTAATCATGTATAGTCTTTTCGCTGATAGCACGCAACAAAATGTTTTTCACTGTACTCAACTAAACAAATTTAAAGCAAAACAAAAACTGCTGGTGGAACTCAATGGGCCAGGCAACAACTATGGAGGGAAATGGACAGTCAACATTTTGGGATTGGAATCCTTCTTCAGACTGGGTTGATATGCTCGACCATACATCTCTGGTTGTCTTCCTTCAAAGACTGATGAGAAAACCTAGCTGCAAAAATCGATGTGAATTGGATGATTTGTCAAAAAAATCACACAAAGTGCTAGAGTAACTCAGCAGGTCAGGCAGCATCTCGAGAGAACATGCTACACTTTGTCCTGTCCCTCCTCTCTACCAGGTTTGTTTCCTCCACCCTACAATCAGTCTGAAGAAGGATCCTGACCGAAACGTCACCTGTTCATTTTCTCCAGGGATGCTGCATGACCTGTTCAGTTACTCCAGTGTTTCGTGTCTATCTTTGATAAACCAGCATTTGCAGTCCTTTTTTATTTCATGTTTTTGGATTGATTTTGGATTATTGTTATAATACCCCAGCATAGAAACAATGGAATTCCACATATAATGTAAACCTGAGGGCTTGAGATGTTATGTCTTGCAGTAAAGGGCACTGCTCTAACTTTAAAACACTTGAGGAAGGAGACTCTTTCACAATACCCAACCAGGGGAGTGTTCTTGTTGGGAATATTTAACAACTGTAGCGTTTTTGCTGATAATTTGTTTCCCAGCGAAACGTTCGTGAAAGATGTTAATGATTGAGACGTCACATCCTGTATAACTAATGAAACATTTGTGAATAATTCACCTCAGAAAGCAACCGAAGAACGCTGGTGGCGGAACATGGAAGCTAGCCGTGAATACAAGTCCCAGAAGGTTAAAATTCGCACTAGAACCAGTTAGAAAGCATCCTAGCAACACGGTGTTCGGTGGAGTGGGAAAACTGAAGATATTGACCTCAAAAATGATCTGACAGTACTTTTAAAGAAGCAATGGTACTTTATAAATACGAGAAATAATGGTAATCCCAATAAAAGTAATTATGGTTCCTGAAAATGTATATCTTTTTCTGATGTTCTCTTAAAAAAAATCACAAAGGTATCACCAAATGGAAATACATTGTTGTTTTCTCTTGGTCTGGGGGTTTGTGTGAAATAAAGTGAGAATAGTGTAGTTGTGATTGAGTTATCCAGCACGGAAACATGACCATCAAGTGGCAAGAGTGATTTATTGTCATATGTCCCAAAACGGAACAATGAAATTCCTACTTGCAGCAGCACAACAGATATGTAAACACCATAACAACAAAGAAGTTTAGTATATAAAAACAAACAATAGTATAAAGACAAATACAATAAAAATAATGCCCTGATTTAGCTAACTGATTTAGTTTACTGTCACCTGCATCGAGGTAGAGTGAAAAGCTTTTTGTTGCTTGCTAATCAGTCAGTGGAAAGACTATACGTGATTACAATCGAGCCATCCAGAGGGAAGACAACCAGAGATGTAGGTGTAGGAAGCCACCGCAGATGCTGATTTACACCACAGATAGACACAAAATGCTAGAGTAACCAAGTGTAGGGCCAGCATATTAACCCGGTCTGAAGAAGGGTCCTTGCCTGCATTTGACCCATACCCTTCTATACCTTCCCTATCCATGTACCTGTCCCAATGACTTTTAAACCTTACAATTGCACCCACTGCTACCGGTTCCAACTTACTGCACATACCCACACCCTCTGTGTGAAAGACAGTCCTCTCAGATCCCTTTTACATCTTTCCTTTCTAACCCTTCACCTGTGCCCTCAGGATTTTGATTACCCCACCCTGGGAAAAAGACTGTGACCATCTACCTTATCTATGCCCCTCCGACTCCTTCACTGCAAGGCAAACAGTTCCAACCCTAACCAGTCTCGCCTTGTAACTCAATCCCTCCAGTGCCAGCAATATTCTTGTGAAACATTCTTCCACTCCCCATCCTCTCACCTCGTCCCCCAACCTTGTTTCTGCTCCCCTCACAACCCCTTCCCATTAATGCCCCCGCCACTCACCCTCCCACTTACACACCCCTTCAATGCCCTCTTATGTCATCTCTGCTCCCAAAGCGAGTCCCCCAAGATGCTGTTACCAAAGCAAGTTCCATTTGCCCCACGTTTAGCCCATATCTCGTTATACTTTTCCTACCTTCCTATCTATGTCGAGGGATATGGGGAAAAAGCCGGAATGGGGTACTGATTTTGGATGATCAGCCATGATCATATTGAAAGGCAGGGCTGGCTCAAAGGGCCGAATGGCCTACTCCTGCACCTATTTTCTATGTTTCTATGTCCCTGTCCATGCATCTGTCATGGTATCGAAGGTTAATGGGAAAAGGCAGGAGAATGGAGTTGAGAGGGAAAAGTAGATCAGCTATGATAGAATTGTGGAGAAGACTCAATGGGCCAAATGGCCTAATTCTGCTCAGACGTCTTATTGTCTTATGCACCTGTCCATGTATCATGCACTTTCTTTAGTCAAGTTTATTATTGTCACGTGTACCGAGGTACAGTGGAAATTTGTTATTTGCATGTCATCCAGTCAAAGAAAACATGCATGAATACAACCAAGCCGTCCACAGTGCAGGGATAAAGGATAAAGGGTACAACATTTAGTGGAAGATTAAATTAAGATTTAAAACCTTGGAACGACTGTAATGGATAATAGCAGATCCTCTTGTCAATGTCGACGTCCCCCATCCCAGTTCACCCACTAGTCTTCCTGTCTCCGACTACATCCTATCCACGTCGCGCCCCCTCCCCTGACATCAGTCTGAAGGGTCTCGACCCGAAACGTCACCCATTCCTTCTCTCCCGAGACGCTGCCTGGCCCACTGAGTTACTCCAGCATTGTGTGTCTACCTCTTGCCGATGTGCCATGCACCTATCCCTGCACCATGTGTACCTGTCTCTGTACCTATCCGTGCACCTGAACGATGTACCATACACCTGTCCATGCACCTGTTTATGCAATTGTCCATGGACCTCCATTCACTGCACATCGTGTATGTGACAAATAAACTTGACTTGATGCATTTGTCCCTGCACCACAGCATCCAGCTACGACGCTGCATCGGATCCACTCAATTCATGTAGAATATGGTCTGAATATGATAGAATATTTCACTGTAGATAGACACATAAAGCTGGAGTAACTCAGTGGGACAGGGAGCAGCTCTGGAGAGAAGGAATGGGTAAGGTTTCGGGTCGAACCTGTCGATCAGTCACTATGTTCCTGATCCAGGCCGGGTCTGCAGAACCCGGGCACACACGACAACAACAAACCCACTCCAAACTTCGGGACATCACTCGCCTGACGTCATCGCCAACTCGCGCTGTCTGCTGGGAGTTGTAGTCCAGTTGCGCCTGGTTTGACGTCATCGCGACCCCTCGCTGCCTGCTGGGAGTTGTAGTGCGGATGGCCTCGGCCCCTGGGTAACCTTCCGCTGATCCCGCCCACCGCCGGCCGCCGGGTGACGGGCACAGCCAGTGCCCAATTATCTGCCGCCCCTCGGAGCCGGTCGGCACCAATGGGCAGCGAGAGTGGGCGGGACCTGGGGGCGTGATGACGTCAGGCGTCGCCTGCCCTGGGCCGGAGGCTGCCAGGCCGCTTCCTCTGACTGAACCCAATGGTGACTACATTTCATCCTCCGTCTCTCGCTGTTTTCTCTCTTCACGATTTGGCCGTTCGCGCGTCGATGATAAAACGGCTGCGGCCGGTTTGGCGGGTGAGCGCGGGATGGGTGTTGTTACCCGGGGGTCGAGTCTCCCGTCGGGCCGGGGCCTGGTGTCGCGGTGCCGGCGCCGGGCCTGTCTGTCTGTCTGTCTGTCTGTACCGCTGCTCTGGGTCTGTGTCTGTCTGTACCGCTGCCCCGAGTCTGGGTCTGTGTCTGTCTACACTACTGCTCTGGGTCTGTGTCTGTCTGCACTGTTGCTCCAGGTCTAGGTCTGTGTCTGTCTACACTACTGCTCCAGGTCTGGGTCTGTGTCTGTCTACACTGCTGCTCTGGGTCTGTGTCTGTCTACACTGCTGCTCCAGGTCTGGGTCTGTGTCTGTCTACACTGCTGCCCTGGGTCTGTGTCTGTCTACACTGCTGGTCCAGGTCTGGGTCTGTGTCTGTCTACACTGCTGCCCTGGGTCTGTGTCTGTCTACACTGCTGGTCCAGGTCTGGGTCTGTGTCTGTCTACACTGCTGCTCCAGGTCTGGGTCTGTGTCTGTCTACACTGCTGCCCCGAGTCTGTGTCTGTCTACACTGCTGCTCCAGGTCTGGGTCTGTGTCTGTCTACACTGCTGCTCCAGGTCTGGGTCTGTGTCTGTCTACACTGCTGCTCCAGGTCTGGGTCTGTGTCTGTCTACACTGCTGCTCTGGGTCTGTGTCTGTCTACACTGCTGCTCCAGGTCTGGGTCTGTGTCTGTCTACACTACTGCTCTGGGTCTGTGTCTGTCTGCACTGTTGCTCCAGGTCTAGGTCTGTGTCTGTCTACACTACTGCTCCAGGTCTGGGTCTGTGTCTGTCTACACTGCTGCTCTGGGTCTGTGTCTGTCTACACTGCTGCTCCAGGTCTGGGTCTGTGTCTGTCTACACTGCTGCCCTGGGTCTGTGTCTGTCTACACTGCTGGTCCAGGTCTGGGTCTGTGTCTGTCTACACTGCTGCTCCAGGTCTGGGTCTGTGTCTGTCTACACTGCTGCCCCGAGTCTGTGTCTGTCTACACTGCTGCTCCAGGTCTGGGTCTGTGTCTGTCTACACTGCTGCTCCAGTTCTGGGTCTGTGTCTGTCTACACTGCTGCTCCAGGTCTGGGTCTGTGTCTGTCTACCGCTGCTCCAGGTCTGTGTCTGTGTCTGTCTACACTGCTGCTCCAGGTCTGGGTCTGTGTCTGTCTGCTGCTCCAGGTCTGCATCTGTGTCTGTCTACACTGCTGCCCCGAGCCTGTGTCTGTCTACACTGCTGCTCCAGGTCTGGGTCTGTGTCTGTCTACACTGCTGCTCCAGGTCTGGGTCTGTGTCTGTCGGCACTGCTGCCCCGAGTCTGCCTGTCTGCACTGTTGCTCCAGGTCTGGGTCTGTCTGCACTGCTGCCCCGAGTCTGGGTCTGTATCTGTCTGCACTGTTGCTCCAGGTCTGGGTCTGTGTCTGTCTACACTGTTACTCCAGGTCTGTCTCTGTGTCTGTCTGCACTACTGCCCCGGTTCTGGGTCTGTGTCTGTCTGCACTGCTGCTTCAGGTCTGGGTCTGTGTCTGTCTACACTACTGCCCCGGGTCTGTGTCTGTCTGCACTGCTGCCCCGAGTCTGGGTCTGTGTCTGTCTGCACTGCTGCCCCGAGTCTGGGTCTGTGTCTGTCTGCACTGCTGCTCCAGGTCTGGCTCTGTCTATCGCTATCCCGGGTCTGTGTCTGTCTGCCCTAATGCCCCGGGTTTGGTGGGGTCTGTCTGCGATGCTGCCCCGGGACTGGGCTGTGTGTCATGGGGGATGTCTGTGTGTTTACACTACTGCCCCGGCCTTGGGTCTGTCTGTATTACTGCCCTGGCCCGAGAGTGTGTCTGTCTGTATTGCTGCCCTGGCACTGGATTGTGTGCATTTACACTGATGCCCTGACTCCTGACTGTCTGCCTGCCTGTACTGGTGTCCAGGCCTGGCACTGTCTGCCTACAATGTTGTCCCATGTCTCCCTGCCCGACTGTCCTTGCTCGAGTGTGTCTGGCTATTTTGCTGTCTTGTGTTTGTGCTGATGCCCCAGTCAAGCATTCTGGGTCAGGCCCAATTCACGTCTACGTGAATGAATCTGTGGGGTTTTGCTTCAACGTCTTGCTGTTGCTTGCACAAGAGTGGGAAGCGCAAACTGAGGACTAATCATTGATATTAACAAACAAACTACTGAAAATACTGAGCAATTTCTTCCCACACATTCAGATTCATTTGCAGCTACAACATAGAACAATACAGCTCACGAACACGCCTTTCGCTTGAAGTCTGCATCAAACATGGTACCAAGCTAAACTAATCTCCTCTGCCTGCATGAGATCCATATCCCTCCATTCTCTGCATATCCTTGTAGTCATACAGCACAGGAAAAGGCCCATTGGCTCAACTTGCCCACACTGACCTAGATGCCCCGTTACACTAGTCCAAGCTACCCACATTTGGCCCATAATTCTCTAAACCTTTTCCATCTATGTACCTGTGAAAAAACCTTATGGTTTTATGGCACCTGCCTCAATTACCTCTTCAGGGAGCTTGTTCCATATACCCAACACCCTCTGAAAAAGAGGCCCCATGGGTTCCTATTAAATCTTTTCCCTCTCACCATAAACCTATGATCCCTGGTTCCTGATTCCCTTACTCTGGATCAAAGACTGTGCATTTACCCTATTTATTCCCCTCATCCTCCTGTGCTACAAGGAGTAAAATCCTAGCCTGCACAA